>NW_017731588.1:1439431-1444901 GCF_001890085.2 Hipposideros armiger
AAAAAAAAAAAACTGGAGCACACAGGCAGCATTACGCCATTCTTCCTTCTTGGAAAAATCCCTCAGCCTTATACAAGCCTCCTTCAAGCCCTCAGTCAGTTGTGCAGGAGAAAGGGGGCGGTCGGCTTTCTCCTTTCAAGAACGAGTTATTTTCAGCTGCTGACTGGAGACGGTGCACGTCTGGATACGAGAGCATTTCCACTATGGGACTGGATACAAACACACACCCGGCAGACTTAAAGAGTCTCAGACTGAGGAGAAAGCCTTTCCTTCTGCTGCTACTGCTGCTGCCGCTGCTTTTGAGGGTCCACTCCTTTCATGGTTTTTCCTGCCAAACCAGAGGCACCTTCGCTGCTGCCGCCGTTCTCTTTGGTGTCATTCAGCGGCTGGCCAGAGGATGAGACTCTCCAAACTCCTCACTTTCTTGCTTTGGCACCTGGCTTGGCTGGACCTGGAATTTATCTGCACTGTGTTGGGGGCCCCTGACTTGGGCCAGAGACCCCAGGGGGCCAGGCCAGGATTGACCAAAGCAGAAGCCAAGGAGAGGCCCCCTCTGGCTCGGAACATCTTCAGGCCAGGGGGTCACAGCTATGGTGGGGGGACCACCAATGCCAGGGCAAAGGGAGGCACCGGGCAGACAGGAAGCCTGACACAGTCCAAGAAGGATGAACCCAAAAAGCTGCCCCCCAGATCTGGTGGCCCTGAACCCAAGCCAGGACACCCTCCCCAGACAAGGCAGGCTGCAACGCGGACTGTGACCCCAAAAGGACAGCTTCCTGGGGGTAAGGCACCCCCAAAGGCAGGAGCTGTCCCCAGCCCCTTCCTGCTGAAGAAGGCCAGGGAGCCTGGGTCCCCTCGAGAGCCCAAGGAGCCGTTCCGCCCGCCCCCCATCACGCCCCACGAGTATATGCTCTCGCTGTACAGGACGCTGTCCGATGCTGACAGAAAGGGAGGCAACAGCAGCGTGAAGTTGGAGGCTGGCCTGGCCAACACCATCACCAGCTTTATTGACAAAGGGCAAGGTGAGGGGGCGGGGTGGCAGGGGCATGGCTCAGAGGGAGGGGCATCTGCATGCATGGAGGGGCCTTTCCGAGCCCTGACACTGCACTGGTGGGAGACAGCGTGTGCATCTGGCCTGGGTGGTATTTGGGACGATCTCACACATACCAGGTCCCAGGCTGCTGGCATGTCAGGGCTGGAGGGCACCTGGGGATAACCAAGTCCAATTCCTGCAAGGTGCAGAGGGGGTAACTTAAGCCCAGAGAGGAGTCAGGACCTGTGAGTTGGTGGCAGAGTTGGGGACCAGACTCTACGACTCTTGGTCACCAGGCCATGCTCTGTTTCTATGTGGGTTGGCCAAACTTTCTAGGTTCCAAGGGGTTGTAGATTTTCTCAGATGGCTGAGAGAGAAATTAATCTCTAGCTACCCATGGTTCTGAAACTTTGCCCTCAGGCTAGGGGGCAGAGGAGGCAGGATAGGCGAAGACAGTAAATAAGGCATCTTGAAGTCATGGAATGACATTTAGAGATATAGAGTTTGGGGTGGGCAACAGACCTAAGGTTTAACACTATGACCTTAGGAAAGCCCCCTCTCTCTCTTTGGGGTCTGAGTGTCCCATCTGTACAACTATATGGGGGCTGGACTGGGCAATTTCTGAGAGCCCTTCAAATACGAAACTTTATGCCCTGTTGTAAACACAGGTTGTTTTTTATCATTAACCAAGGAGAATAACTGCTCTCCTCTTTTCTCCCTCTGCCCACCTGGCATTACTGCCTCGGCTTTTCCTCTCAACTTGCTGTGTGACCTCAGCAAGTCCCTTCCCCTTTCAGGACCTCAGTTTCTCCCTAAATGTGAAGAGAGGGGTGGACCACTGATTGCTACAGTTGATTGCAGTTGTATGGTCTGGTTCTGTGACTCTTAGGACTTTGGCTGGCAGAATGGGGGAGGGGTCAGAGAGTGGGAGAGTCTCCTCATTAGAGCTGGCCTGTGGGGGAATGACAGAGGGCGGGGGAGGCACAGAGGCAGCAGGTCTGGCTGAGGTGGGGGAGGTGGCCTGGCTGCCTGCCCAGCCAGGGAAAGCTGTGACCCCTCGGGGGCTCATAAAGTAAGTCTTTGTGCCCCCCAGCACTAAGGGATCTTGGAGTGGGGGAGATGGGGAGTTTAAAGGCCTAATTAGTCACCTTCTAGAGCAATAGATGAATGCTTCCCAATGGCCAATTGGTATTTAGGAAGGAGAGCATGCTGATTTGGACATACTACTGAGCTTCTTGTACATACACACAACTTTATATGTGTACACACACGCTGAATCACACATGTACACACTTGCACATACACCTTCTTACATACACATAGACACAAAATCTTTTTACATATATACACACATACACATACCCTTTACATTTTCACACAAGCCCGATCATACAAACACATAACATGTCACTTACATATGAACCCAATCATACACACCAACACACGAACTGCCACACACACACACACACACACACACACACGCACACGCGCGCGCGCGCGCTTGCGCAAACTTATATACCCAGCAGGGTAAGACATACATACAACAAAATCATTAGACTGGGGAGCCAGAGAAGTTGGATTGCAGACCAGCTCTGCCATTAATTTGTTGTGTGACTTTAGGCAAGGCACTCTCCCTCTCTTTGCCTCATCTATAAAATGAGAAGATTACGATCTTCTTTAAGGTATAGTGGAAGCAGCTCAGGATAGGGTATGAAAAGTTCTAGGCTAGAGTTCCAACTCTGCTTATTCCTAGCTGGGTGGATTTGAGAAACTCACCTAACTTCTCTGAGCCTCAGATTTCCCCTCTGGAGAAAACAGAAGTAATTATAATGCCCACCCCACCTATTCCACCAATGAGATCATATTAGATAACAGATAGGAGAGAGATAAGGTAGAAGGCAGTTCTAAGGCTGATGGATCTCAGATTCATGTAGTGATTGACACAAACACTCAGAGTTGCCCACAGCCACATCTACAGATAACCCTACTTGGTTGGCTGTGTAGGACGCTCCCTTATTCTGAAAAAGGATCTCAGTGGTTTGGGTCTTGGCCTCTGTCTGAGTGGGGAAGAGGTTAAAGAAAGCTCTCTGGAGAGGGAGAGAGCTGTGGCCCTCCCTTGAGGTCTTGAGATAATTGGCTTTCTTGATGAGGTTGCAGGGAATGACTTCTGGGTGTTCTTTCTAGATGACCGAGGTCCTGCGGTCAGGAAGCAGAGGTACGTGTTTGACATTAGTGCCCTGGAGAAGGATGGGCTGCTAGGGGCCGAGCTGCGGATCTTGCGGAAGAAGCCCTCAGACACAGCCAAGCCAGTGGCCCCCGGTAGCGGGCGAGCTGCCCAGCTGAAGCTGTCCAGCTGCCCCAGCGGCCGGCAGCCGGCAGCCTTGCTGGATGTACGCTCCGTGCCAGGCCTGGACGGATCTGGCTGGGAGGTGTTCGACATCTGGAAGCTCTTCCGAAACTTTAAGAACTCGGCCCAGCTGTGTCTGGAGCTGGAGGCCTGGGAACGGGGCCGGGCTGTGGACCTCCGTGGCCTGGGCTTTGACCGGGCTGCCCGTCAGGTCCATGAGAAGGCCCTGTTCCTGGTGTTTGGCCGCACCAAGAAGCGGGACCTGTTCTTTAATGAGATTAAGGCTCGCTCCGGCCAGGATGATAAGACTGTATATGAATACCTGTTCAGCCAGCGACGAAAACGGAGGGCTCCCTTGGCCACACGCCAGGGCAAGAGGCCCAGCAAGAACCCCAAGGCCCGTTGCAGTCGGAAGGCGCTGCATGTCAATTTCAAGGACATGGGCTGGGACGACTGGATCATTGCACCCCTTGAGTATGAGGCCTTCCACTGTGAGGGGCTATGTGAGTTCCCCTTGCGCTCCCACCTGGAGCCCACGAACCATGCAGTCATCCAGACCCTGATGAACTCCATGGACCCTGAGTCCACGCCACCCACCTGCTGTGTGCCCACTCGGCTGAGTCCCATCAGCATTCTCTTCATTGACTCCGCCAACAACGTCGTCTATAAGCAGTATGAAGACATGGTTGTGGAGTCTTGTGGCTGCAGGTAGCAGCACTTGTCCTCTGTCTTCCTGGATGGCACATTCCCAGGATGCTGGTCAAAGGAGCCCCTCCCGACACTTCTGGGGTCACAGAGGGGTCAGGAAGCTGCAGCCAAGAGCATCTGCACAGCCTCCATGAAAGGGAATTCCAACAGCCTTGCTCACTATCCAAGTGGGACTTGGGCTAAAGGTCCCTTTCTACCCACAAGTCCCCCTGTCTGAGGATTTCTGCCCTTCTGCTGCTCTGACTGGCAGGGACAGGCCCAAGGAGACAGACTCTGAATGAGACTGAAACCCAGCAGACCTGGTTTTCCAATGAGACTCAGCCCATGACCTCTCCTTACCTGGGCCTCCTTGGACTCTGCCTCTCCAGGGAGGGTTCCCCTTGGGAGAGCCACAGGTGCCACCTCCTCCTTGAATCACCATTGTGCCTGGTGACTTTCTGCCCCTGGGGTAAATGAGATGCTGATTGGGCAGGGGTGGGAAAGAGGGGGAGAGGGTTTGGGCAGGGGTGAGGAATGTGGGGCTGTTAGACTGTTAGATTAAAATGTACATTGATGAGATAAAAAGCAAAACTGTGCCTAAGGCTGTGGCCAATTTGTTTACTCCAGGGGACCCAGTTACTGACTGACCCAGGGAGGGGCGTTGCGTTGTCTCACGTATAAACCTGGTTTCCAGGGCCCAGTCCCCATTCCCAGTCCTGGAAACTGAAACAGAATGGGGCAGAGAGTACAGGCTGAGCAGGGCCAGCGCTACCTTTAACCCCATTCCAGTTCCTTCCGAAGGCCCACTGGTCTAGAGCTCCATCTGCTCCACTGGGGCCTGGCAACAGAGTTAAGTTTTCTTTTTGGCATTTCTTAGTCAAGCTGGTTGTCTCTGAAATGAATCCCTAAATGGGAGGGAGGTTGGGGATTTCGTTTCCTCTAAAATCATCCCCACTTTATTCACTAGTATTTAACCCCCCTCGCCCCCCTTTCTCACAGATTGAAATGACCATATTTGAAAGGCCGTCTACCTCTCACTGGGGAACCTGGGCTGCCTCCTCCCCTATTGAGGCGTTTCCTTTTTGCTACTGACCACTGTTTCTCGCATAATCATATCTGTGGACTTGCTACCCTCCAGCTCAGCACCTTCACTACTCCTCGCTGCTCGCTCATCACCTCCTACCTCCTCACCCCCATCTCCAGAAACAGAGCTAGAGCCACTCTCCTTTACATTATATATGATATAAATACATAATTATACATTAGATAAATAGCCTCCCCACTAACTTCAGACAGGCCGATGCCAGCCACATCCTGACAATGTTTCCTGCTTGGGGCTTGGCCCAGATTACATTTAGGACACTTCCTTTTCTCCACTAGAATCTTTGGCAGGGGGGTGGTGG
>NW_017731588.1:1449831-1452828 GCF_001890085.2 Hipposideros armiger
CCAGCAGTTAACCAATGAGCCACTCAGCCGTCACAGTTCAAGCTTTTTTATTGCTGTATAGTTATCTGTTTTCTGGATATACCACATTTTATTTAGCCATTCATCAGTTGATGGACATTTAGGTTGTTTCCACTTTTTGGCTATTTTGAGTAATGCAGTGATGAACATTAAGTTTTTGTGTGGACATATGTTTTAATTTATCTTGAATATATACCTAGGAATGGGATCACAGGGTCATGTAGTAATTCTGTTTATCATTTTGAGGAACAGCCAGACTATTTTCCACAGCAGCCACACCATTTTACATTTCTATCAGCAATGTATGAGGGATCCATTTTATTCACATCCTTGCCAGCACCTTTTATTATATGCCTGCCTGATTATAGCTATCTAGTGGATGTGAAAATATGTATCTCAGTGTGTGTGTGTGTGTGTGTGTGTGTGTGTGTGTGTGTGCGTGTGTCCCTAATGATTAGCAATGTTGATTATCTTTTCATTAGCTTATTGGCCATTTGTATATCTTATTAGGAGAAATGGCCATTCAGGTCCTTTGCCCATTTTTAATTGGGTGTTTATTTCTTTATTATTGAGTTGTAGAGTTCTTTATACTCGTATATTCTGGATACAAGTCCCTTATCAGATATATGCATATGATTTGCAAATATTTTCTCCCATTCCATATCTTTTCACTTTCTAGGTGGTATCTTTTGCAGTTCAAAAGTTTATGTGTTTATATAGTTTAATTTATCTATTTTTTCTTTTGTTACCTGTGCTTTTGTTGTTGTATCTAAGAAGGCTTTTCCTAACACAAAGTCATGAAGCTTTACTCATGTTTTAAGAGTTTTATAGTTTAACTCTTACCTTTAGCTCTATGTTCCATTTTGCGTTACTTTTCTATATGGTGTGAGATAGAGGCCAAATTCATTTTTTTGAATTAAAAAAAATTGTGAATATGTATTATACCCCCCCCAACTGTAATATCCTGAGGGCAAGGATGAAGTTCTACTTCTTTGTATTTTCCATAAAACTAATGAGTAAATTTACTTCAGAATAAGATTTTGAGAGTGACATGGATGCTTTTATTTGAATTTCAGAGGTAATTACATAGATATGGTACAAACATAGATATGGGACAAAAAGATATATAGTGAAAAGTATGTCTCCCTTCCATACCTAACATCCTGGTACTCCAGTCCTCTTGCTCAGAATCATCAACTATAACCACCATTACTGTTCCCCATGTACTCTTCCAGTGATATTCTGTACCTATGCTAGCACACACTTAGAATAGAATCCAAAACCTATACCATGGCCAACAGTGTTCCCCATGATCTGGTCTTGAGGGCCACCTTGTTAACCTCATTTCCTATCATACTCTTTCTTACTTATTTGAAAGCCATAATAACCTCTTTGTTCTTCTTTGGAAAAATCAAGAATCCTCCCATGCTGATGCCTTGGTATTTGCTCTTCTCTCTGCCAAGCATGCTCTTTTCTGAGATACTGATATGGGTCCCTCTCTCATTTCATTCACATTTCTGATTAAATTCAGTGAGGTCTTGCCTGATCATCCTCATAGCACCTTGCCCTCTCCCTTTTTAACTCTTATGCTGCCTATCATTTACTAATACCTGACATTAGATTATATTTATTTGCGAATTGTTTGTCTCTCTTTATTGGAATATAAACTCCTTGACAGCAGGAACTTTTATTCTCTACTGTATCTTCAGCATCTAGATCGGAGCCTGGAACATGGTAAATGCTCAGCAAACATATTTTTTAAAGGAATGACTGAATTTCAATGTGGGGCCTACAACGAAGTATGGAAATTCTGAGGGGTAGAGGCAGTGTAAACAGAAAGATGAAACATAGAGGGGAAGAGGGAGCTTTAGGAGAACAATATAGAAATTGCTGGGGCTTCAGGCTGGGTGTTTAGGGGACAAGGTGCTGATGAGCCCTGGCAGTGGAGAGAAGGTGAGTGGCCCTGGGGGGTTAAGGCCAAGGAGCAGGGGGAGAAGCACTGTGAGGACCTATGCACTATGGAACCTGCGATCCCCCTGGATTCCACGATAGATAAACTTGCCTATTCCCTCAACCTGTTCCTATAAAGTTCCTTCTACTTCCTGTCTTAACTGAAACCTGGCCTTCCTCTTGGAATATTATTTCCCCAGTAGACTTCCTTCTCTGGGATGTTGCTTGTCATTATTCTATACCCTGTGTGTGTTAAGACTGACAGAGTCTTCATTCATTTGCTTTCTAATACCCCTTTAAGTCTTCCCCCTCTACTTGCTGCTCCTCTAAGGCTTATGCTATATGTTTCTGCTACCACCAAACTCATGAACATTCTCTGCTTCTCATAGACTTTGACATCAGACATAGAATATGCCTCTTCATTCCAAATCTAGCCATCATTCTAGGTAACCTGAATGTCTGTGGAAAGACCTCCACTCCAGGGATTTTTACCTCCACCTCACTTCAGGCACTTTGTTCCATAGTAACTCCCTGTACTTTGTCATCATTCAGAACAGTTAACCCTAAAACCTTAAGTTAAAAAATCTCACTGTCTGACCACATTTTCTTATCCTTTAAGCTGCTCTCACTCAGTTTTGCTTGTTACATTTTCTTTCACTCATTTGCCACCTCTTCTTTCCTAACAGCCTTTCTCTCTTTATATCCTTCACTATACAGATTTCCTGGCCTATCACTTGAAACTTTTTCTTGACAATATCACCACCTTCTGTGTGTTGATGACATTCATTCCATGACCTGGAAAAACTGATTAACCCTTTATTGAATCCAACCATCAGCTCTCTCCTCTGCTAATCCCAGGATAGCAAATGCTTTTGAAGAAAAATATCACACAGGGCCAGCCGAGTGGTGTGTTGGTTAAGAGCTGGCTTGGGCTGCCAGAGGTCCCCGGTTCGGATCCCACATATGAAGGCCAGTGACACTGCCCTCTACAGCTAAGATGCTGAACAACAGCTCAACCTGGAGCTGGGC
>NW_017731588.1:1454503-1459743 GCF_001890085.2 Hipposideros armiger
ATTAGCCTACTAATTGGTCTTCCATTTTCACATTTAACTCTCTCTGATCCATCCTACATAAAATAGTCAAAGTCAGCTTCTTAAACAAGAACTAATTTACTATCCTCCTACGGCTTCCTACTAAGAATAAAATGCAGACTTCATCTAGAAGTCCTTGCATAATTTAGCCCTGCCTATCTCTCTTAATTATCTCTTTAAATTAATTAAGATTAATTTCAATACCACACTGGTCTTCTTTGGATTCTTGAAATACATCCTTGTTCTTTTCCATCTCAGGACTATTGTTCTCAAATTTTCTTTCCCTCTCTCACTTTCCCAATATTTGCTGATAGAATAGCATGTTTAAAGTCATTTCCCATGGCTAGTTCCTTCTTATCGTTTGAATTGCAACTTACATGTCGCCTCCTCAGAGAGGCTTTACCTGGATACACTGCCTAAAATCGAGTTTTCCATGTTATTCTCTAGTTATTTCCTTCATAAGCACTTACCACAATTTTTATTTTATTTATTTATTTATTTATTTTTTAGCTGAGCCATCCTGCTACCTATTGGCAGTTTAGCGGCAGCTCAGCTCGGGCTGGGCATCGAACCGCTGTTGCTCAGAGCTCAAAATCTTGAACGAGCTCTTAACCAACTGAGCCACTCGGCTGGCCCTGCACTTACCACAATTTTTAATTATTTTATATTTTCATTGGCTTACTAGACTTTCCTGTGCCTCTCCATCAGTCTATGAACTCCATGAAGCCAGTATCCGCAGCTGTCTTGTATCCAGCATTTAGCGAATATTCAATGGGTCTTTGTTGATGGAACCAAAAGGAACTCCTTCAACATCCTGTCCCTTTGCTCCCAGTCAAGCCCAGGAGCATCGACACATCTCTCAACTCTACTGCTCTTGGGATACAATGGAAAAGGTCCTCTAGCTATGGCCTTTCTCTCACACCTCCTTAGGGTACTCCTCCTTACGCCCTTGATTCTTTCTTCTCCATCTTCTGCTTTACAATAATTTCCTATCAATACTCAAAGATGTTCCCATTANGGACGGCATGAGACATGAACTCTTGGGAGGAGAGCAGAAGCCTCTGGTAGGGAAACTTGGGCACCTGAGTTCTCGTTCTAAGGGTTTAAGACAAGGTTCTGCCTGGTTGAAGAGAGGGAGGACCAGGAGAAGGGAGTCTAGGCCTCTGCTTCTCACCCAGGGAGGGGCCTCAAAATTTTCCCCACCTCTCTCCAGCTGAGTCTTTGATTCCCAGGGCTTCTAGCCAAAGCTGTTTCAACAGTGGGGATTCCTGCCCAGCTATGGGCAGATCTGTGTCCCTCCCCTCTAGACTTGAAACCTGGGTTGTCAGGACCTAAAGCAAGAGCCCCATGCAGGGGGCAACCTACCTTCAAGCTGCCTCCTTGGTTTGGAGGCCACTACCTGTCCCTAAGGGGCCAACCTGAGCCTGGAGCCTCGCCCTCCCTGGCCAGGCTTCGTTGTGTTTGGCTGGTGGCAGGCCTGCGAGCTCTGGAAGTAAACAAAGGAGCTGCCACTGCAGACAAGCGTTCTGGTGTGTGTGAGAGGAGAGTGAGCCTGGAAGAGGGGTGCCAGGGAAGCCAAGCCGTGGGCTGTGGATACAGGGAGTGCAGTGTGGAAACTGGGTGGCTGGAAACCCAAGGGTGGAGAGGCAAGGGATGAAGGGGTCACAGGTGGGGCTGATTCTTACACACACATTTTCTGGGCTGTGTGTCCTTGGTTTCTTGGAAAGCCTGACAGAGCTGGAGTTGCTCCCTGCCTTCTCCCCATCAGAGTGCCTCATGTCATCTCAGCCACTGTGCTCTTCCTGCTGAAGGCCTGGGTGTTGAATTGACTGTCGTGGCTCTGGCTTGATACCCAAGGAGCTTCCCCTCCCACCTCCACCTGACCTAGGACTGACTATCTTTCACCAAAGAGCCACTCAGACTGTGTACCCTCCCCCCTATCCCACACAGACTATGGTGATCCAATCAGATAATTATGGGGTGGGTAGGAACAGCCCTTCCATCCTAACCATCTGATCTATTCAACTGCCTCCTTGGAAAATTATCTCCACTAGGCGCCCTCCTCCAGTCCCAATCATAACAAGCTGCATACTTGTACAGTACATTCTTGTGCAAAAGGGTACAAGGCGTATATCATTCCTTAAGAGTCCACAAACACTCTCCCAGCTGTGATCTCACAGCCCTGAAGGGCTCAAAAGGCAGCCCAGTTTCAAATTTCAGAACTGTCACTTAGAGTTAGAAGACTTGGGCAAGTAACTTAATTCCATGAACTTTGGTTTCCTCATTTGTGAATGGAAAAAAAAAAAAAGTGGCAGGAGGTGTCAACAATATACTGATTTCACAGGGCCAACTATGAGGATATGAAAGACACTCAACACAGTAGTAGCTGGCACAGAGGCGGCACTCAATAAATGTTAGCTGTTGTCATTGCCTCAAACAGTCCCATGAAGCAGGCAGGGCAAGAAATATTACCCCTCAGTTTTACAGATAAGGAAACTGACACCCAGAATTGTAACTACAGGTCTCCTATAGGTCTCAGTGCTCTTTGTACCATTCTTGCTTCTTCTCTTGGCCCCCGACTCCACTGACCCCAGTGATGGCAGGCAGTAGAATTACCTACCTAGGGTTTGGCTCCCTGGTCTTATAGTATCTCTTTGGGGACACACAGTGTGGTTAGTTCCTAGGAAGAAACAGCTTAGGGTAGGAAAATGGGAGGCCCATAGGGGAGGGAAGTGGTGAAGCTCCCAGGGCTCTGAGACCCATCTCTTGGCCTCTTCCACAATCCCGTGTTCCAGGGCCACACGCAAAAGAATCAACTTTTCTAAAGCTTGGGACACACAACCTGGAGAAGCCTCTCAAGCTTCATTCTGACTTCACAACTAGTTCTTCCAATCTAAATATAGATGTGAGAAAGCAGAATAGAGAGGGGTTAGTCACATATGTTTGAGAGTCAGGCAGACCTAGGTTCTAGTCTTGGTTCTACCACTTTCCAGCTGAGTGACTTTGGACAAGTTACTTAACCTCTCTGAGCTTCAGTTTCCCTATCTGTAAAAGAAGGACAGTAATATCAAATTTACTGGGCTTGGGGTTCAGGTGAGGGGCTATTGATTCATTCCATCAATCTTTGATTGATTGATTGATTCATTAATCAATAAATATTTATTGAGGGTCTCTGTGCTGAGTGTTGGAATAATAACAACAACCACAATTGTTAATGTTTATTGAGGGCTTATTATGTGCCAGGTACTGTGCTTAGTACTTTACATGAATTCTCTTATCTTTCGATGATCACATCCTCAAGTTCCATGCATGAATGGGAGAGAAAATCAAGATCCCAAAGGATGCTAGGATGATAAGATTATGATAGGCTGAATTAAAGGAGATGAAATAATAGGAGGAAAAGTCAAGTTATACATCAGGCTGCATGAAAACAACCATACACATACAGGGTATGAAAAAAATGTGATTTCACAATTTCAACTGGGAAAGAGATAGTGTTGTAGGTGGCTGTGAACTCGGTTGAATCAATTGAATATCATGTCGGTGCCTAAATGAGAATACAAGTGTGGGCAATAGACACGTAGTACACAAACCCAAGGAAACTGTGTTTCTGCTCTGTAAGGCAGGACTTGAGGGATATTGGGATGGTGAGAGTAAGGGAGAAGCAGTGTCAAGGGCAAATCCTGTGGTTTTTTTATTTGCACAACTGCGTAAATCGTGTGCTAGTCAACAACAACAACCAAAGAGACCACGGAAGGAGAAATCGATTTTGAGAGGATGATGATGAGGTCAGTTTTTGACATGCCAAGTTTGAAAAACCTTTAAGAAAGTAGCTTTAAATAGGAAAAGGAGCAATTCTTTCATGAGATGATAAAAAGAAAGGATACATGCACATGATAAAAGCAGGTGTGTTGGGTTAGTGGTGGGAAGTTGAGTTTCCTTCTGAAGGCTTATAATTTCTCTGTTTCTCTGTGAAGTAGCAGGTTAGGCCATCTGTTCAGAGACAGTAGGCAGAGGTCAGGGTTAAGGTTTGAGGAATGTGGAAAAGGTTCCTGTTATGAGTAGAATTGCATCCCTCAAAAAGATATGTTGAAGTCCTAACCCCCACAGCTATGAATATGACCTTATTTGGGGAAAAAAAAAAGGTCTTTGCAGATGTAATCAAGTTAAGATAAGGTCATTAGGGTGGGCCTAATCAAATATGACTGGGGACCTTATAAAAGGAGAAGAAATACAGTGAGAAGGCCGTGTGATGACAGGCAGAGATTGGAATTGCGCAGCTGTAAAAAGCAAGCAATATAAGGATTGCTGGAAAACACCAGAAGTTGGGAAAAGGCAAGAAAAAACCCTCCCCTAGAGCCTTCAGATAAAGCATGGCCCTGTCAACTCCTTGATTTTGGTCTTCTGGCCTCCAGAACTGTGAAACAATACATTTCCATTGTTTTATGCCATCTGGTTTGTGAGTTTTTATTTGTTGGTTAGTTATGGCAGCCCTAGGAATCTAGTACAGTTATAAACAGTAGTTTTGGAGAAGGAGGCAGAGTCGAGCATAATAGAGGTTGGTAATCATATTTGGTGGTGCCTAATATGCCCCTTGCATGATTTTCTCTAATCATTCTCAATAATCTAGATGCAGGCATGGAATAAATTGACATTTACAGGGTTGGGGTCTTTCTAGGTGGGTAGGCTAGAAAGACATTTGAACCAAGGAGTTAATACTGGCGAGAGAACAATTAAAGTGACAGACCATATGATCTGAGCTAGATAGAAGAAAAGAGAGGGGAGGATTGACTGATTATGAAGAGACGAGTTAAAAAGCCTGGGGGCCTCAATAGGCTAGAATGACAGGTGTACTAAGTGTGATGAATGAAAGCTGACATAATAGGATTGTGAGAACACAGAAAGGCATAAATTAAAAATTTCAGAATTAAAACAATTCTGGTAATGACATCCAGGAATTGGTCATGAGAGAGGGAGCTGGATTCTTCATAGACAAGGAATCATACTCATACTATATGTAGCCTCTTGTGATTGACTTCTTTCACTAAGCATAATGTTTTCAGAAGTCATCCATGTTGTAGCATGTGTCAGTTCAAGCTTTATTTTTTTTTAAAGATTTTTTTGGGGAATTGAGGGAGGGGAACAGACAAGTTGCTGTCCTTTTGTTCTTCAGTCTAGTTGTGGGGGACGTTGCTTCACTGGCCCATGTTGGTATTATCATT
>NW_017731588.1:1466594-1468480 GCF_001890085.2 Hipposideros armiger
AAAAAGGAGGACGTTAATCTGTAGGCTCTGCGGATTCTGAGGTTCTCTGAGTTTGTTTCAGATCTCAGTGTCAGTTCTTAACTACAGTTAAGTAAAATGCTATTATAGATTATGAAGTTGAAAGCTGCACGAGAATCAGGGTCATATCTGTCGTTTTTCATTTTGCCTAGCACAGCGTCTGGCGTATTAGGTGTTGAATAAATATTCGTTAAATGAATGAATGAAGTAAGGAAGGACTGCTAGACTTCCTAGCACCCTTAGGGGAGCTACTGCACCTCTTGTGATTCAGTCCCCATCCTTCTAGCATACTGTGACCTCTAGGAATTAAAGGAGAAAGAAAGTGGCAGCAGAAAAGTGTTAGGAAGGCACAGAGCTTAGTACCTAATCATGCAAGGGTGGGAGAATTTATAATTTTAGCAAGTCTTTCAAAACTGGGTCAAGGACATTGTTTTTCATGGCAGACCGTACCTATTCCTCCTGCCTCTGGCTATCTTTTGATTGTTATTTTACACTCCTGTTTGTATTTTTATATATGGCTTACAAGGACTGCAGTTTGACTTCTTGTGTTCCCTGTCAGCCTAGCAAGGTGCAGTAAACTTGATAGCTGCTCCATAAATATTTGTTAGAAGAATAGCTTCTATAACCCACAGAAAGATTCACTTGATGAAGTAATTGTTGATGCCAGGGCAGAAATTGATTAAGATCTGAGGACTGCTGAGGAAATGGCAACTAGGATCTCCTAAGTTATTTAGTCTTTAAGATGGGTATTTGGGAGAAAAGCTGAAAAGCTGATTGGGCTATATACCTGAAACACCTTGATTTATCTTAGAAGTTAGTGGATACACCAGCTGTCTTAAATACTCTTGCTCCTGAGCATGTGGACTATTTAAGGTTCTTTTCTTCTTAGGTGGTAGCATCCATAGAAACCACCTCTCTATCCTCTGTTAGTTGGATTTTTTTACTTCTATGTATCCATTTCTATTCATCTTTTTAGATAAAAAGCAATTTTAGATAAGGAAAGTCACTTTCACTTTATACTGTGATTCTTTGACATCATCTTTTTTTTAATTTTAATTTTATTGGGGAACAGCCATGGTCATTGGTTACACATTGCTTTCATGCTACAAAGGCATAGCTGACTCTTTTAGGGAGGGTGCAGTTCATAGTGGCCCATGCGGGGATCGAATCAGCAACCTTGGTGTTATCAGCACCATGCTCTAACCAACTGAGCTAACCCGGTCATCTCCTTTGACGTCTTTTTATGGTATAATGTAATGTGCGACAAAGCAATGGAAATTCCCTTAGGACTAGTTGAAAGTGCTAGGAAATGTGAAAGTAGCCTATATTTATTGATCATCTACTCTGAAGCGTTTGGGTTAGGTACTCTGAAGAATTCACAAGTACAGGAAAGTGCACGTGTCTAGGAGGCTGAAGAGCCTAGGTTGAGTTTGGCAGGTTGAGTTTGGCTCCATTACTTAACTGTGGGTGTGACCTTGAGCAAGCCACCTAACTTTTCCCAGCCTCAGATTTTAACTGTAAGATTGGTAGGGTTTCTCAGAGAATCAGTTGATACAAGGGATGTTTAAATGCTTCTCTTCCCTTCCTTTTAGTTAAGCAACTGTTTTGAGTGTTTACTACATTCTGGAAACTATCCAAGGGACTGAGGATGAAAAACATAGACCTTACTCTCAAGTTTATAATCTAACAGGAGAGACAGAAAACTACTATCGTGTTTCCCCAAAAATAAGACTGGGTCTTATATTAATTTTTGCTCCAATAAGCTACATTTATTCATTTATTCATGTACAGAAATCTACATTTATTCAAACAGTCATGTCTGGCTGATGATCTTAGCTGGGGCTTATGTTTGGGGTAGGGCTTATATT
>NW_017731588.1:1471905-1479147 GCF_001890085.2 Hipposideros armiger
GACTGGTTAGTGGACTGATTAAAGTATAGTAAAAAAAAAAAAAAAAAAGCTGGGCTTTCAGAATATTTTGAAATATAAATGTAAAATCACCTGCAATTTACAATATGCATAGGAAAGAAAACATGAACTCTGTCTTTAAAATTTTAGTTTTGAAGGGTTGGTGAGGCAAAAAGACAATAAAATTGTTTCCCACTTAGTAATGGTGTATATATTATCCTAAGTTAGAACAGCAATTTTAACTGGGAATGGCTGTAAATGTTTTTCTGAACTCGGGAATAGTTGAGGTTTGCTAATTGTTATAGGCCGAATGAATTAGGACCTATAAGAAGGAGATAAGCACTTTCACAGATTTGTACTTATAGAGAAGAGGCAGAAAGGAAAAAGAGCAGAATAGAGTGAGTAAAGCCAGAACCTGGAATATAGGCAGATTCCTTGAAGCAAATGAGCTCATGGTTTGGGTGGGAGTGAAGAAGGGAGTCCAGAGCAACTGACTACAAGGGGACTAGCTTGTGTGGAGTGGAGTAGTGATTCCCAAACTGGAGAATCTGAGTCAGGTTTTGGAACTGCTGAGTGGAGGAGACTACAGGGCAGCGTGTATAAGTATAATGATGAGTCTGGAGGGGTACAGTTGGTAAAGATCACATGTGCAAGTTTGACTAAAGAGGTGCATGGAGCCACTGTGAGCTGAGGAAGGGAATTCCAGGTTCAAAATATTTTAAGAAAATGGTTCTTGCTGCTACGATACTTTGGTGGGGAAAGAGACGCTTACTTAATGTAATTCAGTAATAATTGTGAATAACAATCATGATGCCTTTGTGTGTGTATTTTATTGTTATCAAAGTGCTTTTACAAAGGATCTTAGGCACACTATTGTGAGGAGCTTTTATTGTTCCCACTTTACATAAGGGAACATGGAGGCCCAGAGAACTGAGTAACTAATTCAGGGTCATACAGCTATTTCATGGTAGGCTTGGGATTCAAACACCCTTTCTGTTACACCTCAGCAGTTTCAATTAAGGGTTTGGACAAGAATTGTTGTTGTAGGATTGGAGAAGGAAAGAACAGAGCTGATTGTTCCTTTTTTCTAATAAGAACTGATTTAAAGTATTGGCATAAGCCCAAGTGGAGCCAAAATTACAGAGAAAAATTTTGTTGATATTGGAAAAAATATGATGAAATTCTTCAGAAAATCTTCCAAAAGTTTTCATTGTTCCTACTTGGTAATTTTTCTCTTACTTTTTCTTTTCCTTTGGACATGAATCTGTAGTAGTTGCATCTTATCCCATATTTACATTTTTAGGAAAGGATCATCTGATGTTGAATGAGTCTGGTAAACCTGTCAGCATTAGTAAACAAAAACAAAAAGACAGCAGCTGCCTCTCATTTGAAAACCATCTCTACAAATCAAACCTCAGCTGAAATAAGAAATTTTTAATTTTTACTTTTCATTTGAAACAAGGTGTTATGTGAGTGGCTTATTACAAACAGTTACACAGTTTTAGAGCTGAGACACTTTAGAGAGCATCTCTAGGTTTAAAATTCTAACCTCACCTTGTCCTTTCCTACCTACTCATAAGGAAATGGAGATTCAGATTGAACTTAATACTGATTGAGTTAGATATACTGCAAGGTACATTTTTGTTGATTAAAAAAAACTCCTGAGAAGCATTTTTCTTTAGAAAAATTAAAGAACAACTTTTCTTTATTTTATAGAAGAAACAACAAAGGCTCATAGCTTACTAACAGTAGAGCCAAGAATCAAGTCAGTGCTTTTGCAAGTACATGGCTCTTTCTACAGTACTATGCTGTGGCTTCATTGGTTCAAGACTAGGTCATAGAGTGTTAGAGCTGGAAGGTACTCTGAGATATTCCCATGACTCTTTCATCCCATAAATGAGCATGGATCCTGGAGTTGTGCTACCTGGGTTCAAATCCTAACCCTGCCATTTATTAATGGTGTGACCTTGGGAAGTTACTTATCCATACCTCAATTTCTTTATCTGTATAAATGGGATAATAAAAATATACCTAAATCATTGGGTGGTGATTGTCAGGTTAAAATGAATTCATGTAAATAAAATACCTAGAAAAGTGTCTGGCACATAGTAAGTGCTCATAAGTATTTCTAATAATTGCTATGAGGAAACTGAGGATTACAGAGATAAAATTACTTATAAAGATCATATTAGAGTAGCTGAGTTTAAACTAGAATTCAGATATTTGACTCCTAATATTGTGGTTTATGCTTGGCAAATTGTTTTCAAAGAATTTGTGTGTCCAGTCCTCATTATGACCCTATAAGGTCTATAGGTCAAATGAAAGAAACCCTTGGATTCCCCAGAGTTGGTTCCCAGAATAGAGATTTCCAGTGCTGTGTACATGGATGCCATTTATACAATGGAATGTATTTCAGATTTATAAAATGAAGTAGGCTTCTCATTTAGCAAGATAGAGGTCCTCCTTTCTCCAGCCTAACCTTTCACTTTGGCTCAGAGTCCTTTCGAGGTTAGTAATGGCAGATGTAAAAATTGAACCTCAGTCATAGCACAGCCATTTAATCCCTCTTTTGTTTTGGAAATTATTGGGTTGTCGGAAAAGTCATGCCGTGTTTTTTCTATGTTTTTTGTTGCAAAAATGCGTCATGACTTTTCCAACAACCCAATAAGTTGTCTAAGTGTGTTTTCCCACCCTAAAAATGTCAGCCTTAGTTTCTTCATCCTTTTGCGGATGATGGTAATCCCAATACTGCTCGTATAAAGGGACTCTGAAAATCAGGTAGATTAGTATTTATGAAAAGACATTGCAAACTCTAATTTAAATGATAATTTAATTGTAAAATGCCCAAAGTCTGCTTATTTTGTTCCTCGCCTGACAGGGAGAATATATTCCCCTGCTTGAGTCAGCTATTACTAGAGTTTGTTTAGTCCATAGATCCGGAATAGACAGGGGTACATCTTATCCTTGGAGAGAGAAGCACGAGGAGGCTTGATCCTGGTCCTGTTTTGGATGTTCTCTTTTTGTGTGCCCTGTTCTGGCAGGATTTCTAAACTTAGATACGCTGTTTGCCTTCTACATGTGGAGTCCGCTATAGATTCTTCTTTTTTTTTTAAAAGATTTTTATTGGAAAAGTAGGGGATGGGAACAGCGCTGGGGAATTAGAGGAAGGGGAACAGACAAGTTGCTGTCCTTTTTGTTCTTCAGTCTAATTGTGGAGGATGTCGCTTCACTGGCCCAAGTTGGCATCATCATTGCGCTCTTCCCGGGCGAGGCAGATCAGTCGCCAGCTTCTGGATGGCNGCAGCGTCACTGGCCCTTGTGTGGGATCCGAACTGGGGCCCTGCTGCTCAGAGCTGGCGTCCCAAGCCAACTCTTAACCAATGCGCCTCTCGGCCGGCCCCCATTTTAACTATTTTTAAGTGTACAGCTCAGTGATAGTAAATCCATTCACATTGTTGTGCTATCATCACCACCATCATCCACAGAACTCTTTTCATCTTGCAAAACTGAAACTCTGTATGTATTAAATATTAATAATAAATCCCTATGCCCCACTCTACTCAGCTCTGGGCAACTACCATTCTACTTTCCACCTTTATGATTTTGACTATTCTAGTACTGCATATAAGTAGAATGACAGTATTTGTCCTTCGGTGCCTGGCTTATTTCACTTCACATAGCATCTTCCGGGTTCATTCATGTGGTAGTCTGTGTCAGAATGGCCTTCCTTTTTAAGGCTGAATATTCCATTGTGTGTATATATCACATTTTGTTTATCCATTCACCTGTCAATGGGCACTTGGGTTAGTCCAGCTTTGGCTATTGTGAAATAGTGCTGCAATGAATATGGGTGTACAAGTATCTGTTTGAATCCCTGTTTTCATATTTTTTCGGTATAAAATAAGAAATGGAATTACTGGGGTGTATTATAATTCTGTGTTTAATTTTTTGAGCAGTCACCATTCTGTTCTTCATAGCAACTGCACCATTTTGCATTCCCACCAGCAAAGCACAAGAATTACAATTTTTTCACATCTTTGTCAACACTTGTTATTTTCTGTGTTTTTTTTTTTCATAGCGGCCATCTTAATGTATGTGAGGTGATATCTCATTGTAATTTTGATTTGCATTTCTCTAATGATTAGTGATGTTGAGCATATTTTATATGCTTGTTGGCCATTTGTATATCTTTGGAGAAATGTCTATTCAAGTCCTATACCCAACTTTAATCAAATTGTTTCTGTTTTTGTTGTTGAGTTATAGGAGTTTTTTATATATTCTGGATATCAATCCTTTATCAGATATGTGATTTGCAAATATTTTTTTCCTATTCCATGGGTTGCCTTTTCACTTTATTGATACTATTATTTGGTGCACAGAAGTTTTGAATATTTTTTCTTTTGTTGCCTCCGCTTTTAGTATCACATCCAAAACATCATTGCGAAATCCAGTGTCATGAAGCTTTTCCCTTATATTTTTTTTCTAAAACCTACGTAGTTTTAGATCTTACATTTAGGTCTTTGATCCATTTTGAGCTAACTTTTGTATATGGTGTAAGGTTTTACTGTTATTTGTTTTCTTATTGTTTGCCCTGGGTATTACAACTAACACCTTAATTTATGACAATTTATGACAACCTAGTTTGGATTATTACCAGCTTGATTTCAATAATATATACAATCTTTGATTCTATATAGCTCTATTCCTTCTCTCCTCCTTTGTGCCTTTATTGTCATTCAAATTATATCTTTATAGATTGTGTGCTCATAAACATAGATTTATAATTCTTGCTTCATTCATCTTTTAAATTAAAAATAAAAATATAATTACAAACAAATACTTTGATACTGTGTTTTTTACTTATTTAAGTAGTTGCCATTACCAGTGCACTTTAATTCTTCATGTGGATTTGAGTTACTATAGTGTCAAGATCTTATTTTAGCCTGAAGCTCTCCCTTTAATATTTGTTGTAGGGTGGGTCTGCTATTGACAGTTTCTCTCAGTTTTTGTTTACCTAGCAAGTCTTAATTTTTCCTTCACTTTTGAATGATAGTTTTGCTGCATATAGAACTTTATGACAGTCTTTTTTCTCCCAGCATTTTGAATATTTCATCCCATTGCCTTCTGGCCTCCATGGTTTCTGAGGAGAAATTAGCTGCTAATGTTATCAAGGATCTCTTGTAAATGATGAGTTGCTTCTCTTGCTGCTTTCAAGATTCTACCGTTATTGTCTTTCAGCAGCTTGATTGTGGTATATCTATTTTTAGATTTTTTGAGTTTATTCTACTTGGAGTTAGTTGAGCTTGGATGTATAGGTTGATGTTTTTCATTAAATTTGGGATGTTTTCTGCCAGCATTCAAATATTTTTTTCTGTTCCTTTATTTCTCTCCCCTTCTTCTGAGATTCCCATTATACATATGTTGGTACATTTTATGGTATCCCACAGGTCTCTGAGGTGGTTAAATTTTCTTCATTCTGTTTTTTTTCTCTTCTTCAGCCTGGATAATCACAATTGACTTATCTTCAAGGTCACTAATTCTTTCTTCTGCTCAAATATGCTGTTGCAACCCTCTAGTGAAATGTTTATTTTATTTATTGTTCTTTTCAATTTCAGAATTTTAATTTTTTAAAAAGTCTGTATTGATATTCTCTATTTGGTGAGTTATTGTTCTCATACTTTGCTATAGTTCTTCAGACATGGTTTTCTTTAGATCTTAAATATTTAAAATAGTTGGTTCAAAATCTTTGTCTAGTTTGTCTAATGTCTGGGCTTCCTCAGGAACAGTTTCTATTGATTTCTTTTTTTCTATATATGGACAATGCTTTTTTATTTCTTCATGTGTTTCATAAATTTTTGTTGAAAACTGGGCACTTCAAATATTATAATGTGGCAACTCTGGAAATAATTTCTTAACTTTCTCAGAGTTTGTTATTGTTTCTGTTTCGTGGTTTTTCTGAATTAGTTATGTAACATTTGTATTCTTTATTGTGTGGTCTCTGCACAGTTTGTTTGGTGGTCAGATAATGCTTGGTTGGAGATTTCCTTAAATGCATGGAACCAATAAGTCTCCCAGTTTTTGCTGAGAGGCTCTGAGTGCAGGGTGAGGCATGCCTTCAACATTCTGGCAGTCATTTGACAGCTCTGCCTTAACCATCACTTCCTGACTGTGTAGACCCTCAGGGTCACCCAGAGGTGAGAGGTTAGGGCATTCTCAAGTCTTTCCTGTTTATATGCACAGCTCTGGGCATGTGCAGTCCTGTGCATCTGTATGGCCTTTAGATTCCTAGGACTTTGTCAGAGATTTTCAAAGCCCCTATGAACATCTTGTTCTCCTGCTTTTCCTTTTAAGCTTTTTGGTTAGCTTATTGTTTTCACCAGGTATTAGCCATTGCTTCAGGCAGCCACGAAGTTAAACAGTTGTCTCTATTTGTTTTCAATCAGTGCTCCTGGGGAAAACATTTTTCACGTTGGAAGAGTTCCAAGACAGTCTTGGAAATGGTCTTCCAAGGAACTACTGGGCAGATCAGATAATGCCAATTCTTTGTGAATAAGGCTTTGGAGAGCATCAATCCCATTTAAGAGTCAGCTTTTCTTCAGAGACGACTAGTTCCCTTTACTGAATATTGCTATTTAGAAACCTAATCTGGATGTTGCAGGTCATTGCTACTGGGATGTCATTGCTCTAAACCCTATCAGGACAGTGGTAGGAAATATATGAGGTCTGACAATTAAGTTCGAGAACTCATCCTAAAAAAAGTGCTATATACCTCATTGCTGAATATCACTACAATCACCTTCGAAGTACTCTCCTTAGGAAACTATGCGCCAACACCAGCATCTGATCCACCCTTCTAAGCAATTTTGGAACTCTTTTTCTGGAATGCCATCAGAGCTGTCATAGTATTACCCTTGATGTCCTGAATGTCATCAAAATGTCTTCCTTTCAATATTTCCTTTAACTTCGGGTAAAGAAAGAAGTCATTTGGGGGCCAGATCAGGTGAGTAGGGAGGGTGTTCCAATACAGTTATTTCTTTATTGGCTAAAAACTCCCTCACAGACAGTGCCTTGTGAACTGGTACATTGTCATGATGCAAGAGCCATGAATTGTTGGTGAAAAGTTCAGGTCATCTAACTTTTTCACGCAGCCTTTTCAGCACTTCCAAGTAAACTTGTTTAGCTGTCTGTCCATTTGGTACAAATTCATAATGAATAATTCCCCTGATATCAAAAAAGGTTAGCAGT
>NW_017731588.1:1480389-1481756 GCF_001890085.2 Hipposideros armiger
ATGGCAAAGCTGACTCTCCTAGGGAGGGCACAGCTCATAGTGGCCAGTGTGGAACCGGCAACTTTGGTGTTATCAGCACCACGCTCTAACCAACTGAGCTAACTGGTCATCCCCTGTAATCAGTCTTTTGAAAGCTCTAATTGGACACCCCCAACAAAGTGGGAGGAGGCAGAGTAATCAGTAATTACTGAAGGAATGGTGAACATTCTCAGCTCTTCCTGTCTGTGTAAGTATCCTTTTGTAGCATGCCATATTGTAACTTGCAGGAGAGTTTGCTATAGTAGTGTTTGTCCTTTGGACTATGGAGTTGAATTAGTATTGATGGCACTGAGATTACAGGCACCACTGGAGAATTAGAGTAAAAGATTTGCTGACTCTAGGCGATCTTCATTATTCACAGATTCTATATTTGTCAGTTCACATACAGTAGTCCCCCCATATCCACGGTTTTGCTTTCTGTGGTTTCAGTTACCCATGGTCAACCACGGTCCAAAAATATTAAATGAAAATTCCAGGAATAAAAAAAATTCATCAGTTTTAAATTGCACACCATTATGAGTAGCTTGATGTAATCTCACGCCATCCCGCTCAGAGCAGGAATCATCCCTTTGTCCAGTTTATTCATGCTGTGTATGCTACCCATCCTTTAGTCACTTAGTAGCCATCTTGGTTACCAGATTGACCGTCGCAGTATCACAGTGCTTGTGTTCAAAGAACCCTTATTTTCCTTCATAATGGCCCGAAAGCACAAGAGTAGTGATGCTGGCAATTCAGATATGACAAAGGAAAGCCGTAAAGTGCTTCCTTTAAGTGTAAAGATATGTATGTATAGGAAAAAACATAGTGTATATAGGGTTTGGTGCTATCTGCGGTTTCAGGCATCCACCAGGGGTCTTGGAATGTATTCCAGGCAGATAAGGGGGGATACATTCTGTACTTGCTAAAATTTATGTGTAGTCTTAAAATCAATACTCATGGCGCTTTTGCAGTCATTTGTGGACATGTACAAAGTGAAAAATTTGAGCTACAACATGCATGTTTTTTGCTGAGGTTGAATAAGGCGATATTCTGCCTCCTTGTTTCAGCTCTTATACTGTAAAGGAGTATCCTTTTCACAGTCTATTTAGTGCTACTTTTTTTTGCATTTTTGTGCTTTTGTTGGTGATTTCCCTGTTTAAAGTGGCCCCCAGGTGTAGTGCTGAAGTGCTGTGTAGTGTTGCAAAATGCAAAAAAGCTGTGATGTTTCTTATGGAGAAAATTTGTGTTACATAAGTTTTGTTTGGGAGTGAGTTATAGTGCTGTTGCCTGTGAGTTCATTGTTAATGAATCAATAGTATATATTAAATAAGGCATCTTTTTAAATTTTT
>NW_017731588.1:1486851-1490293 GCF_001890085.2 Hipposideros armiger
CTGCCCTTCTGAAGACATGTCTTGTTTGTCACTGTATGTCGTGGGCTTCTCACTAAGCCAGGCACAGAGTAGACGCTAAATGTATGTTGAATGAATGCGAATATCCTGGTGCAGAAGAGGCAGCTACTCTGGGTAGTCAGGCTGCTATTTCTTTTCTGAGTTGGGCTGTGTTCTATTACTTTCTGTGCATTGGAAAATTTTGATAGAATTTATCATATAGTTCTAAATCATGTTACTTGTGTGTGCATAGATGATAGAGGGATAAACTCATTATATGAATCTCTGACTTGTGTCTCATTCTTTGAATCAATGAACATTTCTGAAGTATCTAATATGTACCTGGTGCTGTATTAGACTTGGGGACAGTGTTATAGCAGGAAATAACTTAGGGTAGTTTATTTCATGCTGGTAAGATGTCATTTTAGCCAGTGTAATAAACTGGACATTTTGTCATTATTGACTATACCTCACTGGCACATATTCCAATCTTTGAGAACCCCTGGTTGGAAACCTTTGTCGCAGAATGACATCCTCAGGTACGTGCCATTTAGGAAGGCAAATTTGGTTCAGAATTAGGAAGAACTTTGTGTGAATTAGAATTGTGATGTAATGGAATGTGTGGGCTGCATTTTGACATCATAAATGTCAAATTTACTATGCCAATTTCAGGCAGTGGTTGGAAGAAGACTGTATGTTAAGGCATGACATAGAAGACTCCTTCATTGGATGAGTGGTAGTATCAGATTATCTCTAAGGTAGTGTCAAATACTATAATCCTATTATTTTCAAAAAGCTAGGGACATTGTACTTTCACCCATCTTTCCTACATAACTTCTTAAAGTTCTGTCATACTTTAATGACTCTATTTTTTTTTTTTAGCTAAGTCATCCTGCCACCTGTTGACAGCTCAGCCTGGGCTGGGAATTGAACCGGTGACCCTGTTGCTCAGAGCTCGCGCTTTTTTTTTTCGGAAAGATTTTATTGGGGAATTGGGAGAGGGGAACAGTGCTGGGGAATTGGGGAAGGGGAACAGACAAGTTACTGTCCTTTTGTTCTTCAGTCTAGTTGTGGAGGACATTGCTTCACTGGCCCATGTTGGTATTATTATTGCTTCTTCCCGGGTGAGGCAGATCGTTCACCGGCCTCTGGACGGCCGCTCACGGCGGCTCTTGGCAGCTCTTGGCAGCTCACACTGGCTGCCAGCCACTCACGCTGGCTGCCGGCCACACACAGTAGCTTATGGTAGCCTACTGCAGCAGAGGCTGTTGCCTGCGCCATCACCAGCGACTCACAGCAGCCCTGCTCCAGGTCGAGCTGTTGTTCAGCATCTTAGCTGCAGAGGGCAGTGTCACTGGCCCTCATGGGGGATCTGAACCAGGGCCCTGCTGNTGACGGACTGTTCTTTTTCTATCTCTAGAGGAACCGGATTAGCATCTCCCAGTGGGTTCCAGTATGCAGCGGATTAGTACCTGTGTGTCCCACACAGGGACAGTGTGGCAGGGCTCTGTCTGGCGTTTCCCAGGTAAGATTTGTTGTTCCTTTGGTTGGTATGAAAACCTTAGTGTTTATGTGTAAATGTCATGTATTTATAAATTAGCCAACCAAATTGTGTGATGGAAAAACCTCATGAGACCACTTCTGGGTCTCTGCGGTGCGTCTCAGGACTGACTCCTACAGTATGGTGTCTAGGGCGTTGCTTCTAAATACCCCATTGGTGGAACTTAGCCTAGGATACCATGCTACAGTCGGATGATTTTTACTGTTGGGAGTGTTTCCAGATATTCATTTCAGACTTCACTTTTCTTCAGTTTTCTTTTTGTAGCCACTTTTATTTGGGATAAGAAATGTTTCTTTCTTTCTTTTTTTTTTTTTTATATGAACAGAAAATCCAAAGAACAATTATTTGAGGCCTCAGTGTACCACTGACCACATGATTCATTATAATGTAGTTTACCTTGGACCTTCCTTGAGAGTTTTTTCCTTCTGATTTTTATTAATTGTACAAATAATTTAGTAATAAAGGTAATAAAAATCACTCATGACTTGGGAGAGCTGGAAACCACCTCTGATTTGTCACTGATTTCAATTGATTTTTGCTTAAATAAACTCTTAAGAGTTTAAAAGAAAAAAAAAATCACTCATGACTTCAAACCTGAAAATATCTGCTGGTTCTTTCCCAGTCGTGTGTGTGTACGTGTGTACTGTTTTTTTCCTTAGGTATATTAAAATGTTGGGTTATCGGAAACGTCATGACCTATTTTTCTATGTTTTTCGTTTCAAAAATGCCTCTTGACTTTTCTGACAGCTCAATATTGTATATTTTGGTGTCTTTTCACTTATTGGAGCAGACATTATTCATGCTGGTAGATTTTATAATTAAATTTTTAATGGCTACATGTTATTCTATTTACTTAGCCTTTGTTTGCTATTAAAATTCTTTTCAAATTTTATTGCCATTATAGGCTTTAATGTAGTTACCATTTTCTTGATATCTCCTTTTTTCTTATTTTTAATTATTTCTTGAAGATTAATTTCTAGGAGGCTATACCCTGGGTGAAATGGTATGAACAGCTTCCCTCTCCAAAGAGTTGTATATAACGAGTTTTTCATCATTACCTCCCCTAAACTGGGTGTTTTTAAAAGAAATTTAAACTAACTAGGTAGAAAATGCTACCTTGTTTTGCTTTGCATTTCTTTATCAGGGTTAAACATTTTTTTCCTATGTTGGTCAGTTGTATTTTAGATTGGAAAAATAGTGTGCTTATGTCATTTCTCCATTTATCTACTGGGAATTTATTTTTCTTACCAATTTATATGAATTCCTTCTGGAGCCATTAACTTTCTTTTCCATATCTGATGCAATTAAAAAATTATTTTTGATGTATATAGTTACAGATGGTCCTGACTTACAATGATTCGACTTAAGATATTTTGACATTACAATGGTGTGAAAGCGATATGCATTCAGTAGAAACCATACTTCAATTCTGAATTTTGATCTTTTCCTGAGCTAGAGATATGTGGTAAAATACTCTGGTAATATTGAGCAGTGGCAGTGAGCCACAGCTTCCAGTCAGCCACGTGGGTAAACAACCGATACTCTCCAGTGTATTCATTGTGTATAGATGATTTTGTCCAACTTAGGCCAATAATGTAAGTGTTCTGAGCACGTTTAAGGTAGGCTAGGCTGAGCTGTGATGTTCGGTAGGTTGGGTGTATTAAATGCATTTCGACTTATTGGATCGTAACCCCATCATAAGTTGAGGAGCATCTGTATATATATTTATATAAATATATATTAAATATATAAAATATAGGGCCGGCCAAGTGGCTCAGCTGGTTAAGAGCTCGCTTGGGAGCACCAGCTCTGAGCAGCAGGGCTGCGGTTCGGATCCCACATTGAGGGCCAGTGACGCTTCCCCTCTACAGCTAAGATGATGAA
>NW_017731588.1:1497424-1498298 GCF_001890085.2 Hipposideros armiger
TGGTATAATGTTCAGTTCAGATGAGGCTGTAAATCAGCACCTTGTTCAGTTTTTCTCAAATAAAGACCGGTCTCTCTATGAACAAGGAATTATGAAGCTCACTGAAAGATGGCAAAAGGTTATCGAACAAAACGGGCAATATTTCATTGATTGATCTTTGTTCTTTATATAAATAAATGACCTTTGAAAAACATAGACAAAATACGTCATGACTTTTCAGACAACCCAATAGAAAAAGGCATGAATTGTAAATGTCCAGCTCAATGAATTACTACAAAAATGAACATAACCAGTACCTAGATCAAGAAATAGAACCCCAGAAACCCCTTTGATCCTCTTCTAGTTACTACCCCAACCAAGGTTAACCATGACCTTCACTTTGAACACCACAGAGTGGTTTTGCCTTTTTTACCTGTGGTATATACTCTCTTGTGTTTGTCTGCTTTCATTCAACTTTGTTTTAGAAATTCACCCATGTTGTTCTGTGTAGTAATAGTTTATTCATTTTCATTGTCGTATAGTATTTTATTATATGGATATACTGTGATTCATTTATCCATTCTTCTGTTGATGGATATTTGGATTGTTTCCAGTTTGGGCTTTTATTAATAGTGCTGCTATGAACATTCTTGTACATGTTTTTTCGTGGACATACGTACACGTTTCTGTTGGGGTATATACTTAGAAATGGAATTACCGAGCCATGTAGGATGTGCACACATTCAGCTTCAGTAGATACTGCCAAATGATTTTCTAAAATGGTTGTACTATTTTACACTCCCACCAGCAGTATATGAGAGTTCTAGTTGCTCTACATTCTTGCTAACACTTTGTGTGTATTGTAGGTGATGTTTAAGCGTTTTAAAATGTGATA
>NW_017731588.1:1498608-1502910 GCF_001890085.2 Hipposideros armiger
AAATAAATAAATAAAATAAAATGTGGTATTTGGCTCTGTCTCTTATGTAGTGAGTCTTCTTTGTCTTCTCCACAAGGTTATGAGCTCCATGAGGATAGGGATTCTATTTGTGTCCTAAAACCTGGTATAAGGGCTGACATATCCTGGGCATTTTATAGGGGTTGGATGAATGAAACATGTATGCGTGGAATGTGTACGAATAAGGACAGGAAGGAAATAATAAAAAATAACCATACACGTGGTTGGGTTTGTTCATATGAACAAATATTTGAGTGTTTCCCATGTACCATGCGTTGTCCTTGATTCGGATAATATATGTATTTCCTACCCTCACGGTTATTTTTGGTAGTCATGATGGAAAATAAGCAAGCACATCAATAAATCTATAATTGTGCATTGTAATGAGTACTATGAATGACAAGAACAGGTTACTGCTCTTTTAGAGAATAATGGGTTGATAAGAAACTGTCAATATTTTAGGTAAAATGGTCAGAGAAGGATGACATTTGAGTGTTTCAGGGTATTTTTTCCTCTTTTACAAAAAATTATTTATTGATATCTTTTCAGTTTAAACAGAGGGAAAACGATGTCTTAAAGGTCAAAGGGGATCTTTCTGGGGGGTCATGGAGGTACAAAAAAGTCATTGTGTGTGCTTATAGATGTGTATAGGTATGGAGAAACTAGATCTTGTTCTTGGTACGAGATACCTAGGTACTTCAGTAGTTTAATGTAGGGCTAAATGTTAACTCATGAATAATGGTAGGACAGAAATACAGCAGGTGGTGAGACAGTCACAGAAGGAATCCATTGGTTAGCTATGGAGCTATGGAGGAAGGGAAAGATCACATAATCTAATAGGAGAGAACTCGCCCCAAAGCTGAAACTGCTGTTGGTTGTGCTTTTTGAACCTGTTCAAGTGCTTTGTGTCCTGGATGAACCATTACATTGATGTATGTACTGTAATAGGAGGTGTTCTATGTTTAGTCTGTGTTTTACAAAGCCCGCTTGATACCAATGAATTAAAGTATAAGTGTCCTTGAGGCTGACCAGAAGAATCCTAACTAATCTTTGAATATCTTTGTTTGGAAAGAAAAGTAAATAGTAACTCTCCACAATTAAAAATTCCATGTTTCCTTTGTTAGGATTAACGAAAAAATAATTTTCATTTCATGTGTATCATCTCTTTTTAGAGTAAACCAGAATTGAAGGGTTAACCCTTCTTCTGCCCACTCCTGACGCTTTTTTATTGTAAAGAGTTTGGAAACTAGATTCTCAAGTCATCCATAATTCTACTAACTTAGCAAAATAACTCATTCTCTTCAGTGTGTTCTAGACTTATCCATATGCATTCATGTTTTTACCTGTAATATACATATTATGTGTTTTTTCATGTTGCTAAAAATAATAATCTCTAATGTAAGCTGTGGACTTTGAGTAATAGCAATGTATCCGTGTAGGTTCATTGACTGTAACAAATATACCCCTTTGGTAGGGGATATTGATAGTAGCGGATGCTGTGCGCATGTGTTGGGGCGTGGATGTATGGGAGTTCTGTGTACTTCCTGCTCATTTTTTGCTGTGAACCTAAAACTGCTTTAAAAAATAAAGTCTATTAAAAAAAATCTCAATGGTTACCTGATTTTCCATTGAATACCTTAATTTATTGGACTTTCCCCCCAGTTTTACCCATATTCACTCTATAATGAGGTTCTCTTGCATGTAGTTTTTTCCCTTAGGAATTTATTTTCAAAACTATGTTTATTGGCCTTGATTATAATAATACCAACCTAATAGAGTTATGGTAATAATTGAATAAGGTAATATATGTAAGGCACTTAGCATAGTACCTGGCACATAATAATTGTAAATAATTTTGCTATTATATTGTCAAAATGCTTTCAAATGCAATGTGTGAACATAAAAGGAAGGCAATACTGATCTGAACAATGATGGTGGTAATGATGGAAGCTTCTATTATTTTTTATTTTGTAAAAGACATTTTACATATACAGTAGTCCCCCCTTATCCATAGGGGATATGTTCCAGCATCCCCAGTGGAAGCCTTAAACTATATACTTTGTTTTTTCCTTTACATACATACCTGTGATAAAGTTTAATATATAAATTAGTTATAATGAGAGATTAACAACAATAACTAATAATAAAATAGAACAATTATCATAAAATACTGTAATAAAGTTATGTGAATGTGGTCTCTGTCTTAAAATATCTTATTGTACTATAATTACCTTTTCACTTAAAGGAAGCACTTTATGGCTTCTCTTTGGTGTATCGGAATTGCCAGCATAACTACTCTTGAGCTTTGAGGCCGTTATTAATGAAAATAAAGGTTACTTGGGCATAAGCACTGTGTTACTGCAACAGTCGATCTGATAACCCAGACAGCTACTAAGTGATTAATGGGCTGGAAGTGTATACAGCGTGGATATGCTGACAAAGGGATGATTCACGTCCCAGGTGGGACAGAGTGGAAAGGAGTGAGATTTCATAACTACGCTGAACAGCATACAATTTAAAACTTATGAATTATTTACTTCTGGAATTTTTTTTTTTTAAAGATTTTATTGGGGAATTGGGGGAGGGGAACAGCACTGGGGAATCGGGGAAGGGGAACAGACAAGTTGCTGTGGTTTTGTTCTTCAGGCTAGTTGTGGAGGATGTTGCTTCACTGGCCCAAGCTGGCACTATCATTGCGCTCTTCCCGGGCGAGGCAGATCAGTCGCCGGCCTCTGGACGGCTGCTCACGGCGGCTGCTGGCCACTCACGCTGGCTGCCGGCTACACACGGTAGCTTATGACAGCCCACTGCAGCAGGAGATTGCAGCCTACTGCCGTTGCCGGCAACCAATGGCAGCCCAGCCCAGCCCCAGGTTCACCATCTTAGCTGCAGAGGGCAGTGTCACTGGCCCTCATATGTGGATCCGAACTGGGACCCTCTGGCATCCCAAGCCAGTTCTTAACCAACGTGCTACTCAGCCGGCCCTAGAATTTTTTATTTTAATATTTTTAGACTGCATTGACCANTCTTTGATCCTTTCTGTGGTTCTTTTCTGGACCTTCTCCAGATTGTCCTTCTATTTAAAAGAAAAAAAAAATCCACCCAGTTTTTATTGAGTGTCGGTTCCATGCCCAGAATGGTGTTGAGCATTGGGTTAGAAAAGAAAAGAAGTATAAGATAGACTGTGCCATGTTGGAAGTTACAGTTTTGCTAAAAGGACCAGACATACCCATGGTATTCAAGAATTGCTTGAGTCCTTCCCTCTCTCTTCCCTCTCCTTTCCCTTCCCCTTCCTTCCCTCGCTCCCTCCCTTGCACCCTACTTTCCTCCCTCCCTCCCTCAAGGTCTCTTCACTTTCAGAACTTTTTGGAAGTAAAAAATAAGGGTAAAAATCTTATATTCCTTTTAACAACGGGCTGCCTGCAAACGACCTTATTATTGGAGTTGTCTGGAACAGATCTTTACATTTATTTTATGCATTATAGTTTATACAGCTTTCACATACATTATTTTATTTGGTTCTCAAAACAAATTTCTGAGATAGGAAGAGCTAGTGCTTCAGCCCACGTCTTCTGACTCAGTGTTTTTCTCTTTTCATCACACCATGCTTCCTTACCTCTGCCTTCTCACTCACTTTCTCTCTCCTGCCCACTTCTTAAGGCTTCTCTATAAAGTCTTTTCTGATGACTCTAGGACATTCTTTTCCACCTCCAAATTTCTGTTGTTTACACTGCCTATTCCACATCTTTAAGCATTTTTGTACATTTTATTGAAGTGTAATAAAATATATTGGGTTGTTGGAAAAGTCATGACGCATGTTTGCGACAGATAACACCAGTTCATTTTTGGAAGTACTAGAATCATTCGCATCTATGTTATTGCTATGTCATTTGACAGCTGGTAGTTCTAGCTTCTAAAAAAAAAATTGAGCGATTTGGTTGAGTTTTGGAGATTTTACAACAAGTTGAAGATGGAAGACCAAACTGCATTTTTGCCATATTTTACTGTTTTACCTCCATAAAGGGAAGAATGCGCGTCAAGCTTATGAAAAGTTGCATAAACTTTATGGTGACAATGCTCTACATGAATGTCAATGCCAACGATGGATCACGAAATTCCATGCTGGTGATTTTGATTGCCACGATGCTCCTTGGTCAGGGAGGCCCACTGAGGTTGATGACGACAGAATAAAGGCATTGATTGAGTCAAATCCACGTTACACGACACGAGAGATTGCAGAAACATTGGACATCCATCATTCAAGTGTTCATGACCACCTGATGA
>NW_017731588.1:1506905-1554656 GCF_001890085.2 Hipposideros armiger
TCAATCTTGGATCCTCTTGGTGATCAGATCACCAGGAATTGGGTTAAGCAAGATTCTGTAGTCTACTTTGAAGCAGTTTGGCTTAGGTTAGATGAATCCTCTAAGTGTATGCTCAGTGTTGCTTACCTCTGTTTTTTTTTGTTGTTGTTAAATCCCCAAGTGGCCTCAGACGAGCCAGTCCCTAGCGTGTGGTGGATCAGAACAGATTCCTGGAACAGACATGCAGCTGAGTAGGAAGTTTCACACCACAAATAAGGTGAGAATATTAGTGCTTTCTATGTTTATAGAATACTTTTACACAGGAGTTCTTATTTGAATCTGGGCAAAATAGTTAGCTGGATGAGGCAAGGAATTTTATCCAGTGCAGGTGAGGCTCAGGGAAGTGAAGTGACTTGCTCAAGGTCACAAGGACTGTAAGTGACAGAGCAACTGAATATTTGAACTTGAGACTTCTGATCCCATGTCCTGTTTTTCTTCCATTGCCCTGTCTTGCCTGGAAAATGCTTTAGAGAAAGAAGTCCTTATGAATTTGTATGTTAAACATAAAGTAACATATAACTTTTGGAGAATTTCTTGTTGGTTATATAGCCTGCCTTCATTTGGAGAGACTTAGCATTAGAACAGTTTTCCTTGGAGTTTATTTGCAAACTACAAGACTCTATCGTCATTAATAAAATTTGTTATACTAAAAAATGCAAGAGTCCAAAAACATTTATCCAGTGAGTATTTGACTGCTATCAGACAGTATTTTTCTTTCCTTTTCCTGTCTATCAATAAGCATAGAATATTCCTCTTCTCAGAATTGTTCTTAGGGAAATGGGGGTCAAGATTTCCTTTAAAAAGTACTCTTTTTCATAGAACTTTTATTCTGAAACCCCAAATCTATCATTTCCTAGACATGGGTTCATAGGCATATGGTCAGTGGGGTTGGTACCTCTTGTTCTGAAATTTGGAGGACATCTGTTAGGTAGAGTTGCAGATGTGTTTGCACTGAGTGATAAGATGACCAGAAAAAATGAGAATTAAAAATTCGAGGTGAGAAAAAAACTAAGCAATAAAAATGCCCTTAGACCTAATGAGAAGCAAAAGCATTCTTAAAAAAAAAAAAATCTTCTTTGCAACTAATTTTGGCCTCCTTTTTGGTTAAATAGCTTTGTACTACCAAGGATTCTCCACAGTCTGTTGAGGAGAAGGTTGGTGCCTTCACGAAGATAATAGAAGCCATGGGATTCACAGGACCTTTGAAATACAGTAAATGGGTAAAGTCTTTTAAATTCTTCTCGTTTTTCTTTTTGGGCTTTTGCTTTCTGCTCCTCATAGAAGATTATTTTAAAGCTTCTGCTTTGTTTTTGTGAAATTCATACATTATTTTGAAAGCTTCAAAATGTGTTGTCGCCCCCCCTGCTCTCCTTTCTAAGTCAGATCTACACATATCTACAACATGTGGGGCTGAAATACGCTCTCTGATTCCTCAAAAATATCTTAGTAGCAAGCATGCCAATAAGACTGGGCTTTCCAAGCCCTTGCTGCATGATATGACCATGTAGATAAGTTCTAGGAATTAGATGGGCCAGATGTGACGGATAGTGTTCTTAAGGAAACATTACCCTCTGATGAACTTCTATTCATAAGTGATTTTTTCACTGGATCATTGTATTGACTTTCTTTAAAATTTTACTAATAACAACACTTTAAATTAACTAATTAACCCTGTGATTTATTGCAATTCTTATTAAGGTGGGAAATTTGCTAGCTGTATCATTTCTAGTCAACTCTTGGCCTAGCATGTTATCTGTTATATAGTAGTTGTTATAACTGAATGAATGCCCTCTCTGCATCCGGTGCATACTGCCTCTAGGCTTTTATTTTTTTTTAACAATGGCTCTGACCAATTAAAGTAATAAAACATTGGCCATTCAGTGTTTCTCATTTCAGTTATCACCTAGCCCTATGAGTTTCTCTGTACCATTATGGTATAAGTGCCTTTTAAGGTTGTAGAGCGTTGGATAAGCCTAATCAGTTGTAAGTTATATATAAAAGCAAGCCAACACAAAGCAGTAGGGAAGACTTTTCTAGAAAACATCATAGCTTTGCCCAAAATGACCAAATAATGCCATTTATACCATTTTAACAAGTTGGATTTAAATTAGAATTTCAATTTTATTAGATGTCTACTTTTAATTTCTTCTTATGTCTGGTTCTCTTCCTGACAGTTCTCACTGTAGCAGATATAGGCTTCTCTTTATAATCTCCCTTTTACATAAATTCTGAAAAGCGAACTGATTCCACAAGCATTTGTTTGTAAGGGGCTATGAAATGTATAGAGAATAACACATATACTAGGTAATAATGTTCTTAAGACATTAAAAGTTATGCATTGCCTTCTTAATCAAATAAATATTATATTTATTAAAGTTATCTTTTCTACATCTTAATTCTTTGGCAATTGATAATTATTGGTATATTAGGTAATATTATTAACCAGAATCTTTTCCTCTATAAAAAAATGGTTGTGATCATGGCATTTGGGTTTAAAAACTTAAAATAAGTGTTTTGCTTGAAAATTAGAAATTAAAGGAAAGGCAAATGAGAGCAGAAAGAAGGAAAAGAGAAAAAAAATACTGTTTTAGTAATTTCTTGATGGTTGGTTTCCACTTGGTTGCTACTATATGCTTTGTCTGGTCTGTATTTTTATGATTCCAGAGGGAAAGTTGGCTACCATTTGGATGATTATTAAATCAGAAAATTTCTTCACTGTTTAGCTTAAGTTAGGCTCTGATTTTCTTGATTCTCTTGTGACCTCAACAAAGTCTCTAATATTTGCACTTTAAAAATCTTTTGTGACATGGCAGTGTCTACTTTCTATAACTTTCATTTTTTAATTCATGACATCAAAACATCAGAATATTGACATTTTGGTATATTTTATGTGGGGAAAATGTAGGTATAGCTTTCCATTTTGAAAGGTTGTGAGCCCTTTAAAGTAAATGCTGACTCAGAAATCTATGGCTAGACATTTGTTTTGGATTGCACTGGCAAGATTCTTTGAGTTTTGTGTTTTTATGTGTCTTTGATTAGGGAGTAAAATGCCTACTCGGTCTGTCCACATTAGCAGTATCAACCATCCGTCCTCCATCTTTTTCTGTAATGTTTTCATGTGGAGTTCCATTTTTCTTCTAGATTCATATTTAGGCATTTAAATGTAACTTTTTCTTACGTATTTGAAATAAATATTCTATTTCATTATCTTTATGTAGGAGTATCAGGTAAAACAAGGACAACATTCACTAGATTCAGCCACCTGTCATAGAATAGCAGTAAGTTTCTAGATTAGCAGTAAGCTAAAAACTTGCTTACTGATGAACTGGAATGCATTCAGAAGTGGACACTGAGCCTTGTGAAGGCTTTAGAAACCATTTTGAATGAAGAATAGTTGAAGGAAATAGGTATACTTAGCCTGGAAAAGAGAAGACATGGTTCTTCTCAGGTATTTGAGGGGCAATGTAAAAAAAAAAAAAAAGAGAGAGAAAAGACTTAATATGAAGTTTTCCAGTGGGCAGATGATGTTTAATGAATGTTACCTGAAGCAGATTTAAGTTCAATAAACAAAAATCTAAGGATTGTCCTTCAGTAGGAGAGGTGGCCTCACAAGGTCATTGGACTTGTTTGAACGTGGGCCCAGATGGTTGACCATGAGTCAAGAATGCTGTAGAAGGAATTCCAGTACAGAATAGAAGGTTCAAATGACTTCAAAGCCCCTTCCCTTAGTGCAAGCCTTTTACTAGATTTGTTTTTCATCTTGTAGGATGGTACAAAATGCATCAGTTAGTGGAAGAGCTGATTTTCATTTCCAAAAGCTGTCTTAGGTGCTTCTGTTTTAGTCAGATAGACTGATGAAGTCTTCCAAAGTTAGAATGAAATAAACACGAAGTCATCTGGGGACCGGAACAATTCATATGTATTGACTGGAGGGAAATTTAGACCACCTACCCGCTTAACTTATATATTAGCACGTAAATCTTGAAGAGGTTCTTTTCTCAAGTTATTTCCAGTCCCTGTGTGATGGTCTTAAGGGACTTGCTTTAGAGATTTGTCCAGGAAAATGGCTCACCCAAGTCTAAAGGCTTGGCTTCCCTGTAGGAAAAGTGAGGAACTATAAAATGCTCCTGATTGCCCCAATATAAGCACTGTATAAATAACACTGGTTAATCTGGTGAAGTCTTCATTATTTGTAATGAATGCTTTCTTCATGGACATGTTGTGGGGGAAAATCTTCTCAAGGAAAGATTTGGGCCCTGGAGGCAAGTCTGCCTTTCCTCAGGCAGGGTGATTAATTATGAACCGAGAGGACTCTATAAGAATCTGAAGGAAACTGCAGAGTTAAAAACAAATCAAGAAAGAGGCCATTAGGAATTTTATTTAAAATTATAAATGTGTCTATAGTTGAACTAGGCCGTAAGCTCCATGAAAGCAGGAGTTTTTGACTGTTCTGTGTATTGCTCTATTCCCAGCATCCAAATTAATACCCGGCACTGAGTTAGATACTCTGTAAGTTGTCAAATGAAAGGAAGAGCTAACAGATGTCCTAACCCCCTGTCACAAGGATAGAAATCGGAATAGGTCTGTCAAAGGCTGAAGTATTAGGATAATGACATCATTAGAATATCATTAGTTTGGTGATGGTACAGACCAGTGCTTCCCAAAATGTGTTGTGTCAGATACTTCCAAGAACCTGCAGGTATTAACAAAATCCTACAGGCTTGTGTTTTAGCCTATTGATATGGTGAATTATACTGGTTGATTTGCAAATGTTGAATCAACTCTGTATTCCTGGGATAAATCCCACTTGATCATAATTGTCCTTTTTAAATACTGATGGATTCAATTTGTTAATATTTTGTTAAGGATTTTTGTATTTTTATTTATGAAGGCTCTATAGTTTTGTTTTCATCTAATGACTTTGGTTTAATATCAGAGTAATGTTCATCTCATAGAATGAGCTGGGAAGTATTCTTTCCTCTTGTTTTCTGGAAGAGTTTGTGTAGATTTGCTATTGTTTCTTTACATGTCTGGTAGAATTCTGTAGTGATGCCATTGAGCCTAGAGTTTTCTTTGTGGGAAGGTTTTTAACCATAAATCCAATTTCTTTAATAGATGACTATTCATGTTATTTTTTTATTCTAGTAAAGTTTGGTAGTTTGTTTCTTTCTAGGAATTTGTCCATTTCATCTAGGTAATCAAATTTATTGGCCTAAAGTTTTCCATATATTCCCTTATTATCCTATTGATATCTTCATGATTTTAGTGATGTCCCCTCTGATTCCTGATATTGGTAATTTGTATCTTCTGTTTTGTGTTTTTTTCTTTATCATGTGACTAAAGTTTTACCAATTTTATTGATATTTCAAAAACTAGCTTTGACTTCTTTGATTTTCAATACTATATTTCTATTTTCAATTTTATTGATTTCTGCTGTTAGTCTTTATTATATTTTCTGCTTGCTTTTCGGCTTAATTTGCTTTTTTTCAAGTGCTTTATCATGGGTTTTGTTTAATTGTGGGCTTCTAATGCTGATTTACTCCCCATATAGGTATATCTGATTTCCACTTGTTAACATGTTCTGTTTTCCCCTGTATGAGCTTTAGACTAAAAGCCTTGAAATCATGACAGGCCTCAAATTAGCACATAAAAAAAATCTTAATTATAATCAGAGACATAATTCTTCCTTAATTTATTATGGGTATTTCTACCTATCAGACTCTAGAGAATATAGAGAAATATGAACATTATATATTATTGGATGTAATATATATCTTTGGTGACATTGAACCTTAGAACCATACCTCTACTAAAATTCTTGATTGGTTTTCTTTTTTTTTTTTTTAGCTGAGCCATCCTGCCACCTGTTGGCGGCAACTCAGCTGGGGCCGGGAATAGAACCGCTGTTGCTCAGAGCTTGCACTCTTGAGCGAGCTCTTAACCAACTGAACCACTTGGCTGGCCTTTTGATTGGTTTTCTTCAGTTGCTATGTCATTCTCAGTCTGTGCATATTTCTTTTTAGTCTGTGCATATTTAAGTTTGTAATTTTCTCTGTTATTTTAGGAAGAAAGCCTTTCGTTGATGTACTAATTTATTTAATTGTATCCTTAAGGAAATATTTTGAAAGTCCTTGGAAATAGTACCTGTTCACTTAGCACTGAGTTGGTCTTCAGACCTACAGTTTGACTCTTAAAAGAACTTATTTTTTACTTTTAGATTTATGTTTATTAAGGCATAATGTACATATAGTAAAATATACAAATCTTAAGTATACAGCTCAGTGAATAAATTGAAACCACTACTTATATCAAGATTCTAAGAGAATTCTTAGTGCTTTGGAAAATAGTAAAAGGTCACTCCTATATTTTATATTCATTAGGAACTCTTAGGAACTCCTGTTAATCAGCTAAGTATAAAACTAGGGAAATATAGCAAAAAATGACATCTCCCTCAAGGAAAAAAAAAAGACTTACGGAATAGAAAATTGCTCCTCTGAAGAAAGATTGAAGGATTAAGGTTTTTGTTTGTTTGATTTTGGTCAGAGGAATGGGTAATTTTTTAATATAAAGGGTTTCAGATTATAAAGAGCTAATGTGGATGATGCTGTTCAGTGGTTTTAGAGGCTTACATGTGGTGAAATGGGCTTGAATTAAAGAAGAGATTTTATTTAAATGTTGGAAAAACCTTTTGACATTTTCATGCTGAAGTCCTGAAATGTGAAACTGTGTGAAGTCTGTATGAATGACTAGCTTTAAAAGTAGAAAGAAATATCTATGTTGGTTTAGCTATTAAATTGCTTAGAGACAGGTTTGGACCCTTCCTTCTAGTTGAAGAAATATAAGGTTCTGTGACTTATGTCTAATGGCAATAGAACATCCACTTGGTCATGTCTTGAGTTTGGTTTTATTTTCTTTGTCTAGAAGATTAAGATTGCAGCCCTGCGCATGTATACTAGCTGTGTGAAGAAAACTGACTTCGAGGAATTCTTTCTAAGTAAGTTACTGTTTTTGATAGTTCTGGAAAGGAAAATGAATCTACTTTTCATTTTTACAATCATGTCTTAATAGGATAGATTTTTTTAAAAAGTCACTATTAGAATCATTTTTCCTTCACAAAGCATATAATAAAAACTCATTTTTCTCTTTTAATACAATAAACAAAGACTAGAAGAGCCCTATAAATAAAACATTTTAACAAGTTTGAAAAAAACCTAAAAATTTGTCTAGTACTTTTACATTATCATCCCCCTTGTCCACACATGCATCTTTTTACGTAAGAATACTCATGTAAACATATCCTGTTTTACATTCTGAATGTTTTACTTAGCATTTTGATGTGACCTTTTTGCCAATTGGCCCTCTTTTATTTCTAGTTGTTAATTGTTTTTGTTAAACCTGGAATGCGCCTCATGATTTTTCTTCTTTCTGTTGAAAGACTATTAGGTCAAAAGGCACATATACTTTTATTATTTATAGCCCATTGATAATTTGCTTTCCGAAAGGGATTTACTAGTTTAGAATACCACTAGCCTTTGATTGTATCAATACAGTCTTCATTTTGATGCTGTAAACTGTTGTAGTTATAAACAAAGTTAATTAAAGCAGATACTTGTAAAGTCATTGGGAAAGTTTAAGCCATTTCCAGTTCCACAGATTTTGGAAGGAAATGTGTGCTATGCAGTTCTATGGTAACAGCCATTATCCTCAAAGCAACAAACACCTAACTTGGTATTTTTCATGGACAGCAAATATTTATAAATAAGTAGGTTAACTACAATGAAGAAAGCTAGTAATAGATGCAGTTTTGATTATTTAATAGCTATTTTGGTTTTTTAAAGCCAAATGCAAGTTTTGTTTATTTTACTATTTCAGCCAATTGATATTATATTAGAGACTTAAAATACCATACTTAGTTATAATCCCAATTTAGTGTCTACCTTCCATTTCTTATTTATTCATAGTAAAAAAAGAAAACTTTTCTGCTTTTTAATGTCTAACAATTTCTCATTTTAGGAAACATTAGCCTGAAAGGAGAAAATATTATTTCTCTACATGATGAAGAAACTTAATATTAGAAGCTGGATTTTTCTTAAGTAGTTTCTTGAATCCATGTGCTTCAGTATTTTTCATCAGATATTTTTAAAACCTCATCCTCAGATAACTATTTAATATTTGATTCAATAAATAACTTAGAAATGTATTTTAATTATTTTGAAAGCTATCTTTGTCTTAGCCAGTCCTTACTATTGAAGATTCTTGAGTTAATATTATAGTACTGAATGAGACCATTACATATTTAAACTAATTTATCATGTTTTAATTTATAATCTATTGTAAATTATTTATAAAAATAAACGTTTATAAAAATTATTACCATTATATACTAATAATTTACACTTACATGGTATCCTTTTACATTTTTCTCATTTAGGAGTTAAAAAAACCTTGTGGGACAGGCAAGGCTTATATTCTTATTTTCATTTTTTTTTTTTTTTCAGAAACTATTGAAACTTAAAGAGGCTAAATGACTTGCCCAAAGTTGCTTAGTCAAGCTTTGATCCTATGTCACCTGGTTTAAAATGTAGGAATTTTTCCACTATAACATATTGTTTGTGAGTGAATATAACTTCAAATTAGAAATTGTAGTTATTTTTGTAATTTATTATACTTAAATGAGCACTACCTATGAGATGTCCTGTTAGTATAGTAAACTGATGTTTATATATATTAAAGTGTGTACATCTCAGTGAGCTTTGTCCTAGCTTTCCCCTTTGAAGTAGTTAACTAGGGAGGCCGCACATTTTTCAGTGTTACCACTTTTACTCCTGGTTTTCTAAGACTTAACTTGAGAATTGCCTTTTAGACCCATTGAATGTTCATTTGTATTATGCTTCATTGATGTCCACCTTTGTAATTTGTGGGTAGATTAAGTTTTAAAATCAAACCAAAGTGGTTCCAAACTGGCTAGTGCATAAAAAAGGGCTCCAATCTGGAAAGTGCCATTTGGGCAGATAAAGAACATAAAATAAAGAGACTGACTTTTTTGCATCTTAGCTTCTAAAGAATACACCAGACAGGTTTGGAGTAAAAGAGGAGAATCTATATATTGCTTTCCAAGATTACACAGTGGCCATTGGTCCCTTGGATTTTGGTATTTTAGAGTCCTGAGAGTTGAGTAATTTCTAAAAAGGATGGCGGTAGCTTGCCAGTGTCATCCTCACTCCAACAAAAGTGAGGCCAGTTTCATGAAGATTGATTGTGTAAGAATGCAATGTTTACTTGCAGTGTGCTTGTGAGTATACAATATGCCTTCCAGCCTCTTGGACAGACCCCCCCCCCCCCCCCGAAAAGGCCAAAGTAGACTCTGTTATCTCAGAGCCAGTGTTCAAAGGTCTTGATCCAGAGAGCTAGATGCTAGGGATTCTGACCGGTGAGCTACCTTAGCAGCCTTCTGCCGTGCATAAATGAGCACACAGGGCTTTGCTAACTGGCCTTTTAGAGATCAGTTCTATCATGAAGAGCACTTTGGATCAGAGGTGGCCAATCAGTAAAGCTTGGGTCTAATTCCAGACTGTTTACAGATTGTTAGCCCTTAAGAGACAATACTTTAAGGGGAGGCTCCTTAATGAATAAGTTCTGAGTCAGCGATTGACATTCCTCATGTTATTGACACAGTCTTAAATAATTAGTGACTGGTTTTCAAAGAGAATTTAAACCCAGTGTTTAAATAACTCACTGAAGAACAATAGTGAATATTTACGAGCACCTATTAAATACTAACCATTTTGCTAAACATTTTACAGGTCTTATTTAATCCTCACACAAATCCTATAAGGTAGGTTCTCTAGTTCTCCCCATTTTTACAGAGAACAAAACTGAGGCACCGAGAGGCTAAGTAACTTTATTCAGAGTCTCGTAGTGAGTGAGAGGCAGTCACGGTTTTGAATCAGGCAGCCTGACTCCAGAGCCTGCATGAAACAAACAACTGGGTTGCTACTACCTCCCCATAGCAGTAATGAATTATTTAATTTTATCCAACTTGGTGCTGAGGAAGAAAGTACCTCACCTCAGAAAATAATGCACTGAGTGTGTATTGGAGCAAGAGTGTGATTATGGCAAAAGACTGTACAGCAGGTTTTAACTTTGAAGTGTTGAAGCACATTTCGTTGAGCCCAAGAATCTGCTGTTTTTATGTTGCTCACAGTCAAACATTCAGTGGTCTTGTTTTTTAGGGCTTTACGCTGTGGGTTTCTGTTTTGACCCCAGTGGTTACAGGGAGTCAGTCATATGCCAGCTCTTTTCCCATCCTCAGCCCCGAACCGACCCCCAGAAGGGAAAACTTGTGACCCAAGTCCAGCTGCTGGCCTGTCTGTCTGTGCTTTCCAGCCCAAGAACTGATTCCCTCTCTGAGAAAATTGGAAACGCTCCTGGAGGCTGCTGCGAAGCTTTGATGTAGAGGTAGCAATTGAACAGATTGTCCTTTAGAAGCAGCCAAATTTCATTTTCCAGATTGAAAGACAGACTTCCAAGAAAACTTTTCTTTTTAATGTTTTGTTCTAGCATCCAAAAAAGACCCAACTTCAGATCCGGGCTTGAGAGTTTCTCATGGCTATTCTTGTTCTAGGTGGAGGGTGGTTGGCCCACTCTCAGATGGCATGTGTCTTAATAGCTGTATGGCCAGCCAGGCCAGCCTTCACCTCCCTCCTGCTGGGCTCCAAGAGGAAGTCCACTTGACAGCTGCTGGGCACCTCCCATTAAGCTCACCAGAATATTTTGGTGTCACTTTGTGACAGACCTGGACTTAAACCCCAGCCCAGCCACTCGCTTGTTAATATAATGGTTGCCCGCAAGTTACTTAGCCTTTTTGAGCCCATTTTCTCATCTCTAGAATGAGAACTATAATGCCGCCCTTCAGGGTTAAAGGGAGGATTAAGTGAGATAATGTACTGACATGACAAGCAGTGGACCTGGCATGAAGTATGGGCCCTTAGTGAATGTTACTTTCTGATATTAATATCCGAGAGGCCATTAACAATTAAGACCAGAGTGTCTGGAATCAAGCAGATCTGAATTTGATCCTACATGTCTCATTTCATGGCTGTGTGACCTTGGACAATTGTCTTGATCTCTCTTAAGAGTCGGTTTTTTCACCTGTCAAGTGGGGATAACACCAGTACCCATCTTGTAGGATTGTTTGGAGGCCCCATTGAGCCAGTGCATATAAAGCACCCATTCTAATGAATTACAGCTCTTTATTATTATTGGTGGTGTTAGTATACCTCACAGGGGTCCTGCTCTGTGTTTTCTCTCCCAATGGCCCCTGTTAGCATTTAGTACATTGTGTACTTCATTGTTTGAGTCATTGCTCCAAAGGACAGATTCTACTCACCGATTCTCATGTTTCCTTATCCTCTTGCTCCAGCTTTTCTCCTTGTCATGTAATAAGGAGAATACGTTCAGTGGGGGACCCCTCATCCAGCCAGAGGCATTTCCTAGAGATGTGAGAATTGAGAGGCTTGGATGTGTAAGCCCTGACCTGATTTTTGGTATCTTAAGCCAAGGAGGAGTCCTGCCCAGTTTTGTCGTTCCTGGAGGTGATGAACAGCCTTTTGTTAGAAATGGTCTGCTTTGTTATTCAGCTACAGCTCCCTGGAGTCCCACTTCTTTCTCCTCGTCATTTATTTTGGATGAATCTTTCAATATACCCATGTGTGTAGCACATTGGGTCACCTTGAAGAAAGATGACAGGAAAAGGAGACTAGAAGAACCTTGACCTCTCAGTGGGGCTCAAGTGGAAAAAACTTGTACTTAAAGTGGAGCAGGCAAGGTGGTGCCTGCCTAGCTTTCCAGAAGACTTTGAGACCAGGAAGGGAGAATAACCCAGAATTGCATGGATGTTGGAAGGAACCATAGAGGTCATGTAGGCCAGCGGTTCTCAACCTGTGGGTCGCGACCCCTTTGGGGGTCGAATGACCCTTTCACAGGGGTCGCCGGGTACTCGTATGTGGGCATATCTGCATGTGGGCCTGGAGACGGATAGAGGAGCGGTGTCTCGGTTCCTAAGACCATCGAAAATATGTGTTTTCTGATGGTCTTAGGTGACCCCCGTGAAAGGTTGAGAACCGCTGATCTAGGCCATTATACAAAGTGAGAACACGGAGGCTCAGCGGAGAGAATTGATTTGCCCAAGGCTGCACAGCAAGGTGATAACGGGTGGAACTAGAAGGCTGGTTGCTTGACTGTATTCAGTGCTCTGTCCACCTGTGGCCTTGTGCTGTGGTCCCACCGGCCCACTCTGATAGCATTATTAGAGAGCGTTGTAACTGCTATATATTTTTAGTTTAATGAATCCCTACCAATATTTAAAATATAGCCAATATCCCGCTTCTAAACTCACACACATTTATACTTTACTATTATTTTCTAGGGTGTGAGATGCCTGATACATTCAATTCATGGTTTCTTATAACTCTTCTTCACGTCTGGTAAGTGAGCAATGTAAGTGAAGTCACCAAATGTTTTTTTTTTAAACACTGCTGACTTGTAATGTATAGCCTTCAGCAGGGCTGATTATATGAAATGGCAGTAGTTCAGGCATTAAAAACTGTTCCTTTCATTTTAAGAACTGGTGTCTTGAAACAAATTTTTATTAAAGGTCAAAGCATAGTCGTAGAAAGAAACTAATATTTGTAGGATTTTCTCAAAAGAACACCTAACCCACTGAACAATGCTATCAGTATCTCTAAGAGACTCCATGAGCTTAGATGGAAAGTTTTCTCCCTTGGCTGTTGTAGGAAAGTTCACATTTACGTAAAAGTGGTTTGAATTGTGAGAATCAGTGGTCATTTTCATTGCTGGTCATCAGAAACCTATAACAAATTATAGCACTGACATTTACGCCTGTACCTCTAAAATGTGCATACAGGTTAGATTTGTGCCAGATTTGTTGCATGTAAAAATATTTAACACCTTAAACAGTATATTTTTTCTTCAGCGGCAAAATCAGTAGCCAAAAAAAATTAATTTTTCATCTAATGTTACCCAGTATTAAAGGTCAGAAGGATATAGGAAAGACATTGAAGTGGGGGCTGGGGAATGTATTTATTGAACTGCCAGGTCTTGGGAAAGTACATTCTGGAAAACTAAGTTTACTACTTTGACCATAGTGAGTATCTGAGGAACGTGCGGAATGGTTGCCCTGTCAAAAGGACCCTTGTTTGAGACTGCGTTCAGCTGAGCTTTGCATCACAGGACTGACTACTATATAAAGACTTTTTGGTTTTGATCATCTCTGAAATATTCCTTCTGAACTCAGTCACTGAGATTGGCTAAGGGGCCTAAGGTGGCAGTTCATTTTATGTTATTTTTTTTCCTAAGCTGGTAGTTTATTGAGTGCACACTGTGTCCTGGGCCGTTTGCTGGGAACTAGCAATAGTTCTAAGAAGTTCACAGTCTAGGGAAGGAGATAAGATGTAAAATGGTCAGTTGTAAATCAGATTGGCTAAGTTCTATAATAAATCTGAGTAGGTAGTGCTTATGGGCTCAACTACCGAAACCCTTACTAATTCTGCATATTTCTTTGAAATGTGCCTTGTGTTTTAGGCAGCCGAGAAGGCAAACTACCTTCCTTGTAAATGGTGAAGGTAGGAAAAACCTCAGGGAGGGAAGCTGGATATACTGAGAGAAAAACTACTTTTTCAAGAGGAAAGGACTGCAGGGGTGGCACTGGAGAATTACTCACTGGAAAGGTGGGAGGGTTGAGAGGAGGCTAGGCTGTTCCCAGAGGAGCTCAAAGATAATATTCAGAGCCTGTATGAATGACTCTTTATTGCCCATATAGTTAGAGGTATCAGAGTGTTAGAGGGAGTGGATGGCAAAATAAAATATATAATCCCTGTGACCACATCCCAAGGTCAATACCTGACTAATAGCAGCTGGGAGAACCTTGAAACTCCTTGTAGTCCTTTCAAGTTGGCCACCATTTCCAAACGTGTCTGCCGAGTCTTTCTTGCTGAGCTTGGTTTAATTTCTCAGAGGAGTGGGGAGTACCACCACCAGTTAGGTGGGAGGAGGGAGCCTGACTGCCTCAGATCTCCCCTTGATCTCCCCTCCACCCTGCCTCCATTAATTCTCATGATCTGCGGGCTTCAGTGGAATGAATCAGTAGCTTTTCAGTTTGAATCAGCAACTTCTTGCTGAGGACCTGCTGTGTGTTAAGGATTGGAGGTGTTGGAGACAAGGATATGACATGGCGTGCACCTTCAAGAAACTTAGTCTAGTGGAAAAAAGACATAAAGTACAGTGGCCTGTAATAGATGACAGTGGATGAAGTGCTGTGCCCAACGCACAAGTAGATCCTATGTATGTACAAGGAGATGTGACTAAATCCAAATTTGGTGTTGGTGGTGGTGGGGATAAAGAGTGGCTCTGTAGTAGAGGTGACATTTGAGATACACCATGAAGGGTGAATTTCTGTCAGAGAAAAGGAGGACATTTTAGATTGAGGGAATATCAGGAGCAAAACATAGATTATATACAAGAACATGGAAAGTGAAATAAGCCAGATACAGAAGGACAAGTATAGTATCATTCCACTTACATGCAGTACCGAGAATTAGCAAATTCATAGAGACAGAAAGTAGACAGGGACTGAGAGGACACAGGAATGGGGAGTTATTGCTTAATGGTTAAGGAATTGTTTGGTGTGATGAAAAGTTTTAAAAATAGATAGTGGTGATGGTTGCATAACATTGTGGATGTAATTAATGCCACCAAATTGTACACTTAAAATGGTTAAATGGCAAAATTTATGTTCTGTATATTTGACCACAATAAAAGAAAGAATGGAGAGGGAGTTAAAACAAAACAAAACAAAACAAAAAACATGGAGCATTTGAGTTATCTGAAGTGCCTGGGGCAGGTTTGTGGAGGACTGTAGTGGGAAGGGTCCCAAGAAAGGTAGTTTGGGGCCCAACTGTTCTGTAATTCTCCAAGAAAACGTGGGGAACTCTCTCTAGTAAGGGATGGGGGTGTTAGGAGGAGCAATGGATTCACCCCAAGTCTGTGGAGAAGCTGTGTTCTTCTAGCCCTTTTCTGTCAGTCTGAAGCTCCAAGGAGGGTAACCAAGGGATAGCTAAATCCAATATTACAGGATTCACTGGACTTGCTGGAGAAGTATAGGGATTGAAATACCTTCTGTAGGTGGTAGGGCGAGGGAAAGGTGGTGAGGTTTAGAGAGCAGTCATTAAAGCAGCAAGAATTCCCCCCTCCCCCTAAAACAAAACAATAATAAACAGAATATTCTGGCAGTGGACTTTCCAGAAAGCTTGCTTGGGTTCCCAAGGGTGATGGCTCCCTGTTGGCTCTTAGAATGGGGACAGGATTTCTCACATCCTGTTAGCTCCCTGGAGGAGGTATTGATCTTTTCCTTATCCTGTCTGCTTTTTCTAATTCTCAAGTTTTCTGTGTATTGGGACTGCTCCAGAGGGCCCATATCAGTTGTATATTCATGTGAGCTTGCAGCTGCAATGCCTGCATGTCCTTTGTCTTTGCTGAAGTAGATTAGTATTGACTGTAGCTGCTGAAAAATTGTTGAGGGAAGATGCTGTCTGAGCCACCCACCGTCCCTGGTGGACTTGATAAAAGCAGACCTCCTCCTCTCTTCCCTTTCTTGGTCAGTGGCATTGTGCTCTATTCAGATGCCTACACCAGAAACCTGGGAGTCCTCCTTGCCTTTTTCCTCACTCCTTCATCTGGTTAGTTGCCAGTCACCAATTCATGCTTCTTTTAACCATGACCGGTCGTAACAAAGGCATTTTACATTGTGAATCAGAACACACACATGTAATCTGATATAAAAGCTTTGTAAAATTTACTCTTAAATGTCAGATAATGTCTGATATTTTCTATTCCATTTGAATTCATTTTAAACAGAAATTCAAGATGTCACCCATTAAATTGATTTCACTGGGTTATAAGCAACCGTACCTAAAAACTGCTCTTTGGACTGCAGCTTCTCTCTGCCTGTGCCAATTAACACTAATAATATTTAATATTAATTATACTTCTCAATACAAATTGGATCAGTACACACATACATGCATACACACACTTTAATATTCTCCATTGTTCTCAGGATAAAGTTCGTTTCTTAGCATGGTATTCATATCCCACCAAATATGACGCCTTTACTAGTCTTCATCTGGTCCATTCTAGGCAGTACTGCTACCACTACTCCTTCCTCCGCAAGAAAAAGCAAAATTATATGATAGAAATATCAAGCCTTTTGCACAAAGCTTTCTTCTGCCTAGAAGGCCTCCTTCCTCTCCACCCGACAAACTCCTGTTTTTCATTCGTTATCCAACTCAGATATCATCTCCTCTTTGAAGCCTGCCCTTCTCTCTGAAGGCAGAGCTGGTTCCTCTTCTGTGCTCCCTTAGTGTTATGGATACCTCTATTACAGCACTCATCACATAACATTTTTATGTTTTATCGTATATATATTAGTCTTCTTTGTGGATGGTGAATTTACTGAGGGCAAGGATTATTTTTATTATCTATTCAGAAAGATATGAAAATGAGATACTTCTTCCCCTCAGTCTCATGTCTTACTCTTAGTCTTCATCAATAAATGTTTATAAAATAATTGACAGCCTCAGATCTGACTTGGCTTCTGTGGCAGTTGGAAGGGTCCTGGCCATGTCTGTCAGTCAGGTGAGAGTGGCAAAACTCTGCTCCTACTGAAGTTTTCCTGGGCAGTGACATGTGTGAGGTTGGAAGTCATGTTGGCGTGTTAATAGATTCGTAGAGACTTAACTATTAAAATTTGTCATGGGACACTAGTACCTTCTAAATGCTCAAATTAATTGTAGAAAATGGAATGGAACAAATAAAAGTAGAATGTGCCTATGATGGAGATGGAGTGGAGAGGGAATAAAATGCAGATTGTATTTAAAAAAAATTATTTTAAAGTCATGTGTATCATAAATATAACTACTAGGTCCTTTACATATGTTATCTTTTACTTACTTACATATATTTATATTATCTCACACATTTTTACAACTAGTTTTTTCCTGTTTTACGTATAAGGGATCTAAAACTTCGAGAAGTCAGAGAACTTACCTAAAGAATTAGTACGTGATGGAGAGGAAATTGAAGTATGGGTCTGGCTAGCTTAAAGTGTTAAGTTGTTTCCTCATTGGTAATTAAAATCACTAATTAAGTAAATAATTAACTAATGAAGTAACTAATTAAATAATTATTTATTAATAGTAACACTATTAATACTACTATTATTTAATATTAATTACTTATTACTTAGGTAAGTACCTGCTTATTTTTAAACATAAATCCATAAAATTATAGCATTTATTCTCTAATTGAACCTGGTGTTTATAGCAAATTTGTTTCCTGACCTTGTAGAGCTTAGAGTTTGGAAGAGAGACAATAAACAAATCATTAATAAACACATAGGTGGGATAGGTGCTATGAGAGGAAACAATAGGGCTCTGTGAGAGAAGAGGGGTACCTAATTTATTTGGGGGTGTGGGTTAGTCAGGGAGGGCTTCACTGAAGAGATGACATTTCAGATGACACCTGAATGATGAGAAGAAGTTAATGCGTCAAAGAATGGATGAAAAAGCATTCCAGGCAGAGGGAATTTCTAGTGGTTTTCAATCTTTTTAGCAGCAGAGTAATTTATTTATTTATTTATTTATTTATTTATTTATTTAATTTTTTTTAATTGTGAAATAAACATTTTTTAAGTAGTTTCAGCTGTACATCTACATAAAAAAGCTGTACAACTGTATAAAAAAGTTATACTTTTTACCTCTCAAAGTGACAATCCCGCTCCGCCCCACTCCCCCCCAATATCAAATATATCTGTTACAATTCCCTTGACTCCACTCCCACATTATACTCCACATCCCGTGACTATATATATAGTCAATTATAGTTGACGTACAATATTATACAACATCAGCTTCAGGTGTACAGTGTAGTGATCAAGCCTCCACCTCATCCATGAAGTGGTTTCCCTAACAAAACGTGTGACCACCTGACACCCTACAAAATATTTACAACATTATTAATTATATTCCTCGAACTGTCTTTCATGTCCCTGTGGCAATATTGTAGTTATGTATTTATGCTGTCTAATTCCTTCCCCTTCTCCTTCATCCCCACCCCCTCCCAACTAGCAGCCATCAGTTTTTCCTCTATATCTCTGAGATTATTTCTGTTTACTTTGCCCATTCATTCAGTTTTTTAGATTCCACATATAAGTGAGATCATATGATATTTGTCTTTCTCCGACTGACTTATTTCACTTAACTAATAGTCTCTAGGTCCATTCATATCGTTGCAAATGGCACAATTTCATTCTTCTTTATAGCGGAGTAACACTGCACTGTATGAATGTACCACAGTTTCTTAATCCAGTCATCTACCGATGGGCATTTCGGTTGTTTCCAAGTCTTGGCTATTGTAAATAGCGTTGCAATAAAAGCAGAGTCTTTTTAAAAAAATGAAAATTTATGCTCAGTCACAATGTATGATTAGATAAAAGGATTGCTGCTCGGGTTGAAGAAGTCGGAATGACCTGCTCACTTCAGGCCTTCACAACATGCCTACGGGAAAGGGACCCTTACGTAGCTCCATGGAAACTCAGAACACAGTTTTAACACTGCAGATCTAGTCCAACCTTCATTTTACAAATGGGGAGACAATTTGGGCAATTTTAAGGGATTTGTCACAAGCCTCTTTAACAGTAATGGATGATCTAAGACTCAAAACCAGAGCTGACTATGTGAACTGCTCCTTCTGCGACACTTTGCTTCCTGATGGGGCGTCCCTTTTGGTGGTTATGGGGACAAGGGTTTCTTCCTCTGAATATGAACAGGATAGCACTGACCACCAACTATAATATATGAAACTGTGTTTCTTGGCACTCACTGTCTGTGTCCTGGGCAAGGCAACAAGTAAATCTGAAAATAGTACAGGGTGATAAGTGTGTTTAACAGACATACAGATCTTATGGGAACACAGGAAGCGGGGCTTCCTGGGGATGGTCAAGGAAAGCAGTTTGCATTGGCCTCTGGGGGCTAGAAATGGAGGACATGGGGTCTTGAGTTTTTAAGAGGGGAAGAAGTAATTGTAAACTACCTTTTAAAATGTTCCAAGTGAGAAAGAAAGATGAGAAGATGGTCACTAGAGGGAGAAACAGGATAGAGGGGTGGGGGGAACTTTTTTTTTTTAAGGTAGGGACATACTGAAATGTTTTCATATGCCTAGGGGAAGAAGCCTTTGGGAAAGAAGAGAAGTAAAGTGTGGAGGTGGGAAGGGGTTGGAAAACAGACTGGTTCCAGTCTCAGTCCAGCCAGAGAACTGCCCTGGCAGACGCGCCCGGTCTTTGCAAGAGGGCTCTTTAAAACCACCAGAGCAGTTTTGATGTAGCTGTAGGGCTTTCGAGCTCATGCTGGATTCCAGCAGCTCCAGACCTGCTATATATGGTGAGCCCTGGCCCTGTGCACATTCTCTTTCTCCCTTTCCCAGCTGCAGTCACTGTTCAAACACCCACACATGTAGCTTTTTGCCCAAACCGAAGGCCCATGCAGCATCATTTTACTAACATTGTATAACCTAAGAGCGCTGGTACCTGCTACCCAGGAGCTTGTTCTTTAGAGTGGATTTGACAGGCAGGCTGCAGGCCAGGTATAGCTCTTGGAGGAGGCTCACCGTCAGGTGAGATGGCTTCAGGAAGTGCCTCACCCCTCTTGTCTGTTTGCCCACAGACTGTCCTGTGGCCCCCATGCTCCCCACATAAAGGTTAGGCCTCGTGGGGAGGGCGTTTAGGAAACCAGGTGGAGATAGCCATGTACACAGCCCCGGGGAAGGGTCAGCGTGCCAGCTCACAAATAAATAAACTCATTCATTAGCACACTGCCGAGGCTTGAGTGTGGCCATGTAGGCTCTGCTTTCTTGGCCTCAGCTGGTGGCAGAGTCAGGGAAATAAGCTATGTGAAAGTCCCCTTTGGGATTCCTTCATAGCAGCCAGAGTGACAGACCTGCCTGAGTGCCCACTAGTCTTCATTTAATTCAAAATCAGATCCGCTCTGAGCAGCTTATAAACTACCATAAGGGAGAAACAGGCCAAAACACAACTGGCATTGTCAGAAGGCCCAAATAGAGCAAGCGAGACAGGATGCTCAGAGCTGCCAGGACATGGCAGGAGGTCAGCGTCAGGAATAACAAGAATTCTTCCCTCCCAGATTTAGGCAGCGAGGAGGAAAGCATGGTTAGGAAACACTCAGTTTGTTTGAACTCTGTAGGCAGTACTGTTGTCTTTCTCCTTGTCTGATTCAGCAGGAAGAGGCCCTTGGAGCTATGCTGTCACAGAATAGGGGAAACAGTCAGTTGCTGACACTGGGTGACACAGTGGCTTGGGGGAAAGAAGGGGAAGCTCAGGCTTCATTCCAGCACCTCTCTTCTCCACTGTGCAGTCTTGTTACTTGACCTCCTCAGAGCATCAGTTTTTTCTTCTATGAAATGGGGACAGTTATGCTAGTCAGGTGGTTTAAGTAGATTGAAAGCGATAGTGCATCTTACAGTGACAAGTCTCATATTGGAGGACTTAATAAATGGTAGTAATCATTATTATTTGACTTAGGGCAGAATTTATAATCCCAATGCTTTGTTTTTTGAGTTTCCTCATCAGTGAGTCTTTCTTCCCTTTTCCTGTCCCTGTGCTTGCCTTGTAGAGATGTTAGGGAGCCATCAGGCTAGGTAGAGCTTGAACACTCCTTTTTTCCTATACTTTGCTAGCTTGGTTATTTGCTTTCCTTATATGTAAAAGAGATCAGTATTATTTATGAGTCGCCAGAATCACTGAGAGACAAGGATAGTCCTGTGAAGCTTAAAACCTCAATAATAAACTGTAGGTTTAAGAACAGCATCACACTTGGGAGGGCAACTGGAATTGCTCCTAAACAGAGAGTAGTTTATGCAGATTAAGTCTGTACTTAGAGTGGGTGCTTAGTAAATACTTGATAAGTGAATGATTAAATTAATTATTTAAAGCAATTTTTTTGTTACTAGATTGTCTCTTTTTAAAACATTCAGCCTTTTATTATTTTTATATACTTTTTCCAGGTAATCAGTTTTCATTGTAAAATATTTTTGTTGTCCTAATCTAGATTGTTTTTTTTAAAAAAAAGATTTTAAAAGATAGACTGCATTTTTAAGAGCAGTTTTAGGTTCACAGCAAAATTGAGCATAAGATTATCTCTTTTTAAAGTTTATTTTGCATTCTGAAGAGCATTTTTAAATATGTTTTATCACGGAAGTCCCGCCTCCCTCCTTCTCTAATCTCCCCAGAACAGAGTTAGCTAGAGCTCTGAAATTATGAAGTTGAACCAGTAGCAAAATGTAATTTGACCTCAACATTTAATTTATGCATTTGTTATGAGGAATGCATCTATGATGTGAATTGAAGCAGAGCTCTTCTGTTCTTCTATTTAAACCTGGTATTCTCAGTTGTTGTGGAATAGTTTACTTACTGACGCAGACTTTGTCATTTGGTCAGAGTCCGTGCCAAGTGCTAGCTTTGTTTTGCAGTGGGTACCAGGATCATCACATTTAAAAAAAAAAAACTGTATTGGGGAACAGTGTGTTTTTCCAGGACCCATCAGCTCCAAGTCAAGTTGTTGTTTTTCATCTAGTTGTGGAGGGCGCAGCTCACTGGCCCATGTGGGAATCGAACCGGCAACGTTGGTGTTATGAGCTCACGCTCTAACCCCTGAGTCAACCGCCCGCCCAAATCTTTTTTATTTTTGTTTACCATTTTGAATTTGTTTCACTCATTTTCTTTTCACTGTGCAACGTCCTTTAACATTTTCTGGGTGATTCAGGAGGTTCTGATAACGTTTAACTGAATTTTTTGCCAAGCTGTCTTCTTTGAGTTGTACTGGGTAGGTTTCCCTTCCCTGTTGAACCTCAGTTGCTGTACTATTTTTTGGTTCTGTCTTAAATAAATTTTCAGTTTCTTCCTTTGTTGTTAGGCTGCCAGAAGTACTTTTTGTTGTTGTAGCCGCAAGTTAGCCAGTCTTTTCCCTTCTGATATGCTATTTCTCATGTGATGCTAGGTTTGAAACTTAAATTCTGCCCTTGTGAGGATTAAATGAAAAACAGAATTAATAGATTCTAGAAGGTTTCTATTAGTCATTAAAGGAGGCAGAGAAACAGTATGACTCTGGGATCAGAATATCAGGGTTCAGATCTCCTTTGACATTTACTAGCCTTGTAACTCTTGGCAGGTTACTTCTCTAAGACTCAGTTTCCTCATATGTAAGATGGGAGAGTAAGAATACTAGCCTCGTAGAGCTGTTGTAAGGATTAAATGAAATACTGCTCCAAAATCATAGCACAGTGCCTGGCACATAGTTGTGTTAGCTGTTAATTATAGCACTTGTTCATTTTTGCTAGTAAGGATTTTTTTCTTCCTATTTCTTAGTCATTTTTAGAATAGAGAAAATTGCCAGATAAGCTCAATTCAGCCTAGATCGGATGTTACCCTAACAATTGCTGTGTAAATTGGTGGAAATCTGTTATCTCTGGCACTTAAAAAAAGTTTTACTGGGTGACTGTGGTATCCAGAGTTGGAGTTGCAGTTGCTTCACTTACATCCTCTTGTAGCAGATTCAGTATTTTCTCAATGTAAGAACAGTGTGTGTAGGAGACTTCCATTGTGAAAAATAGGGGAAAAGGAGGCTACCATTTTTGTAGAAAGAACACATACCCATAGTAATTTGTGGATTATATGTGGAAGGATTCGTAAGAAACTACTAACTGCAGTTGCCTTAGGGAGAGGAACAGGCTGGCTGGGGAAAGTGGGCAGTCAGGAGACTTAGTTTTTATTACCATGTGCATGTATTACCTATTCAAAACAGTTATTAAATAGAGAAAGGAGTAGACTGAATGTGTAGGCTTCAAGGACAGGTGGCCTAAGAATTGACCTTCGGCTGCTCTGCCTGGACATTCCAAGCAGCTGTCTGGATGTAGGTCCCCGCCTTCTGTTCTTTTACCTTGAAGAGGACAAACACAAAAGTTCTTCACAACGGGACTACTTTCTGTCCTTAATTACCTAGAGAATTTGATTCACAAACTCAGGGTAAAAATTAGTGGAGCTTTTAGTTTGAACATGGTGCCTGCCGGTGAGTGGACAGCCCTGTAGATCAGAATCTTATTTTCCCTGTCAAACTCATGGGAGAATCATCATTATACTTCTTGTTGATGAGAAGACTGATTTTTTTGTTTTGATTTTGTAACCATAGCCATGTGATGAAATTTGCTATAGAGCTTTATAGTTGAAAGTGTTTTGCATCAATTGTCTATTGAACTAATTAGGTACAGTGTTTTAGGAGTAATTAGAATTTGCCCTCCTTTCACTTAGCAGCCTTGAATCCATATTTTCTCAACTGTTGGTATCCGCAAAAATAGGTGCAGGTTATAATAAGCTTTGCTGGTTGTGTATCTCTCAAAAGGCAGGTGCACACTTTAGTTTATATTTCTGAATCAGACTATACCAAATACTGTAGTTCTACTAAGTAAATATTCACCAAACTTGTCATTTTTCAGTCCTGATGACGTTTAACTTCTCAGAGACTCAACTGCTGTCAATGCCAAAGTTCTAATCTTGTTATACCCCTTCTTCCTGAAAACGATTCAGTGGCTTCCATTGTCTACTAAGTAAAGTCCAGACTTCTTTAGCATGACACTTCAAAGCCCTTTGTGACCTCTGTGGCATATATTTCTGTTTCCTATACCTGCCCTCCCACAAAATCTAGGATTCGTTATTCCTGTAACATGTGCTGAGCTCTTCCATCGCCCTGCCTCTGCTCATAATGTTCCATCTGCTGGGAATTCTCTTTATCTTTCGTCCCTACCTGTCCAGCTCATCTTTCCAAGCCCCAGGTATAAAGTTTCATTTCCATGAAGCTTTCTCTGATCCCACTCAGCCAAAAGTAATCCTCTCAGACTCCACTGCACTTTGTGCTTCTCCTGAGACACTTACCGCATTCTCTTTTAGGGCTATTTGTATATGGTGTATTTTGTCTCCCTTAGGAGACTAACTGTTCCTTGGAAGCTGGACTCTTTAACCGTCACTCTAAACCCCACAGCATCCAACCATATATATTCCCTCACACAGCAGGAGCTCAATTTATGTTCACTGAGTGAATTGTCAGTCAGCATCTTGAAAGTGTCTTCAATTTGCTTCTCTTTTCAATCCAGATGACCATTTGAGCTTACCCTTATCTGTTAAGGGCTACAGAACAAACAGCTATGAAACAAAAAATACTTCACCCCATATTGATATAGTTAATAAGTTTATGCCCTGAGAAAATCTGTGCCTTTTAAACCTCAGAGGGCAGGTGTATTAACAAACTACAGAATTTTCAAATAAATGGAGAATTCCATTACCTCACTATTGCTTTTGATGAATTGGCCTCTGACGACACTTAAGCATCAGTACACACAGTTCTTTTCACGTGAGAGGCTGACATGAGGGATTTGATTACCTGTAAGAAAAATCTTATGAAATAGGACTGTTGAACTTTCCCCCATTTGTTTCTGCCTTGGAATATGCTCTATATCATAGAAAGTGGCCAAATATTTTTCCCTGACCTGTTTTTATTGACACAAAGTGGTGTTTCTTAGGCACTAACTGGGTTCAGAGGTTACACATTTAGAATCACAGCATCAGCAGCTCCGAGGTTGGAAGGAATGTTAAGAGATGAGGTTGTCAACCTTCTGTCAGATAGCTGAGTTCCTACCCAACATTTATTCACCTTTCAGAAATAGATAGTCTTCTACTTTTTGAGGTTATCCACTCCAGCATTTGAATCTTCAGAAACTCCCCTGTTAGAAGGTTTTGCTTTCAATATTCAGTAGTGAGTAATTCTTTCATTTTCTGTGGCTCACTCATTGGTTCTAATTCTAAATTCTTAGACAGCCTAATCATTTTCCTACAACATTTAAGGCAACCCTCCTGCTTTTCTCTAGGTTAAATATCTTCTGATGTTTCTTCTCTTCCTTGTTTCTTTTTTTTTTTTCTTCCTTGTTTCTTAAAACATAATGTTCAAAACTATGAACAGTATTCCAAGTAGAGTCTGATCTGTGCCGAGTAGAAAGAAAACCTTACTTTGCACATTGAAGGTATTGTATCTCCATTACTGTATCTAAAACCATGTTGATTTGGGGGCACCCTCATCATCCTCTTGACTCCCTCTAAACATATACGATCAACCTAAAAAGCCTGTAAGGCTTTTTCACACATAGGTAGGCATGACTCACCTATCCTGTACCTCTATAAGTGGTTCTTTTAGGCCGAAGTGCAGGACCTTAGATTTATTCCTGTTCAAATTCATTCTGTTAGATTCAGCCCGTTGAAACAGCCTGTTGAAATATTTTTGGTTCATGGTTGGGTCATCCAGCATATTTGTCTTCTTGCCCAACTTCTTGTCATCTGCAAATTTGATAAGTATGTTTTCTTTTCTCCATCTTAGCTACTAACAGAGATGTTGAGGCAAGCCAGGCTGGAATCATTCCATTGTACCATGCTATTGCTAGTAGATTGTAATGGGCAGGATTAATTGTGTATGGAGATAGAAGTGTTGGTTTGGACTGAATATTCCGTAATTATAGCAGGAATTGTCTTTTAGGTGATTAGTCTGTTTGTAGCTGTTGAGTAACTAAGAGAGATAATAGAAATAAGTTATGGTCATGAGAATGAGATTAGGAACTAGCTTGGAAAGTTGATGACGCTGTTTATATTCTTATATATCACTAAATATAATATTGTACTTATTAATTAATAAAATATAATTCTTATATTCTTGTGTAAGGTCTTAAGCAGAGAGAGCCCTCTGGACTGATTAAAGGCAATGTGGTATAGGGGAAAGAGCCTTGAACTTGTCCCTGAGATGTTTTATTCATTTATTTATTTAGCACATATATATCTAGTGCTTACTATACTTAAACTCTGGAAATAACAGCGATAATAAAAAACCAGACTTGTTCTTTGCCTTCAGTGGAGCCTACATTCTAATGGGGGAAACAATTTGATAATTTCACAGATTAAATCATAATGCTTTCTGTGATTTATGTTCTGGACAAGTGCTGTCTGACAGAAATATAATACAAGCCACATATTTAATTTAAAAGTTTCTAGAACTTCCATTAAAAAAAGTAAAAAAGACCAAAAAACTTAATTTTAATAATAGGTTTTATTTAACTCAATATATCTGATAATATTCAACATGTAATCAGTATAAACAATTTGAGATATTTTTATTCTTTTTCTTGAACTATGTCTTTGAAATCTTAAACTTATACTGCATCTCAATTTGAACTTGCCATATTTAAAGTGCTCAAATAGCTACATGTAGCTAGTGGCTTCCATATTGGACACCTCAGTATTTTACCCACCTTTACAGACTACTCTGTGTTGGGCAGATTACTTTCCTTCTGTAGGATTCCTGTTGTCATCAGTAAAATGAAGGATTCAGACTTCCTTATCTTCTGCAACCAGAAGTGGTCCCTTCCATGTGTGAGGGAGCACTCTGAGGCGCTCTAAATAATTTATATCTTGAGCCTGGGTGGTGATTACTTAGGTGTATGTAATATGTAAAAATTCATCAAGTTGTACACTTACGATTTATGTACTTTATGGCATCTGTGTTATATCTCAATGAAAGCTTTTTAAAAATCATTTCCGGGCCGGCTGAGTAGCTCAGTTGGTTAAGAGCTCGCTCAAAAGTTTGAGCTCTGAGCAACAGAGGTTCGAGTCCAGCCTGAGCTGAGCAGCCGCTGAGCTGCCAACAGGTAGCAGGATGGCTCAGCTAAAAACAAAAAAACAAAACAAAAATCATTTCCGGTTTTTTGATTCTCTGCTCTTTGCTGAATTCACTCAGATGAGTGGAAATGTGTGATGTGAAAAATGCAAACAGCCAGTGACTCTTTACATCTTCTTCCCACCCAGGATGTGTCTAGTCCGAATGAAGCAGGAAGGCCGGAGTGGGAAATACATGTGTCGCGTCATAGTTCATTTTATGTGGGAGGATGTTGAACAGCGTGGCAGAGTCATGGGGGTAAGTGAGTGCTGTCTGATTCTGGTCCTGGAAACTACAATGAGGGATCAAGTTGAAGTTTTATCTGTTCTAGAATGGCCTTACTTCTAGATTTCTGTGAAATGCTGCCTCATGCCAAATGGTAATTCAGCGAGAGTCACTTCTGCCTCTATGGAGACGGACATGCCGCAGACACTTTATTTACATGTTTGCACACACTGACAAGTGTGAGGACATCCTGTGTGTGGAGAGGGGATGACTAAGCATGGTGATCGGGATGAATTTGGTGAATGGAGGAAATCAAATAATAATCCAGTTTAAGGACACTGCTGTTGATGCTGATTCAGTGTTTGAACCAGTCCTCCTCTAATTTAGGTTGAATGAAAAGACCCTGGCATGGGGCCTGCTCTGTCCTCAGGAACTGAAAAACAAGCTCCTTGATCACTAACAACCTAGAATACTTTTGGCAAAGAACCTTCCGAAAATGTACATTAGTACACTTAATAATTAACACGAGAAAGAATATGTATAACAGGATATGATAATAGAAAAATGAAACCAAAACATTAGAATACAGTCGGTTATATAAATACTTTCTCCCTTTGTATATTTTGTGTATTTTATATGTCTTGACCATGTTTTAATAGATTGTAGTTCCTTATTTTTTCCCATTTTGTTGCCTCCCAGCTCGGGAGCATCCAAAGCAGAACCATCAGACCGGGTCACAAAATGGGTTAATTTGGCTTCTTTCATTACAGAGCAAGTTCTTTCTGTAGACTGAGAAGTAAACAAGGATTATAGATTTGTTACAAAAATCATACATGTTCATAGAATAAAAATCAAATAGTAAAAAGCCTTTCATGTAAAAAACATGTGTCTTTCCCCTAGTCCAGCTTCCTGGAAGTAAGCATTGTTAAGAGTTGATGTGTACCTTTCTAGTTGTTTTCTCTACAAATACAAATGTATAACTAATTCTTTTAACATAATACAAGTGGGCTTATACTATACATACTGTTTGATGTCTTGGCTTTTTTAACTTAATATATATTGATATGTTTTTGCTTTTTTGGAGTTATTTTTAAAATTCAAAATGTTTTAACTAAGACTGAAATTCCTATAATCATCAATCTCAATCCTGGACAATTACCTCCTTTCAAGAAGTAATCACTGTTCCTGCTTTGCTATTTATCTTTTAAGATTTCTTCCTGTGTTATCCATAAAAAATTTGTAGTATTGGTTTTGGGTGTATATATTTTATTATATATGATATCATCCTCTATGTATTTACATGCAGCTTTCATTGTTTTCACTCAATAATGTCTTGGAGATTTTCCATGCTGCATGGGAGTGAAGTGGAAGAAATCACCCATGTTTTACTTTTAGTTATTGAAATTATTTTCATATACTCCTATGTTATTGTCTAATGGTATCATGTGCTTACTATGTGTGTAAAATTATAGTCTTTGAGACTAAGTTATGGAAATGATGGTTGCATACCGAGAGTGGGTTGAATGTATTTTCAAATTCTCATGTCTTTAGGGGATCTGCATGTATAGGAAGCACAGTGGACATGGGTCCGCCTTTAGAATACTTTATTGGCATTTATATGCATTTCTCTGGGACAACAGACCATTGGCATATCGGTTCAGTCTAAGAAGATGATAGCATATGTCACAGTTTTAGCTGCTGTCGCCATCGTCATTGTCATCATCATCATCTGTTTTAGAGTCAGTATTCAGCTGTCTTTGTAATTGTACTCTTTGGTTTCTTTTCTTTCTTACTGCCAGGCCTTTCTGCTGTCTTAGCTGCCCAGAGTGGGATCAGCAGCCTTAAGCTATTCATCCAGCTGAGTGTTCCACATGCTCTCAAGTGCTTACTGCCCAACTCTTTGGCAGCACGCAGTAGACGTAGGGTGGTGCTGGCAGTCTAAGATCATCCCATTTAATGATGACCAGTGATACCCCCTGGCCAGCCAAAGCCTTGGTTGACTGCCATGCGGTTACATAGTAGGTCTTCTATTAGTTAGCCTTTTTTATTATCACTGTTGACTAAGCTGTGCTGGCAGCTGGACCACTAGAGCCATGTGGGCCATAGCTGCCCCCAACCTGAATAGCTTAATGAGCCATAGGTGACTTTTGGACCACAGGAAAACCTTTTAATTGCCCCTCCTCCATGAATTTCCTTTTGGACTTCCATATATATCTCCAGCACAATAGTGAACACTTTGAGCCTTCTCCTATGTCACTTTTTTTTTTTTTTGGTAAGATTTTTATTGGGGAATTGGAAACAGACAAGTTGCTGTTCTTTTTTGTTCTTCAGTCTAGTTGTGGAGGATGTTGCTTCACTGGCCCAAGTTGGTACCATCATTGCGCTCTTCCCGGGTGAGGCAGATCACTCGCTGGCTTCTGGACAGCGGCTCACGGCAGCTGCTGGCCACTCACGCTGGCTGCTGGCTACACATGGTAGCCCTGGGCAACCCACTGCAGCAGAGGCTGCAGCCTACGCCGTCGCTGGCGACTCAGGGCAGCCCAGCTCCAGGTTGAGTTGTTGTTCAGCATCTTAGCTGTAGAGGGCAGAGTGTCACTGGCCCTCATATGTGGGATCCGAACCAGGGACCTTTGGCGTCCCAAGCCAGCTCTTAACCAACGCGCCACTCGGCCGGCTCTCCTGTGTCACTTTTTAATGTCCCTTCTGCTTGATGGGATGCTTTATAAAGGCAGGAGACCTGTTTTATCCCCCGTTTTTTTGCTTACACAGTGAACATTGGGTGAATAAATTGAACTTCAGCTTCTGAAATTCTGTTTTAAAGCCCACTTATTTATCAGGTAAATCATACTTGATGTATTAGTTTCTGCCCCAAGTGTACATCTGTGCACTCCTGTAAGAATTAATTAGTCTTTCCTTTTTTTTTTTTAATCCTTTCATTTTATTCAGCCATTTAAAAAAATCTGAAGTGTTTTAAATATGATGCTGCCCTGTAGAGAAGTGTGTTAGATCACTGTTTCTCAAACTTCAATGTGCCTGTAGTTCACCTGGGGGCCTTGTTAAAATACAGATTCTGATTCAGTAGGTTTGGGGTGGGACCAGAGAGTACATTTATATAAAGCTTCAGGTGATGCCAGTGCCCCTGGTAGGGCAGGGTAGGGAAGGGGCAACTACACTTTGAATACAAGGTTTTAGATGACCCATAATGCTCTCCCCAAGCAGATCCTTCAGTTCACCTTCATGAAGGGAAATGCCAAGCTCCAGTTTCGTTACAAAGACTATAAATAAAAGATGATTTAAACATAAGAGATTTGGAAGGGCTGAGGAATTACTGTTATTGCTTTTCTATTATAATTGATTTTATCCCCCCTTTTCAGCCTCATGGTATAAGCAGACACCCTTTATACAGGCAAGAAAATGATATATTCAACACTTATAAGTTGTGAGTGTGATTGTGTGTGTATGTCATGGAGATTTCAGTCTTCTCTGTGTGTATAACCCAAAGCAAAGCGAAAGTTAGGGGCATGTGGCTGGAGACTTAGGGAGTAGGAGGCAATCGGGAGCCAGTCTGGCCTGTTTCTGACTCTGGCTAACAAGTCTTTCCTCCTCTGTGCTTCAGTATTTTCATTAAAAAAAAAACAGAAAAACAAAGCACGGAGGTGGGCTACATGATTTCCAAGTTTCTTTTCAGCTTTGACAACCTCTGATTTGAAGGTGGTAATTTGCAAATCTATCTGTGTTATTTGGCATCCCAGGTGTACATCTTTAAGAAAACTCACATAAGAATTTATAAGACTGATCAATGTAGTAGTGATTTTTCTTGTGCCAAAGAATTCTTAGAGGCCATTACTTTACTTGAGTGGATTGGTATGGGGAACATTGAGAACTAATAGAGCCACTTATGAATTAATGACGAATCAGAAATTCAAATCAAGAACTTTGAAATTAGAATTCCAGTCTCGTTTGGTGGGAAATTTTTCATTTTACAAAAAGTTGCTTTTTACCAGCTTTTTAGGAGCCCAACTATTGTGAAAAACAAGGCAGACTCATATATCTTCAGTGAAGCTGGTATAAAGCGAGTGTTAATTTTGAGGTTACAAAAATCACATCAATAATTTAGAGTGTTCTGACTTTTTAAAAAAACATTATTTAGGATTTAAACATATAAATTAGCTGTGGAAATAAAGTTCATTATATCACCTCATCTGGTCTTGTTTTATTTCCTTAACTGGTTCTTAAAAACCTTTGTGAGCTGAGTTGCAGCTGAAGAGGTTGGAGACCATTTTTCCTTGGGCCCTTGCCTCACTCCTGAGTGTTGGTAAGAGTAGAGAACTAAGACTTGACACAGCTGTAAAAACAGACAGCGCCTTTGGCCTCAGCTCTTTCTCCTGGTGCAGGCAGATTTCAGATGTAAATTTCACTTTCTGCCTCTCCTACTAATGAAGTAAGTTTCTTTTGCTGGGTTTGCAGCCAGGTGTGTCCAGTCTTGTGGCTAACCGGGGCGCTTTACTTAATTTTTCCATTTGTGACATTTCAACCAAACTTAAAAAACAAACATAAAAATTAGCTCAAGGCAGTGGCTCAAAGTGTTAATGGTAACCTTAGGCTGGCTAAACGACTTCCTCTCAGTTCTGCCCTGCCAGACATCTCCACCTTGTGGCTTACAATGAACAGGTTTAAGCTTTCCAAGCCCCGGAGACTTAGGTAGGAAGGGGTGGGGGTGGGCTGTAGTTAAGAAACTGCAAGTTTGTTCTTATCAGTGGTCCCTGGCCTGCTGGTTGCCTTCGAAGGACTTCAGATGATGTTTTGCTAGCACCATGCCAAAATAAGGATGAACCTCCTGTATCTTGATCTCCTGCTCTCTTGTAGCAGAGCTGCTTGGTGGGGTGGTGCAGAGAGGGCCTAGGAAGAGGTGGAGCTGTGGGCTGAACTGGATGCCTTTGTAAAATTCTACTTTGCTTTTCAGTACCAGCATTTTGCTTTGCAAGATTCTCTGTGATCACACTCCAGACTCCCTTTCCAATCTCATTTCCCTTAGCTCTTCTTGAACCTTGAATATGTAAAACCTTCTAGTACATGTGCCTGGCACATAGGAAGCACTACAGTGAACATCACATTCCATCCTTGCTTCATATACTCTTCACTCCAGCCAAGCCGAATGCCTGGCTTTTCCTGTCTTGTGCCTTTCCTCCTGTGGTACAGAAACCTAGATTGCCCCAACAACCCAGCCCCAACGCCTTCACATCTCTCTACCCCAAACTGGAAGCCAATCCCAGTTTCCTCTAGTTGGAAGCATCATAATATTGGGTTGTCGGAAAAGTCATGACGCATTTTTGCAACAAAAAACAGAAAAATATGTCATGACTTTTCTGACAACCCAATAATTTATATGTACCCTCTGGCTCTTACTGTTTCTATTTGTGTCGTTGTCTTTCATGTATGTTGACTACCTTCCAGGTGAATTGGGTTGGGGGGCAGGATCACATGCGTCCCTCTTTGTATTCTGCAAAGTGCCTATCATTGCCCCTTGGCTGATTGTATGCCCAATAAATATCTGATGAAAGAAGTAAGTTTTGGAAGCCCACCATGAGTACTGGAAAAAGTGGGGTGGGGAGGTATCCTTTTTTATTTGGAGAACATTTTTTTGCTGTGTTAATCTTAATATTGGAAGAAAAAGAAATTGTTTCCTCCATCCTCGATTTTCCTTTTTCTTTTTCCCTGCTTTCCCCTCTTATAATGGAATTATTTGATTTAAAAAAACAATTTGTAGGGGCAGCCGGTTAGCTCAGGTGGTTAGAGCGCAGGCTCATAACACCAAGATTGTCGGTTTGTTTCCCACATGAGCCAAAGAGCTGCACCCTCCACAACTAGATTGAAACAACTACTTGACTTGGAGCTGATGGGTCCTGGAAAAGCACACTGTTCCCCAATAAAATTTCTTAAACCACACAACAACAAAAAACCAATTTATACATAAATATTTTATGTTTCTAAACTAACAAAGGCTTTAAATCTATAAGGGGTGGTAAAAATAAAAATTACACATATTTTAGTTTTTTTGGAAATTTCCTTCCAGGATTCTGTAATTCTACTCAGATCTCATCCCTCCCTGTCCTCCCCTTCCCCCCAATCTTCAAACTCCTCAGTTTTACCATGAGGTAAAAATTTTGCTATACTTTGTATCTCTAGGTCAGAATTAAAATCACTGCCAAAAGTATATTTTTAAAAAATAAGAACCACTTTAAGGGTATAGTTTTTGTGGCCAATAGTATGAATGGTGGAGTGTAAATACAAAGCCATCTCTTGGGCTCGAGGCTATTAAAATCAGAATATATGTTTGTCTCAGATATCAGTTCTTTTGAAAGTTTTTAAAATGTCCTAAGCTGTTGAAGTGGATACTTGTTCATTAGGGGAGAGAAGGCTAAATTCTTAGAATGCAGAGCAATTCCACTTTGGAATTGGCTAATGAATTTAAGCAGGGTCCAACTGTAGATGTATGTTTCTATTCTTTTTCTCTACACAAGTTTTATACCCTCAGTCCTTACCAGGTAGCAAGAGTGCATGGAGTATGTGCTTTAGGTGGTTTTCCAACTGATTTGATGCCAGTCTGATGGCTCAGGTCACCTGTCCTGAGTAGCCAGCCATACTGAATCAGTATTTCAGGGAGTGTCCCTGAAAGAGAAGTTATAAACCTTTCTGTATTTGAAATGTAATAAAGCATGAATCTCCTATCTGTGCCCATGATCATTTATTTATCTCTCTCATGGTCATTTTTACCTTCAGTTAAAGATTCTAAGTTTCCTGAAGTCTAATTCATATTTGTTTTGTATTCCTATAGAACCTAGAATGGAGTTTTGTACGTAATAGGCATTCAGTAAATTGCTTCTTGACTGAATGAGTCAGTGAGTGAGTGAATTTGACCCCCTTTTGTTAACTTCAGTTTACCTCATGGAATTTCTGTAGGAGAAAGACAGTGACCTAATTCCACTTTTCAAGATTCTGGCTGCCTCAGTGCACCGATACTGTCCAGCCTTTCTAAAATCCGCTTCAGTACTCCCATGCTAAGTAATCGCAATTCAGCTCATCATTTCAGAACTATTTACCTCTTCAACCCATCACATCTCTTGCCTCCAGTCTCTCTGGGTGCCCTATTCCATTTGATTATCTTTTTTTTTTTTAAGATTTTATTGGAGAATTGGGGAAGGGGAACAGACAAGTTGCTTCCTTTTGTTCTTCAGTCTAGTTGTGGAGGACGTTGCTTCCCTGGCCCATGTTGTTATTGTGATCATTGTGCTATGCCCAGCTGAGGCAGTCGGTTGCCGGCCACTGGACGGCAGCTGACGGCCACTCATGGTAGATCACGGCAGCCCACTGCAGCCCTACTGCAGCCTATGCCGTCACAGGTGACTCACGCAGCCCAGCTTTAGGTCGGGCTGTTGTTCACCATCTTAGCTGTAGAGGGTGCAGCGTCACTGGCCCATGTGGGATCCGAACCAGTGGCCCTGCTGCTTAGAGCTCGCGCTTCCAAGCCAACTCTTAACCAACAAGCCACTTGGCCTGCCCCCATTTGATGATCTTTTGTACCATAGTTACAATACTGCTTAGAGCTGTGTGCATCAGGCACAGCCAAAGCCATTTTCCACACCTCCCTTTTCAGGGGTCACTAATGCTTCTAAATAAGTCTCATTCAGGAGACAAGGGAGAAGTAGCTCCATGAACCTGTTCTTCCTGTGTTTCCTGTCTCACTTCTGATGCCATCATTCTCCACTCAGTCCTCCAAGATAGAATTCTTCAAGTCACCCTCAACTCCTGCCATCCTCTGCATCTAGTTGGCCTATCAAATTTCCACCTAAAATGTATGTGGATTTTGTCTCTCCTCCGTTGCACTGTTTCATGTCAGTCCTCATCACCTCACCTTTGTTGCACTTGGCCTCTTCACTAGTAGCTCCTGGACTTTCCCCACTCTTGAACCCGCCCACAATATAACTGCCAGAGGTTTTCTTCCTAAATCCCCCATCTGAGTATGTCTCTCCTCTGTCTAGAAATCTCTGAGGGCTCTCATCACATACAGGACAAAATTCAAACTTTTTAGCAATGGCATACATACCCTTCGTAGTTATGTAGAAGAATGTCCTTGTTCTTAGAGGCTACATGCTGAAGTATTTAGCAGTGAAATGTCATCTGTAACTAGCTTCAAATGGTTTCGCAAAAGAAAAAGCGTGTTTGTGTATATGTATACAGTTGGCTCTTGAACAACACAGGGCTTAGGGGCACTGACCCTCCATCCCCCCCGCCATGCAAAGTAAAAAATCCATGTATAAGTTTTGACTCCTTCAAAACTTAACTACTGTTGATCAGAAGCCGATAACATAAATAGTTGATTAGCACATACTTTGTTTATTATATGTATTATATCTGTATTCTTAAAATAAAGTAAGCTAAAGAAAGTGTTATTAAGAAAATCAAAAGGAAGAAAAATTCATTTACAGTATTTATTGAAAAATAAATAAGCAGAACTGCAAAGTTCAAACCCATGTTGTTTAAGGGTCGACTGTAGATAGAGCTAAAGTAAATGCCACAAAATATTAATTATGCATCTAAAGATCATACACATGTATAAGTTTGAAATTCTTAAAAGTGAAATTCTAAAAAGTGAGGGGAAAAGAATTTTCATAGTCTGGCCCCAGCCTGCCTTTCTAGTCTAATTTCCAACAAACTCCACCCACACATGGATTTTTTATGTGCACGTACCTGCACACATACACTCAAACACATGCTCTACTCATTCCAGATTGTCACTGGTGCCATATTATGTCATGCTCTTTTATGCTTCTGGTCTTTTGTTGCTCCCTCTGTCTGAAGGGGTCTTAACCCCTGTCTTCTCTGCTCATGGTGCTGTAAGACACAGCTAGATAGTACCTCCTCCAAGAAGCTTTTCCCAGCACCCCTAACAATGTTAGTATATTTGGCCACTCCTTTCTCTGTATTCCTGCAGCACTTTGCATAAACTGAAGTAGAACTTAGCATACTGTACTGTAATTCTGGGTTTGTGTAGGTCATGACCATTAGGTGGGATAAGGATCTTAGGATTCCTGGTGTCTTAAACAGAGTGCCTTTTGATATTTCTTGGGTGAGCATAGGTACTTGCTTTTGTTATTAGTGTCTGGCCAGCACTCTCTTCCAAATACTGACTTAATGAGTGATCTTCTATCACACCTGCATTCAATTTTGCTTACCCCCCGCCCCCCACAAAAAAGTTCATTTTCTCTCCCTGCCCTGCCTCATGGGTTCCCTGGCTCTCTAGTCATTTATACTTTTAATCCACTTTTATAGACTAGATGAAGTTTAGAATGTTAAACTGTCTCAGAGATTATCTCAAATGGTTCTCAGTGTGAAGGGGCTCAGTTATATATTATTTGAAAAATCTCCCCAGGAAATTTCTTATGCTCATCCTATTACGAAGGATTTCCAAAGACCAAGAGGACAGCTTTTCTTGAATCTAGAGGCATTCTGTTTCTTCAGTGCAGTCCCAAGCCTGAGGCCCCTTTTATTCAAAATTTCTAATCCAACACGGCAGAGGTTTCCTACTCAACAGGACTAATAGAGATTAAGGGGAAAAAAAGGACAGATGAGAATGCTAACAATGTTCTGAATTTGTTTCTTTTTCCAGCATTTAGAGTCTGAATGTCTCCACATCGTCTGAATTTGCCTTAGTTGATTTTACAATTATTTTTCAGAGACTCCTTGCTTATGTTTTTTTAAGAGTAGAGGAACACCGAGACTGAATACTGGTGCTCAGAGAGGCTGGGCCGGGAGACTAACAAAGGCAGTATTATACTGTGCACGGCAAAGCCAATAAATGAATTCAGGAGACACCTAGATGTGTTTCTGGAGGAGAGTGTGAGGGGGAGGGTCTGGTAAAAAGGCAGAAAGGTGGGATTAAGATAAATTAAAATGGGGCCAGCATGTTGGATAATGGGACAGCCTCTTCCTGTTCCCACCATTGCATAAGATTTTTCATTCTCCTTAGTTCAAAAGTTAAAACTAGCCTTTACCGGTGTACCTCATAGTCATGCAACAGCCGCTCCCCCCCCCCCCCAACTCTCTACCCAGGAAAAGAGCTTAGTTTTAAGGCTATTATTCAGCCTGATACAGCAGTGTTTCTTATTTGAATACTACATCTATTAGATATTCCTGGAGTATCTGTTAAACTGGAAAGGAGCTGTGAAATAATCAAGTCCAGAGATTCTCAAAAGTGTGGTCCCCAGACCAGCAGCATCACTTAGGAACTTGTTAAAAATGCACGTTTAGGGCCCCACCTTGGATCTGCTGATCAGAAACTCAGGAAGTGGGACTCATCAGCCTGTTTTAACAAACCCTCCAAATTGAGACCCATTGCTCTTGTCTGAGCTTCATTTTTCACTGATGGAGAAACTGGCTCTGGGAGAGCCGAGTAAGTGTGAGTTAGAAACCAGCCAAAAAGCCAGAATTCAGGTCTCCTGATCACCGGCCCTCCCTGCTAAGAAGAGCAGGGCCTGGGCCTGGGCTAGTGACATGTGGAAGTTGAGGCTGTCAGCATAACACAGAGAAACTCACCAATGCAGAGCTCACCTATGGTAATAGCTAACATTTATTGAGCACGTTCTCTTTGCGGTGTACTTTACAAGCATCTTACAACAATCTTACCTGTGAGATAGGTCATATTTCTGTCCTCGTTTTACAGATGAAGAAACCAAGGCTCACAGAGGTTAGTATGTTAGTTGTCTGTAGCTGCTATAACAACCTACCACAAACTTGGAGGCTTAAAACAACAGAAATGTATTCTCTCATAGTTTCGGAGGCCAGAAATCAGTTTGGGCTGAAATCAAGGTTTTAGCAGTGCTGTGCTTTTTCGGGAGGCTTGAGGGGAAATCTTTGTCATGCCCTTTCCAATTTCTGGTGGCTTCTGGCATTCCTTGGCTTGTGGCCACATCACTCCAGTCTCTGCCTCTGTGGTTGTGTGGCATTCTCCTCTTCTGTCTGGGTCTAAGGCCCTCTGTTTCCCTCTTTTAAGGATACATGTAATTACATTAAGAGCACACCCCGGATACTCTCCCCATCTGAAGATCCTTAATCTAATCACAGCTGCAAAGTCCTTTTCTGCCACATAAAGTAATATTCAGAGGTTCCAGGAATTAGGATGTAGCTGTCTTTTGGGAGAGCACTATGTAGCCCACCAATCAGGTAACTTAATCAGGGTCGCCCAGTAAATATGGCCCCCTGAATTGGAACCCAAACCTGCCAGGCCCTAGAGCCCATGCTCTTAATCACTACCCTGTACTGCCTGAAAAGATCATTACTAAAAACTGTAGCTCTAGTATTTGCATGGAGATTTTTAACTAAAGTGTTTCCTTCTTCCTTTAATAACATTTCCTTGCATAACATTACTTGTCACATAATGCTGAATCTAAGGTTTCTTTAGTATCTCTATATGTTGGTCTTGACTCTTTCCGTTAAATTGTTAGCTCCTAGTGGGCAGAAGTTTTTTTCCCTCCATTTTAAAAAATGGAGACATAGTTCATAAACCATGAAATTCACTATTTTAAATGTGCCTTTTTATAAATTCACAATGTTATGCAACCATCACCACTATCTAATTCCAAAACATTTTCATCACCTCAAAAAGAAACTTCATGCCCATTAACAATCACTCCCCATTCCTGCTTTCCCCCAGCCCCTGGCAATCACTACTCTACTTTCTGTCTCTATGGATTTACCTATTGTGGGCATTTCATATAAATGGAATCATATAATATATGGCCTTTTTATGTCTGGTTCCTTTCACTTTGCATAATGTTTTCAAGGTTCACATCGTAGCGTGTTTCAGTATTTCATTACTTTTTATAGATAGTCTATTGTATGGATTATACCACATTTTATTATCCATTCATTGGCTGATAGACATTTAGATTATTTTCATTTTTTGGCTTTTATGAATAATGCTGCTGTCAACATTCATGTACGAGTTTTTGTCTGAACATATGTTTTCATTCCCTTGGGTCTATACCGAGGAGTGGAATTGCTGGGTCATATGGTGACTCGATGTTTAGCTTTTAGAGCAAGTCAGATATCACATCTTATATCATGTTATTTGAATTCCTAGTGTGATATCTATTGTTCATTTGTTTATAATGAAATAACATTCTCATAATATGTAGTCTTAATCATATTTCTCATGTTGCTGCCAAATAAATATTTGCACCTACAATTTTCAACAGTAGAGAGAAGGGATGGGATGGTATAATGGAAGGAGTTCTGGCCAGCCTGGCTGCTCTCTGGGTGAGCTTGAGTAAGTCAAATCACCTCACCTCTCTGGGGAGGAGAGCTAGATGATTTCTAAATTCTCTTCCAGACTTAACATTCTGCAACTCTGTGAAAGTCTGAAAAGCTAGCCTTGTGTTAAATCCCAGAGCTTGTGTTCTGTTTTTTTAGCAGTTCATCATTCTCTGTCTGATTTCTGTTCCCAGACACAAACAAGGTTTTACCCATCTATCCATCCATTTTATTATGGCCTGCTAGCTTCCAGGTATTCTGCTAGGCACAGGAGATACAAAGAGGATGAAGATATCATCCTTGACTCCCGAGTCTAGTAGGAGAAGACAAACATATAAGCAGGTGATTATAATATTAACAGATAATGATAATTAAAAATTGCTGAAAGGCCCAAAGGAGAAAAGCTTGGGGTAGATGACATTTCGGTTGTATCTTTTCAGATAAATGTTTGCTAGACCATTTAGAGCATCCCCAGTAGAGGAACAGTGTGTGTAAAGGCGGACAGGTGAGAAGACAAAGTATGTTTGCCTTCGTTTGGTGATTTTTCCCTTTCTTATCTTCCAATGGTGACAGAAGACTCTATCCAGACTAGCTCCATTTTGAGATCCTTCTGTGTCTAGTATTCATAGACTTATCAACTCAAAGGTCTGCCAAGTAACATATCTTGTCTAAGTCCTGCCCACCTGGAGATCTTCCCTGTTTCTTAAAGGGATTTCAGACTCAGTTTCTGAGTAGGGAGTTTCACTGAATGACTAAGGAGCCTTGGTCAAGATTTGGGTTTTCTCCATAGCACCAGCTTAGTTGGGGGCTCTCGCAAATGCCCTCTCATCCCCCTAAGGGTTTTAGTTACATAAAAATATTAGGAATGTAAAATTTTACAATATGATCAGCGTAGCACAAACTACATTTCTAACCTTTGACTAGAAACATATATGGAAGGCTTTGTGTTTTAAGCTGCCCCCTTCCCAGCCTCCTAGCCTTCATGAGAGGTCATTGTGCAGCTCTTTCCATGGTCACTGTTCTCTTCCCTTTTACTGGAGGGCAAAACTAGGGCAGAGAAATAATTTTTATTCACTTCTGAAAGGTTACAGTAATAAAGAAACTCTTGTTAACATCAGAGAACGTTGCAGCCAAGAGTTTTCACAGTCTGGCATTGTTTATTTTACATGTAATTTGGAACCTTCTGCACTCTTAAAATATTGGCACAAAAATGTTTTAACTGTTGAAGTACTTCATTGCACAGCAGTAGTGTGCGTCAGGGGCAGCAGGGCTCTGGAGAGCCGTTTGCCCTGTTCCTGTTGGAGAGAAAAATGGTAAAAGCGTGTGCATGCGTGCGTCTGTGTGCACATTCTCATTTGTGCGCGTGTGTATGATCCTCCCTGCATTTAGAATTAAGAATTTTCTCTGTCCTGATGAACTTACATGCTTCCCTTTATTTAACAGTGAGAATGGCCTAACAGTCCTCCTTCCCTCTTGTCAGAAAGTACAGAGCTGCTTGTATTTTGATCTTTTGATATAACTATTCATTATCCCCTTTCTCTCTCACATACGTTATTACTTAGCTCTTTTACTTTTGTTTTGGTTGAGATGCATACTCTGGGCCCAACTCTGTGCCAGACATTTTTCAGAAACCATCTCATTTAATCCTTACAAGTAGAGATGAACGTGTCCCCATTTTGCAGCTGAGGAGAACGGAGGGGCAGAAAAGTGAAAGGACTTACTTGGCTGTGGCCACCATAGTTAGTCACAAGTCCAGATTGCACTGATTTTAACATTTTGGCTGTTTTGGCCTTACCACATGCCTTTTATTGTAAGCCAACTTGAACCTTTTTTTTGGAAGTAGATAGAATATAAGTAATGAATGAGCAAACTAATTATTAATACTAACCATCCATTGAAAGGAACAGTCACTTGTGTTAAATGAGATAATAGTACACAGAGGTATCTGGCTCCATCCAAGGGTTTTTGTTGTTGGTGTTTTTTTTTTAAGATTTATTGGGGAATTGGGGGAGGGGAACAGCGTTGGGGAATCGGGGAAGGGGAACAGACAAGTAGCTGTCCTTTTGTTCTTCAGTCTAGTTGTGGAGGACGTCGCTTCACTGGGGCCCATATTGGTATTATCATTGCGCTCTTCCCAGGTGAGGCAATTGGTCACTGGCCATTGGATGGCCACTCACAGCTGTTGTTCATCATCTTAGCTGTAGAGGGCGCAGCGTCATTGGCCCTCATGTGGAATCCGAACTGGGGCCCTGCTGCTCAGAGCTGGTGCTCCCAAGCCAACTCTTAACCAACGTGTCACACAGCCGACCCTGTTGTTGGTGTTTTGTTAGGGTAAAATGAAGATTTCAAAACGATTGCAGAAGGATGCCATGTATGAAATGGAAAGAATGCTAGACTAGTGATGGGGCTTCCTTAGTTCCAGTCTCAACCTTGCTCCCAGAATTTGGAGCATCTTCTTCCCCCACCAGCCTCATGTTCTGTGGGCTTAAAATAGAGCTGTATATTAGCCTGCCCCTTGTTAAGACCCAGGGGTTCCCCAGGGCTGACCATGCTTGCTGTGACCTGTCTGGTCTAGGGACCGTGGCTTGCTGCCCTATAAGCCCTTTTTTCTCTAAACCTGGCACTTTCTTCCTTGACTTCCAAAATGGAGCCTTGACAAAAGAGGCAAAGTTTACCCACATCAGGTAAGCTACGCAGAGCTGTCACCAAGCTAAGGCCTTCTCCAGGGACCTCTAGCAAGGGGCTTCATCCCCTGCAGGAGTTCCTCTCCAGTTCTGAGAAAAGAATGCTCGCTGGCATGTGTACCATGCCTTGCTGGACCTTCTGCTAAATCCACCCAGGGGACCCCCCCCCCGCCACCCTCTGGCCCTGATCTGCTCTCAGTATCCACCAGTGCAACAGGAAGTGCTCAGGACCTCTCAGCCCTTCTTGGCCCAGTGAGAGCTCTGTTCTTTGGAAGACTCTTCCTTTGGCTTCCTGACCCACAACAACGGTCTCTGTGATGGAGAATCCAAATTAGTACCTACAGATACAATTTTGGGCCAGAGAAATCGGTCATTCCCCGCAAATGTACCGAGGGCTCCTGTGTTCTGCTGTCCTCCTCCTCTAAGATGTGGGCATTTCGTGCTAAACAATCCAAAGGCCAGCACTTAGTTTCCCAAGTAGTTAACTCCCATCACATGGGCTTTGGCACCAGGTAGACCTGGCTTCTAATCCCTGCTTTGCCATAGTATGGCCTGGAGTCCTTGGGCAAGTCTCTACCTCTCACTGTCTTCATTCCTTCCTCTATAAGATAAGCCACACACAGTGTGTACCTTAAACAATATGGTGCTAGTAAAGACTCAGCATATTGTGTGGCACATGTTAGGCGCTTGATAAAATGGGCACTGTATTTGGACCTTTTCTATGGCACCTGACATTGACTGCCTTGTTTCGAAAGGATTTATATATGCATCTGTCATGCCCCACTGGATTCTGACTTTCTGGAGGGTGGAGATTATGACTTTCATCTTGGTATCTCCTGTTCTCCCTGGCACGGGTTACACGCATAGCAGGCACGCAGTCGATGTTGGCCGAATCTGTTAGGATGACTTGGATAGAGCAGAGCGGGCCTGAATGTTTTGGTTTCTCCATCTGAACCTGGGGAAATAGTAACCCCTTATTTTGGAGCCTTTGAGGACAATTTAAAACGATATGTGTGAAGTGTTTGGAGCCCTTTGAAAGGAGGGTACTGGGGAAATTAATGGTGTTTTTGCTGTTCTTGGGAAAGCCCTTTGTGGTTCCCAGCGAATAAATTACTTGGAGTGAGTTTTCTAACACCTCCTCCTATGCTCTGTTCACTGAGGCTTTTTTTTTTTTAATAACTGCTTTAATGCTTCTTTGCTCTGACTTATAAAGACACATATTTTTGGTTTTGGACTTTTGACCCCATTCTGCTCTCAAGAGAGAAATTTCTATCAGAATAATAAAAGGTGTAAACTGTGTGCGTTGCCCCTTTTCTGGGCCTTGAGCAGTTCAGCTGCTGGGGTTAAGAATCAGCAAGCTTGTGGTTTGTGCCTGGTTGTGGGGGAAGTAGGAGACAATTCCCATTAAGTGCTCAGCGGCCTTCTCAGTGTCTCCCACACGCCTCCTTCCATCCCTGTCCCATGCCCTTTGGCTAAGATTCCTCGGATAGCAAGTGAACAAGTGAACTCCGTTGTCTTTGGTATTTTGGGGTATATATTTATGGCCATACCTCTTCACTTTCAAAGACAATGTTTATTGTCTGCTGTGCATTAGGTCCCAAGCTGAGTTGCCTGCCAAAGAGCCTTCTCGCAGAGGGAGGAAAGGAAGGAAGAGTTGAAAAAATACTCACGGGCCTTAAATCCAGAAGAGTATAGGCACTCTTGTAATGACTTGGTTCTGCCATTAACCGGTAGACTCAGACGAAGAACCTAGACCGGGTTATTTCTAAGGGCCCTTCCATCTTGGGGGGGAAAAAAAAAAGGAAGAATTTTCCAACCCAGGGTAGAATTTACAAGAGTGAATAGCAGTTTGCCAGGCTTCCTACTTGTTCTCCAAGCCCCTCTTGCCCTGGACCCCTGAAGAACTGGCCCCATTCCTGATATCCGCAGCTCAAAGGCCCAGGAGAGACTCTAGTGGTTTGGGGACACATGTGGAGCTCAGAACATGCTAGAGTTTTCTGGTCTGAAGCGGTGGGTGGATGTAGATATCAGAAGAATCCCACTTGGTGGGGACTCCTGGGACTTGTAAAGGAAGTCCAGACTGCCCTAGCTGATCAGAATTGCAAAGCTACGTTTATATTTTGGGCCACTTCAGTGGCCGGCAATCGCCTAGAAGCTTGACAGCTGCAATGATGGTCCTAATTCAGTCCTTTCCAATTGAGAACAGTTAGTCCTGGCAAGAAAAATGACTTGTTTAGTGTCACATATTAGTAGCAGAGCAGAGACTAAACTCACTGCTGATTCATTCTGTTACTCTTTTCATTACGTTATACTGTCACCTTTGCCATTCCCTGGAGCTACCATACTTAACGCCCCCTCCATTTTGTCCTTCTAACTTTACAGACCTTTTCTGACCTTTTTCTCTGAAGGTCGGTTCAAGTGACTAGCGCAGTGCATAGTATGTAATAGGTCTTCATCAAATGTTAGTGAATGAACTCAGAGTCTATTCTAACCTCATTTTCTAGAGTCCGTTCTCTATTGCTACCTTCCCTGATTAACTAATTAATGCTAAATTGTTAATGATGCTAATAGGATAATGGTTTAATGGTCTCAGAGAACATTTACATTTTAATGAGGGCTTTCTGTAAATAATGTGCTCAGAAAAAGGAGTGATTGCAGTAGCAGCGTGAGGAGCTCTTGAGGTGATGATGCAAGATTGATGATGCCCCTCACTCCATCCTGCCACAGAGTAGGCAGCTGTCTGTTCCTTTCTCCTGTGGGGTTAGCCCCTCACTGGGCGCTGCCAGAGGGCAGTGTCTCTGCTAAGATCTGGAGGGCTGTGTGAAAAAATTCTGGAATCTAGGGATCAGACCCAGGATACAGCAGAGCCAGACATGGACTGCAGCTGCTCTGGATGTGCTGCGAGTGTTCCTGGATCCATTGGTGAGGCAGCTGTAACACCCCTTGTTTCTGTTGTTGCCCTACAATGCTGGGTGAATGACCCTCTAGGGTTGGTTGGAACTGAAGGGGCCTAGCTAGAAAGGAGGGACTTCTTTTTCAGTGTCAGTTGCCATCTGTTTGGCTGACCTTTTCTGAGTGGCTGTGATACTTGCCAATAAGTATAACATGTCTGGTCCTCAAAGGAGCAGGAGGAGCTACACAGGGCCCTGCTTTAAAACAACCACTAGCAGAACTTCGGTTGTCTTACTGACTCACCGATCCAGTCCTGACCTCTCACCTAAATTCACTGTTAGTTGCTTCACTGGTCCCCCCTGCCTCTCGACTCTCATTATCTCAGATCCATCCTGCAATTCATTCAACAGCCCAGCTCATCTTCCTAAACACTCCCTATGTCAAGTACTCATCACACAGACCCACAATGGCTCTCTGGGGCCTGCTAGATGTGCATGATACCCCTGAACCTGTCTTCAAGGCTCTCTGTGATTCACCATCATTTTATTATCTTTTCTGCTTGCAGAACTTTTCTCCCGGCTTCTGCCTGACCATGTTCTGACTCCTACCTGATATCTTCCCTGACCACTCCAGTTTTACATTTGTGTCTTATTCTACCAACACAGTTGTAAATTTCTGAAGACGAGTAACCTCCTTTGGGCCCAGCACAGAACAAGGCACGTTGTACTCGTTAATACACAGGAAATGCTTCTTGATTTAACAAGCAGTTTTGTTGCATTGCAAGAAGCTTCAAGGGAAGAGTAGAATGAAGTAAAGATAATCCTTCAAAAATTGACATAGGTATTGAGACATCTGTGCTAGGTATATGGGTAAAACATATTCGAAATAAACTTTTCTTGATTCATTTTCCTCAGCTATCCCCTTGACCCTTGCTCATCCAAAATGATGGTGCAGAGCAGAGCGATGTGTACGAAGGCGTGGGGCTTTCCATTCTCCCCCATAGTCCCCAGATGTTCTGCACCATCATGAAGTGTTCATTCAGTGCCAGCTTTGTGCCAGGCACTGTGCTGGGAATACAGATGGGGCCAAAACATAGCCTTGGCCTCTAGGAGCTTATAGTCAGTCTTCCATCATACGTCCTTCATTCTGTCCCTGATGAGTTTCTCCTACTTCCACATCAGTGCTTGCCTGTGTTTAGCAGCAGCAGATTCCCAACCTGTACCCACGTCTGTGCACCGTAGCCCAGGTCAGTTCTCATGTTAAGGATCTCGAACGACAGGATTAGGGCGATAGCACTAAATTATCATCTAACAGTCTGTATATTTTATTGTGTCCCATCCTCCCTTTCCTAGAATGTAAGCTCCAGGAGTTCAAGATGTCTCCTGCTTACTGCTTGGGTACATGATTAGCACTGAATGTACATTTGTCGAATGATGGAGGCATTATTGAAATTTTTTTTTCCTCTAGGTCCAGCAGCATTATTAATTTGTTTGGCTCCCTTAAGGATTGTTTCATTCATTCCGTCATTTATTTAAGGGACATTTTTGTCCCTCACCACGTGCTAATCCCTAAATGCTATTGTTAGAGAGTGTACCAGAGAAGTGATCTTACAGGGTTTACAATCTAGTTTACGGTAAGGAGAGATATGAAGTTGACTCTTTCTTAGGTTACGTTCCAAACTAAATAGATGAACAAGTAAAGTATGAGTTCACCAGTTTTTGTTTTGTTTTTTTTCTGCACACTTCCTAGAGAAACTGGCCCAGAGCAGGGCTGAGAGTGATGGCAGGATGGTGTAGGAGGCTAGGCGGCCCCCAGGTGCTGAACACGATGGAGACTGCCAGGCCTGCTTCTCAGGTGGAGGAATGGGTTGGGTTTGTAAATTCCTTTCCAAGGCAGTTCGCAGTGATTGAGAGCTCTGGGGTACTGAAGCCAGACTTTTTGGGCTTAGATCCACTCCAGCCACGTGACCTTGGGCAAGGTCCTTAATCTCTGTTCCTCAGTTTCCTCTCTCTAAAATAAGGATAGCTATAGTCCCCACCTCACCTTCCAGCATTGTGGGGGTTAAATGAGTTATCACGTGTGAGACTAAACAGTGCTTGAGGGTTGGATAGATGTTTGCTGCTAGTCATTTTATCGCTTACTGTTCAGCATTTTTATCTCACATGATAATGGAAAAAGAAAAAGGAAAGGCAATTTTGCATAGTTTTCATGGAAAAATTGAGACTCAGAGGTTTGTCTTTCCAGAGTCACAAGGTGGGGAAACGGAGCCCTTGGGCCCAGAATTTACTTAGATTTCAGAGTGTTTCTTCGGTCCTGGTGGGACTTGAATACAAATTGCTAGAGAGAGCATCTCTTTAACAGGTACATTATTGTAATCAGTTTTCTTTTTCCTTTAGATAACATGCTTACCCTTTTAATAACATTTTACTGAAAAAAAGAGAACAAAAAGAATTATCCTGTAGAGATGGGGCCACTCTCAGAGCTGATAAGGCCTAGTGTCCATTTCATTTTCAGGGAGTCTCTGAGCGTCACACCTTCCCTCACTCTTGGCCTCCTCATTACTCAAGCAGGAGTGATGGTGTTGCTCCTACCCAGAATCCAGGCTCAGCCATTCTCGGGATACTTCTAAGGATTCTGTAAGATATCAGCTGAATGGCAACCCTGAGCCTCAAAATAAAGGAATGTTGGACTAGGAGTCAGAAGACTTTGTT
>NW_017731588.1:1557311-1558622 GCF_001890085.2 Hipposideros armiger
TTTTTTTTTTAGCTGAGCCATCCTGCTACCTATAGGCAGCTGTTTCCATCTTATGACTGTTGAAAATGATGCTTTATGAACATTGGTATACAAATATCTGTTCCAGTCTCAGCTTTTAGTTCTTTTGAATATATACGTAGGAGTGGAATTACTGGATCAGTCAGAGAGTAGTTCTGTGTTTAATCTTTTGACAAATCACCAAACTATTTGCCACAGTTACTATACCATTTTACATTCTCACCAGCAATGCATGAGGGTTCCAATTTTTCTACATCCTCACCAACACTTATTTTCCTTTTTCTTTAAAAAAAAATATATAGCCATTCTCGTAGGTGTGAATGGCATTATCCTTGGCTTATACATCAGTTAATTGTCTTGCTAATTGGTTCTACCTTGAATATTGACCATTACTGATCACTAATAAACTGTTTTCACTTTCTAAATCTTGTGTTTAACAACAGAAAACCAATGCCTGACCAAAACTTTCGTGCACTGGCACTTGCTAGCAGGGCATAGGCCCTTTCTTAAACTTGGGGGTTTGGGCAGAAAGGGAATTCTTAGAAAGTTTCCTAATTGTCCTTCCATCGCATTTGTTATAGAGCAGGCAAGGATCAAAGGTCTGTTAATGTTTAACCTGTTCAGAAAGTTAATTGGCTATTATCTTGTTAGAGAGACCGGTGACAGAGAAAATCTCAGCTGCCCACTTGGTGTTTCCTTACCTTTGCAGTCTCAAAGTTCTTGTCCAATCAGAAGCTCTTCTTTTTACTTCTAACTGCTTTTGATTCCCAATCTAGAACCTAGTAGATGGCAGTAATGGAACTAGAGATAGTCGTGAAACTTACTTCATGGAAGAGATTGGTTTGAGAGGGGTGTGGGGTTTCAAAGGCCATGTGAGGACAAGACTACAAAGGACGGGAGTTGGGCTTCCTTAGGCTAGAGTTGTATTTGAAAACCACAAAAAGAGCAGCAGCATGTATACAAACTTTCTCACCCCCTCTCCAAACCCTTGTACTCAGGGAGCTTTCTTGAAATTTGTAAAAGTGCATGGACATCAATAATACAAGAGGTAATTGTGACAAATATATTGATTCATTGTTCTGATGTGTGCTGAGCAGTGTGTCATCTTTGTCCTCAAGGAGTTCACAATCTAATGCAGTGGGGGAGTGGGGCGCAGCCTATACACAGATTATTAAGATAGTAAAATAAGTCTTCAAAATCATGTGAAGGAAAAAGCAGCAGGTTTTGGAGAACTTGAAAGTCTCACAGAAAATGAGGTGATGCTTTTTTATAAGATGAGGGTAATAACACTCC
>NW_017731588.1:1561027-1565480 GCF_001890085.2 Hipposideros armiger
CTGTTTCTGAGTGTCCCACATAATACGGCACATTGAACGAATTTCTGGCATTAAATTTAAATACACTGGCTGATGTTCAGTGACATAGCCTATTCCCATGCAATGACTGTGGCCTGTCGTGCTGATAACTGCAAAACATTGCTAATGACACTACTGGATACTAGAAAGATGACTAAAACCTGACCTGCAATCTTTTGCACTGTGTTTTATGATTAATTTGATATATTCCTTATGCTTCAGTCAGCAAGTCTAGCCACCTTTTATCATTCGTTCATTTTAACAAAATCTTATCAGCCTGCTGCTGTTAGCAACTTTGCCTCAAGCTGGTAGCCTTAAAGCTTAGTCTCACTTTCATGCTCTTCAGTTCTTGTGTTGTCCTTACCAACCGTCTTCCATTCTCCCATACCCCAGTTATACCATTTCCCCCTAGTTTTTTCAAGAGAGGGGCTTAGCTGTACTAGCGATGTCTGATGTAGTATCCGGTAGCCACTGATGACCCATCTGCTAGTCCTTCTCTAGCTACCGTTGAAATTGGGACACTCTGAGTTGTGTTAACCCAAGACCATACTAGCACTTCTTAGCCTTGCCGCTACATATAACCTGAGGTGCAGGGCACACAAAGGGCAGCCTCATTATTGATGGTGTTTGTTCCAGCATACTCGTAGCTAAGCACTGGAGTCAGACTGCTGTGTATTCTAATCTTGACCCACTATTTCCTGGCTGTGTAACCTTAACCTTCCCAAACCTCAGTTTTGTTTTCTCTAAAGTAGGGATAGTAACAGCACCCATCTCATAGTGTTGTTGGGAAGGATTACATGAGCTCGTAAGTATAAAACTCTTAGCATAGTTCTTGGCACGTGGTACACATTGAGTTATGGGACCTGTTTCTGGACTCAGGTCACTTTCGTGACACCTGTAGACTGGGGAGAGAGGCAGCTTTGTAGAAGATACAATTTATAAGCTGAATCTTAGAGGACAAGAAGGAGTTAGCATCCCAGTGGATAACGAAAGAAGGATTCCCAGCAGCAGTATGCTTAACTATAAGAGAACGTGGCCTGTTTGTGGAAACTGCTTGTAGTTTACTCTGAAGGGAGAGGTGAAACTGGGGAGGTGGGAGGAGGCGAGGCAGGAAAGACTACCAGGAGCAGATCGTGAACTTTGTAGAACTCGTGGAGTTTAAACTTGGTCCTCCATCAGTTCCCCCATCCACATAATCTGGTTCCTCTGTTAAGCAGTCACATAAACGAAAAGGGGAAAGGGCAGTGAATTCGCCTCAAATGAACTGGCATCTCTTTAAAGCTAAAATTCCTCCTTGAGAATACTATTGGGTTGTCGGAAAAGTCATGACGCATTTTTGCAGCGAAAAATATAGAAAAAATACGTCATGACTTTTCCGACAACCCAATACATTAATTAAACATGTGCCTTGCAAGATTCATTATTGCTTTCCTCGTGCTCCCTGTTGGTTGTCTCATTCATTAATCGGCTGATTGGTAACCCTGAACTCTTGTATCCCCCCCTTTTTTTTGGCATTCCCTTTTTAATATACTATGCTGTTCCCCCGGGACGTAAACTCCAGGACCCGTCCCTGGCCTGCTCATGTTTGTTTTCTTTGCCCCTTGTGCCTGCCCCTGCTATAACATTTGTAGTATGTGTTAAGTAATCCTTAAGGTAACATTTTTATTATGTCATAAAAAGTGCATGGCAAATATATTATAACTCATGGACTTTGTTTAAAAATGAACGGATAATTTATTGAGTGTGTTACATGAGCCTTGCTCCCCTCCCCATTTCAGCTGAGACTTGCTGCTTATTTAGCCTAGCCTCCTATTGAGTGCTCCCACCCTGTGACATGCTGGGAAAGCAGACTCAGGGTTGGCTAGAAATGACATCATAGTTTATGTACTCAATAAAAATTTAATTAAGTCATTACAGGAATTGCAGTCATCATTTAACCCTCTGATTTCTTCTGTTTAGTTTATTATTAAACATTCAGTAATACCAGTCACCAAATCCTGATGGCTTATAAAATATCTGCATGAATTTTAATAGCTTAAATAAATGGGAAAATATGAGTAACTGATATAAAAGGAACCTTTTCCTTGTGGTGGTGCTGTTATGTATGGGTTTTTATAAAAAGCAAAGCATTATGGAAAGAAGAGTTTAATAAGAAAACAGCCCAACGCTATCTGGGAGGAGTTTTTCCTCCCATCTGTGCATCTGTACATTCGTGGGCAAAGTGCTGCTTCATGTAGAATGTTCTGGTAGTGGGGACACAGAACCTGTACACCAGCAAACAAAAGCTTAAGTGAGAGAATAAAACCCCAACAGAGGTTCACCAGGGGGAATATCCAGCTCCCCTTGTCTGATAGGCTGACTAGAAGGGCCCAGCGGGGTGAGTCCAGTAGTTCAGGAAGCTGCTCTCACTTACGCTCACCTGTTGCCTGCAGATCATGTGTCTGCACTGATCAAGCTTCCACCCTCTTCCAGGAAGGGCCCTTTTCATGATCTAATCCAGCCTGGGTGATGATATCTGAAAACCATTCCTAGTGGTGGCAGCTTGCCATCTCTCAGCTAGAGGTGAGGGGGAGAGGCAGCTTACAGGTCACTAGTGTTAGAATATGGGACAAGGAGGTAGAGGAGCCTTGCTCATAAGGAATTGCACTCCTGCTGTCCGTTCTTGCTGGGCGATAGCCAGCCAGCATGCAGGTGCATCCCGAGAGGAGTAAGTGTGTTCATATGTAAACAGACCTTGCTGGAAAGCAAGAACCGAGGTTTGCAGATTCATGTGTTGGGGATCTCTGGAAATGCCCTGCAGATGGTGAACTAGGAAAAGCTCTAGTCCAGAAATCTGCTTCTAATCCTAACTCGGACATTAACTCCAAGTGTGACCTTGAACAAGTCTCTTCTCTTTTTGGGGTATCAGTTCACCATTTCCTCAAAGGGATTGAGCTAGGTGATTTCCAAGGGCCCTTCTAGCTCTAAAGCCTCCTGGTTTGATGAAACACATAAACCAGCTCCGTGAGCAGGTTCAGTGAATGTTTACCTCTGAGAGATGCTCCTGACTTTATGTTTGACATCTCTGACATTGTCCGTTTATGGCTCTGGTTATTCTTGCACACTTAGGAGAACCACTAGGATGGGAGTAGGAGAGCCCCCCAAATGACTATCAACAGGTCAGGGCTATAGTCCTATCCTCACATTACGGAAGGAATTAATTCTAGCTCTGGCTTGCTTCTTGACTCGCCTTTCACCTCAGCTCCTTCTGGACAATGGTGCANGCTCTGGCTGGGGTCGGTGAGCTCAGTGTTGTCTCCAGGTCCCCGTAGGCTGTTTAAATCCTCAGCACCCAGGACAAGTGACAGTGCCCAGGCTCCATTAGCAAAGAACTCACGAACTTGTTAATTATCCGTTTTTAGCTGTTTGGCTTGTATGTCAGGGCATTTGAGATGGCCAGTATTTATGGGGAACAGCATCCTATAATTTTCCACTGTCCCCAGTCTACCTAAATTTAATAGAAAATCATTAAAAAAGCAAAGTTGTGCCTGAAGCTTTTCAGCACTCATAAAGGTAGTCAGTCATGAGGTCCAGGGTGCAGTTGGGAGCCTGCAGATGGCTCTGGAAAGCTAAAGTGTGTCAGCATCTTCTTGCTGACAGCAGTCACATTTTGTGGCTGCAGGTAGAAGGCAGAGGACCCAGGGGAATGATATCTACTGACATGTAGTGGACAAATCCCTGGGAAAAGGGCTCAGGCTCTTAGACCCTGGTGCACTATTCTCCTGCTCCACTGGAGACGCCTGCCGGGCTCAAGCTAAATACACATCTTGCTCATATTACATCTTGTCCAAGTAAGATTTTCCATTACCACAACATAGGAGACATTGAGGGCACAGTGATTGCTAAAACCCTACAAGACTGGTTGTCTACACTTAGTGCTGCCAGGGTCACAAAGTCATCAGCTTATGATTGCATGTAACTGTTGAACTCTTTCTTCAGTTAGCATTCAGTAAGGCCTGATCATGTGCAAGTCACGGCCTTACCTTTTCTCCTCCACTTGACAATCAAATCCTGTTGATCCTGCTGTAGACATTTCTCTTGAAAGCCTTCCTTCCTCTTTATTCCTCTTGCCACTTACATTAATTCAGTTCCGTACCAGCTCCCACCTGAGCTATGGCAGCAGCCTCCTCTGGTATTCCGGCCTCTGGTCCTTCTCCCAACTATGTGGTCCATACGTCTAGTTTTGCTTTTGAAAATAAATCCATCCATGCCATTCCCTGCAACCTCCCTGTGCTTAGAACTCTTCTTTATCTTTCCTTCATGGGGCATTCAAGGCCATTTACAGTCAACCACAAACTGCCTTTCCACTCTACCTTCTGCTTCTTCTCATCATGAGCTCTTTGTTACAGATTTTCCTCGGAAAACGCTATACTGTTCACGTCTCTGTGGCTTTGCA
>NW_017731588.1:1567845-1570019 GCF_001890085.2 Hipposideros armiger
AAAATGAGGTGATGCTTTTTTATAAGATGAGGGTAATAACACTCCCTTTTTAGGGTTTTTGTGAAGATTAAAGAGATAACACATAGGGGTGGCTGGGTGGCTCAGTTGGTTAGAGCGCATGCTCTAAACACCAAAGTTGCCGGTTTAATTCCCACATGGGCCAGTGAGCTGTGCTCTCCACAGCTAGATTGGACAGTGACTTGACTTGGAGCTGATGAGTCCTGGAAAACACACACTGTTACCCAATAAAAATGAAAAAAAAAAAAAAGAGAGAGATAACATATATGCTGGCACATGGAAGGCATGTAACAAATGTTAGCTCATGTGATGTCATTATGGAGAGGTTTTATTGAATTGATGAATGAGAGTATATCCATTGATTGTGAGCAACAGAGACTGACTTCTGCTAATTTAAGCAAACAAGGAAATGTATTGGAGGGTAGCAAGTCTCACAGAATAGAAAGGAGAGTTTAACAGTCCTCAGGTAGGAAAGATACAAGGAAGTTTAGGGATCCAAGTATTAGTACTAAGAGCTTAGTATAGTCTCTTTGGGATAACCCAACTTTAGCTGCCTTTTATCTTTGGATATCTCTACTCAGAAGTGAGAGTCTGATTAGATTAGATTAGTTTGGACTCTGTGCCCATCCCTGTTGTGAGGGCTCAGTTCTAGGATCAGCAGACTGCCAACTCATATGGAATTGGGGAGTAGGTCCCAACTCTAAAGAAGGGACGCAGAGAGAGTGAGTGATATTCACCTCAGACAGTGTCAGAGTACCTCTAAGATCTACTGATCCATTGAGGTTGATGATGGACGCAACCAAGCCAACCCATGAAACAGCCTCCGGGTGTTTCTCTTTGGCCATAGAATCTTGAATGCCCTGGCTTGTGATCAATGCCAACCCAATATGACCATACCTATCTGACATCCTTTCTTGAAATTTCCCTGGTTTTCCATGTTTATTCTTAAGTATGATAGCTAAAACAAAGACTCTTGACTATTATAATAATAGAGGAAAGACAACTATTTGACCTTTGTGTGTGGCATTTCTTTTAATACACTCAATTATGATTACCTTTTCACATTTCTCATTTATCAGCACGTGACCAGGGATTTGCTCTGGGACTTTATTAAACCTACCTAGTCAAACCTTTTTCATCCTGTTGTTATTTATTTATTTATTTATTTATTTAGGTCCAAACATGATACTGTGCATTTGTTTTTTGTTTTTTTAAAAAATTTTTTATTGGGGGAACAGCCATGGTCATTGGTTACACATTGCTTTCATGCTACAATGGCATGTTGACCCTTTTAGAGAGTGCGCAGACTCCCAGTGGTCCATGTGGAGGTCAAACCAGCAACCTTGGTTGTTAGCAGCACCACGCTCTAACCAATTGAGCTAACTGGCCACCCCTACTACTGTGCATTTGAGCTTGTTGAATCTCACTTTGTTTCTAGGATAATTTTTCAACAATTCAGATTTTTACCTTTGTTTTCCAAAGTACCAAAATGAGGAATTTTAGCTTTTTGCTTGTGTGACTCTCCATTTCTGATATGACTCATCAGAAGCAGAAAGTTGTGACAGTGTAGAGAAGACACTAGGTTTCAGGGACTGGCTGTCTGAGATAAAAGTCCAGACTTTGGGGCAAGTCATTTGACATTTTGGCTTCTGTTTCCTTGTTTATAGAATTGAGACAAAAGTAGCAGTTAGTTTGTGAGCTCCTGGAGGGCAAATTATGATTGTAAGGCCCAAATAAGATCATACATGTGAAAACATTATCAAATCAAATGTGATGTATGCTCATTATTCCCACCACCATCATAATTATCAGTACAGATTTTCAATGGAGATCCCCAAAATTGTTTCTTTTAGGACATTGTGCCATCATGGTGTTAAAACAGCGACTCATTCAAGCCAATGTTGACCCCTCTGACTGGATTATACATGAATCTTGTTTTGTGGGATACACTCAAAAACTTCAGAAAGCAGAGTAGATTATAGCTGTTATCTCCCTCTTATCTGTATGTCCTACAACAGAAGATTAAAATAGAAGAAAAAATGATAGTTTGATCTTAATGTACCTCATCAGCTTCTTTTCAGGGTGATTATGGACTTACTGATGTGTTCCAGTGTCTTGTCAAGTGGGTAAATGACTAATTTCCAAGGACAGCCATC
>NW_017731588.1:1573384-1574758 GCF_001890085.2 Hipposideros armiger
AAAAAAAAAAGGAGAGCAAACAAATTGGTGTCATTGGATAGAACACGCTATGCGTGGCACTCAGGCCCTTGTAAGGATTCGGTCTTCGGTCTGACCGTCTTAAACCCTGCTCTGGGCTAGGCCCTGGACTGGGTGTTGGGGGTGCTGAGATGACTCAGACACAGTTCCTTATGTCCTTTGAGTAGCTTACAGACTAGTGGGAGAGACAGGTCCATAAGCAACTCTAAACCAAGCAACTCTAGACAGAGAGCTCCGGGGACACAAAGGATGGTGGCTAATTTGGCCTGGGTTGAAAGTGAGGTGGAAAAGGTCGTGGGTTGCACTACCAGCCTACACCCAAACTCACATTTTCCAGTCTTGAGCTTCACAATTCTCCCTTTTTGAAAATTATTCATGACTATAAAGTATTGGAACCGATTTCACTTTTATGTAAACAAACCAGAAGGTAATTTACTCATAATTCCTTGCATTTGCTGAGCACGTCATAACTTACCAAGGCTTTCAGCATACATTGTTGAATTAATGAATGAATACATGCTAATTCATTTGCTCTTCAAACCAGCCCTGTGTGTAGGACATTTAAAAGACAACAAAATAGTCTCAGAAGTTACTTGACTTACCCAAGATCACATCCTATGTATGTAGCAGAAATATGACTTGAACCCAGGTTTCCTGACTAAATCCTTCACTACTCCTTTCTGCCCTTCCTCAGAGACCAGTTATAAACCACGAGATTAAATCACTCAGTCTTTGATTTATGATCCAAAGTAAAATTATCCTCCTGGAGGCAGAAGCTTGATGGAACGTAAGGCGCATGGACTTTGGAATGAGGCTGACCTGGATGCTGATCTCAGTTTTATCACTAATTTGCTGTGGGACCCGGGACAAGTCGCTTCACCTGTCTCAGTCTCAGTTTTCTGTGTCTATAAAAACGTGACTATAGAACATCTGCCTCTTCGGGTTCCGGTGACAATTAGAGCAGATGATGTCCATAAAGCGTCTGGCTCTTAACCAGTATTCAGTAAATGAAGGAGATGATGACAGGCGTGGTCATGGTCAGGGCTGTTAGACACAAATTTTATTCTCCATATAAAGTTCCAAATGACTTTTGGTTGTTTCTAAAACTTGTCAGTTTAAGTATTCAGTGAATCCTTACTAAATATTACATGTTACACCAGACTTTCTGCTGGAATCCCAGAGAGGAATGAAAGCTGGGTCCTGCTCTCAAGCATATTCCTGGGGGTCATATTCCCAGAGGTCAAAGTTTTACCCCATTGAAGACATTCCGTGAACTGCGCTCTAGGCTCTGAAGGCCCTGCTGGCCGTTCTCTGAGAGGAATTCTACCAGGGTCTCAATGGTCTCACTGGAATTGC
>NW_017731588.1:1575223-1608015 GCF_001890085.2 Hipposideros armiger
TTCTCTCCCCTGCTCCGCTCAGTCGAAAATCCACATATAACTTTTGACTCCCCAAAAACTTAACTACCATCGGTATCTGCATGGGATCGGTTCAAGAACCCCCCTGCAGATACCAAAATCTGTGGATGCTCAAGTCCCCGATATAAAATGGCGTAGATCAATACATTTGGATGTCCTCATCTGCAGACTTCCAACCGTGGATTGAAAATAGTACAGGTACTCACTGAAAAAAATCTGTGTATAAATGGACCTGCACAGTTCAAACCCATTTTGTTCAAGAGTCAACAGTAGTTCTTACATGTCTGTTTTCCCATATTAGACTGTGTGCACCTTCAGTCAAGAAACTGTTTCTTCTGCTTTGTGCTCATAGCATCTAACATAAAACCCGACACATAGAGGGCCGGCTGAGTAGCTCAGCTGGTTAAGAGCTCGCTTGGGAGCGCCAGCTCTGAGCAGCAGGGCTGCGGTTCGGCTCCCACATTGAGGGCCAGTGACGCTCACCCTCTACAGCTAAGATGATGAACAACAGCTCGACCTGGAGCTGGGCTGCTGTGAGGCGATGGCATAGGCTGCAGCAGGGCTGCAGTGGGCTGCCGTGAGCTACATGAGTGACTGGCAGCCAGCATGAGCGGCCGGCAGCCTGTGTGAGCTGCCGGGAGCCGCTGTGAGCAGCCGACCAATGACTGGCGACCAATTGCCTCACCCGGGAAGAGCACAATGGTCATACCAACATGGGTCAGTGAATTAACATCCTCCACAACTAGACTGAAGGACAAAATACCCCCAGCAATTTGTTTACCTGTCTGTTCCCCTTCCCCAATTCCCCAACGCTGTTCCTCTCCCCCCAATTCCCCAATAAAATCTTAAAAAAAAAAAACCCCAAAAAACCCAACACATAGTTGGGGCTCAGTTCATTAAACTAAGTCACTGCTTTGTGTAGTTTGGCATTAAAACCTAAAAGAAGCTGACAGATCAGGGAAGTGGGGATGGACTGGCAGTTTGACCTGTTGGAGAACCCCTCTCTTTGTTTTACTAAGAGTGTGTGACAGCTAAAAGCCAAAGATCCTACTTTTTGGCTTGTTCCTTTCTTTCATACTTTTGTTTTTGCCATTTTGTTTCTGTAGGTTAATCCCTATATCCTGAAGAAGAACATGATGGCTATGACAAATAATTTCTATGCAGCAATCTTGGGATATGATGAGGTAAGATCCTTCGCGAAGCCTTAGGCTGAATAGTGGCATCCCCAACAGAGGTTTTGACGAGAGCCTCTGACCGAAGCTTCCGGGATTGTCACAGCCTGCCATTATGGTTTAGTATTCATTTCCTCATTGTCATTGGCAAATAGAATGAATGTGCCCTAATTTGCCTGTGCTTGGGAAAGAGAGCACTGTACAACATGGGCAGATCATTCACCTACTCAGCATTTATTGAGTGCCTGTGGGAAGCCAGATGGAGGGACAAAGGCAAATCAGTCACTTTCTTAGCTCCTGGTGCCCCTAGAGAGAGGAAGACATACACATGTAAATAGTGCCATCTGCCAAAAAAATCGCACGCTTTTTTTAGATTTAATTATAAAAGCAGTACATACTCATTTTAAGAATTCCTTAAAACTGTACCTAAGTGGTTGAAGTAGAAAATAGAAGGCCCCTTTGCTGTCCTGCCAACTTCCCTGCCTCAGAGAACTCTGTTAATGGTCTATTGGGTGTCCTTCCAGACATTATCCGTGCATACACAAGCACCTGTGTATTTATTTTCTTTATGCAAATGGGAGTTAACACTATCCATACTGTTCTGCTAAAGAACATGTCTTGGTCATTCTTATACATTAGAACATTTAGATCTCCTTTTTTTAATTATAAAATATACATAGCATAAAATTTTAACCATTTAACCATTTTTAAGTGTACATTTTAGTGGCATTAAGTACATGCACATTATTGTACAACCATCACCACTATCCATCTCCAGAATTTTTTCCATCTGCCCAAACTGAAACTCTACCCATTAAACACTGTTCTTTCATTCTCCCCTATTCCCTCCCCACAGCCCTTGGTAACCAGCATTCTGCTTTCTGTCTCTATGAGTTTACTATTCTAAATACCTCATATAAGTGGAATCTTACAGTTTTTGTCCTTTCGTGTCTGGCTTATTTCACTAAACATAATGTCTTCAGGGTTCATCCATGTTGTAGCATCTGTCTCATCTTTTCCCCTTGTTATTATGGGAATTTCAAACACATAGAAAAGTTAAAAGAATGGTGTAATGAACACCTGTGTGCACACCACCAGGATTCATCATACCTCATCTTTTTAATAAACCATGTGTTTTTATGCTCATTTTGCGGTTACCTCCGGATTTATCATCCCTCTGGGAAACTGTCCCAGAACTTCCCCAGGCTCAGCGCATTCCATCCTCCCTGTACTCCACAGCTCTTGCTATATTAGCGTTAACTGCCATCCAGGATGGGTCGGGCTTTCTTCTGGGTAGTGGCTGTGTTTGTATTTCTATTGGCCAGTATGGTGCTTGGCACATGGTAGGCGAAGCGTGAGGAAGGTAGGACATGCATAAAAGGATGAAAGTAAGAAATTAGAATTCAAGCTGGAGGAAATGTTATCAGCTTGAAGATAATAATTAAAGCCAGGAGGTAAGCTTACAAAAAAATTAAGTTAAATGACTTGCTCAGGGTCATAACACTAGTTAAACTTGAGGTTTCCTGATCTCTGAACTACCAGATAGCCTCAGTTATAATAGAGCAACTTAGATTGCATACCACACACATCATTAATTTAACATGAACTTGGTAAGAGTGGGATGGGAGTTGAAATGCTGCTTAAATCTATACATCAGTTGTTAAATGAGATGCATTCTGATTTTAGAAACCTGACAGTGTATAAAAGAATGAGGCTTAGAACTGAAGAAATATAATTCTCTATTAGCATTAGTTTGAGGTCTTTATTGCAGATGGCTCAGTTGGTTCCATTCACCAGTATAAATAAAGATGTTCTGGATTGCGTCTCTTCTCTGTCCCCCACCCCAGTCCATTTTGGCAGAGCCACCTTAAAAACACGTGCCTGATCACAAGTCACCAGGGATGCTTTTTAAATCTAATTCTTGAGAACCTCCCTGAAGATTCCAGATCAATAGGAGTGGGACCTGGTATTTCAACAAGTACCCCAGACAACTCTTAAGAGTAGGAAAGTTTGGAAAATGTACAATTTCCTGGGACACTTCCTAGAATATCAGTTTGGGCCCTATGCTCCAAGAGTTCTGATACAACTGGTGTAGGTAGGCATCTGTAGTAGTAAAAGTTCCCCAGGTAATTTTAATGTGCAACTCTAGAACAGTTTTTCTTAAATTTTAATACGCATGCGGATCACCTGGAGACCTAGGTAAAATTCTGATTCTGACTCAGCAAGTCCGAAGTGAGGCCTGAGATTCTGCATTGCTAATAAGCTGCGGGTGATATGGGTGCAGCAATTCTGCAAACCACACCGGGAATCACCAAGTCTTAGAGCTGTGCCGTCCAGTGCTAGCCACATGCAGCTATTTTGATTTAAATTCATTAAATTAAAATGAAAAATTCAGTTTCTCAGTTTCACTAGTTGAATTTCAGGTGTTCAAGGACTAATGTGGCTGGTGGCTCCTGCAGGGGACAGTGCAGCTGTAGAACATTTCCATCATCAGAAATTTCAAGTGGACAGTGCTGTTCTGTAGCACCCTTTTCCTAGAATCTTGCTTGGATTATCCCTCCACCCTAGACACTTTTGGAACCTTCCTGTTTTCTGCACATTAGGTTCAAAGTTCTCCATGGAACTTAAGGCTTTCTGTGAACAGTCCCCATTGTGACAAGTCCTCTTAAACTCCTATTAAACTCCCATTGCCTGCCAATGTGTAGCCTTCTGTCTAAGTGGGGCCATTTGCCTCACTGTCCCACAGACATGTGGTGCCTGATTGAGGCTCTTCTGGACAACCAGGTATAGAGGGTAGAAGCTGAGTCTGTCAGCTTTGGCCCTGAGGGCCTGGTTCAAAGCCTGGCACCTCTGTAAATGTTTAGTGAACTAAAGTTATTCTGTCTTGATTAGAATGTCCTGTAACTCCCCAAATATTCTCCATTCCTAAAGGCCCCCTTTTCCACAAAGCTTTCTCTGACCTCTCTAGATCTCTATATTTTACTCTGAATTGCAACATCCATCCATCCATCCATTTAACAAGTATTTATTAAGTGCCTACCATGTATGATGCACTGGGAATATATTGGTGAATAAAACAAACATGGTCTGGTTCTTTCCCACTGGAGCCTACCTTCTAATGGGGAGATAGGCAGTAAGCAAGTAAACAAATAAGTATCTAATTATAAATGGAATGCAGTGATATTGAATAACAAGGGGAATGTACTCAGTGTGGACTGGGAAGCTCTATGAAGAATTGTCATAGAAGCTAAGACTCAGGAATGAAGAGCCAGGGATTTCTGGTCAAGATGGTGGAGTAGGTAAACACTGTGCTTGCCTCCTCTCATGACCACATCAGAATTACAACTAGACCATAGAACAGCTATCATTGAGAATCACCTGAATTCTAGCTGAACAGAATTCCTACAACTAAGGACATACAGAAGTCACCTTGAGACTGGTAAGAGGGATGGAGAGGCAGAACAGGCTGGTCCCACATGCGTGTGTGGCAGCTAAGAATTAGGAGTGATATCTCGCCTGCAGAGGTCACCGTGGAAGAGCGAGAGGTCCCTGCTTCCCAGCCTAGGGATCCAGTGCTGGGAAGAGAAGTCCCCACAATTTCTGACTATGAAAACCAGCGGAGACTGTGGCTGAGTAAGCTTGAGGGCTGCTAGAGTCCCAGGCATTCCTCTTAAAGGGCCCGCTCACTGACTTACTTGCTGATAGACTCACTTGCTCTAAGCTCCAGCACTGGGGCAGCAGCTGAAAGGTGCCAGAGACATATGGGGGCTGGGAGGTGAGGAACAGAATTGTCTGGCTGCAGGATGAGGGCTGGAGGGGCAGTTCTCTCAGAAGTGCTGGCAGAATCCATTATTTCTTTATTGAGCCCTCCCCCACTCCTGATGTGCAAACACAGGCGGCTGCCATATCTGAGTCTCCATAAACCTGGCTAACAATGTTTATCCCACCTTTGTGATTCCCTGAAACCCCACCCCACCCAACTTGCAGACCCACTCAAGCCACTTCCAGTGGCTTCTCAGTACAAATGGCCTGTCTTGGCTCATGCTGTGGGCTTTCCTAAAATCTCAAAGTTTCACAAATCCCAAACTAGCAGCATCTGGCCACAGCATGCCCCGTACCTCTTGCTGAACAGCCACAAGCCCCGCACTAGTGGCAGCCAGCCTCAGTTCAAGGCTTGGCCTCTCCCACACACCTCCAAACCCTGTGTGGGTGGCTGCCATCTGCAGATTTCTTTGTGGATCATGCCAGGTGGCCTGGGCAACGCACAGGCTGCAGCTGAAATTGGCCTGTGGTGGGGCCCCTCCCAGAAGGCCCTGGGGCCGGCAACCTGGGTGGCCAACTTTGGACAGAACTAGAGCACCACCCAGCTGCCTCTGCAGACGGCACACCCAAAGGGCAGACTGGGCAGGCACCACAGCCTTGCTAGAGCGAATCCTGCTCTGTAGTGTCAGCCCCTACACAACAGCTCCTTCACTGTAGTCATGGCCAGTCCACACCAATAATTATCCTGAGGGTCAATCCCTTTCATTGAGATGCAAACAGCAACCAAGTGTTAACTCCAACAGGAAGGCACACACAGCCCACACAAGGGACACACCTGGAGTACCCACCTCAGGTGACCAGGGAGACTGCGTGACTGGGCCCCACAGGACACATACTACATAAGGCCACTCTGGTAAGACTGGGAGACATAGCAGCCCTACCTAACACATAGAAACAAACACAGGGAGGCTGCCAAACTGAGGAGACCAAAGAAGCATGTCTCAAATGAAAGAACAGAACAAAGCTCCAGAAAAAGAACTAAAAAGGGAGACATACAATCTACCAGATACGGAGTTCAAAATACTGGTGATAAGGATGCTCAATTATCTCAAAGAGAATTTTAACAAAGAGATAGGAAACAAAAATGGAGATAGATAAAAAGAACCAATCAGAAATGAAGAATATCATAACAAGGAAAGAATATATTAGAGGGAATCAATAGTAGATTAGATGAAGCAGAGGATCAAATCAGTGATTTCGAAGTTAAGGTAACAGAAAACACCCAATTAGAACAGCAAAATGAAAAAAGGATCCAAAAAAATGAGGATAGTTTAAAGGGGGGTGCCTCTGGGACAACATCAAGTGTACCAACATTTGCATCTTTGGGGTACCAGAGGAGAACAGAAAGAGCAAAGAATTGAAAAGCTATTTGAAGGAATAATGACAGAAAACTTCCCTAGTCTGGTGAAGGAAATAGACACACAAGCCCAGGAAGCTCAGAGTCCCAAACAAGATGAACCAAAGAGGCCCATACCAAGACACATCATAATTAAAATGCCAAAGTTTAAAGACAAAGAATCTTAAAAGCAGCAAGAGAAAAGCAGTTACCTAAAAGAGGGCTCCCATAAGACTGTCGGCTGATTTCTCAGCAGAAATTTTCCAGGCCAGAAGCTATTGGCATGAAATATTCAAAGTGATGAAAAACAAGGATCTAAAACCAAGATTTTTCTACCCAGCAAAGCTATAATTTAGAATCGGAGGACAGATAGTTTCCCAGACAAAAAGCTAAAGGAGTTCATCACCAAACCAGTATTACAAGAAATGTTAGAGGGCCTTCTTCAATTAGAAGAAGGAGAAGGAGAAAAAGAAGATCTATGAATAATAAAATGGCAATAATTATATATCAACAATTACATTCAATGTAAATAGATTAAATGCTCCAATCAAAAGATAGCATGACTGAATGAATCAGAAAACAAGACCCTTACATATACTGCCTACAAGAGATTCATTTCAAATTGAAAGACACACACATAGACTGAAAGTAAGGGATGGAAAAAGATATTTCATGAAAATGGAAACAGAACAAAAAATAACCAGGGTAGCAATACTTACACCAGACAAAATAGACTGTAAAACAAAGACTATAATGAGACAAAGAAGGACCCAGTAATCCCACTTCTGGGTATTTATCCAAAGAAACCCAAAACACTACTTCAAAGGGACATGTGCATCCATATGTTCATTGCAGCATTAATTACAATAGCCAAGATGTAAGGCAACGTGGGTGTCCTTCAATGAATGAATGGATAAAGAAGAGGTGGTACATATATACAATGGAATATTACTCAGCCATAAAAAAGAATGAACTCTTAAAAGAAAAAGAAAAAAAAGAATGAAATCTTGCCATGTGCAGCAACATGAATGGACCTAGAGGGTGTTCTGCTGAGTGGAGTAAGTCAGACAGAGAGACAAATACCATATGATTTCACTTATATGTGGAATCTAAAGAACAAATAAAACAGAAACAAACTCATAGATACAAGGAACATTTTGATGGTTGCCAACTGGGATGGGGTGGGGATGAGGTGGTGAAAAAGGGGAAGGGATTAAGAAGTACAAATTGGTAGTACAAAATAGTCACGGGATATAAACTACAGCATAAATAATATATTCAGTAATATTGTAATAACCGTATGGTTAAGATGGGTACTAGATTCATCGGGGTTGATAACTTTGTAAATTATATAAATGCGTAATTACTATGTTGTACACCTGAAACTAATACAATATTGTATATCAACTGTCATTGAAAAAAATTTTTTTTAATGTCGTTAGCTCTATCACAAAAAAAAAAGAATGAGGAGCCAGCCATGGACAGAGTATAACTCCGAGTTTCCCTATACAGACTAGCATTTGCTCATTTTCCAGGATTTAATTCTGTGCTGCCGTTTCATGTGTATTAGCTTTGTTCCTTCAACTAGATTGCAAGCTGCCTGTGAGCTGAAATTCTGTGTTCTTAGCATCATGCTGAGCACCTAGTGGTGTCAAAATCAGTCTTCACAGAGGGAAACTGCGACTCTAAACCCTTAATTATTAACCAGAGCCAGGAAAGTCCCTTTGGCGTCCTCTCAGTTACTCTAGACCGAGGTGTCTTAATTTTCCGAAAGATGCTTGTTCTGTATTGTGAAGGAGAACAAGTAGGCACCCTAGTAGATTGTGGGAAAATTGCCATGCAACCTAATATTTGGCACTCAGGCACCCGTTTTCCTTTCCTGCTTTCTAGTTTTGAAATTTACACTCTCTCAGACCAGTCTCCCACTTGTTTTCACTGGTTTACTAGCAGCATGGTGGCAAGAAGGTTGAAGCTGGGTTTGTAGATTTATTCAGCCATTTTTACTGTACTTCCACTCTGCCAGGTATTGCATCCTAACCAGAGCTAGCCAGGCACCCTCCCCTGACCTCACCAGTGCATCCTGGGCCTAGTTCTACCACCACTTAGCTAGATAACCTCTAAGCCTCAGTGTACTTTTCTTTCAAATGGGGATAATGATACCTGTTCTTCCTGGCATACATAGTTATTAGGAGCCAGATGTATGAAGAAACTCTGACAGTCTGGAATAGTAAGGCTGTTATCACTATTTATTGGAGTCTTGAGTCATTCTTCTCCTGATAGCCCAGGAACTGATTATGGGTTTGCCCCTTCCCAGCCGTGTGCCCCACCGCTGAGGCTGCGTGTTTGCAGCAGGCCATGGCTCTCAGGCTTTTGCTGTCCTGTGCTTATGCGCCAAGTCCTCAGAATACCTGCTCCCACTCCTGTTCCTTCCCGTGTAGCACATGTGGGCCGCTGCCAGCAGCACTCCGGCATGTGCCCAGGGCACTGCAGACACAGGCAGGCTGTTGTGTTAGCAAATAGCTTGGAAAACGGCGTTGTGCCTGAGCTTGTCCTTGGCTCTTGTCCCCATCTACCGGAAGAAGCTGGTTTTCCTGACTCGGCCATTGTGCCAGGACAGTCTCTCAAGCGGTGGAATTTTAAGGGTGTTGAGCAGGGGCATTTGGAGCAGGTGGACTGTTTTCCCACAAAACTGTCAGTACCCCATATGGGACATGGCCCCCTCCTGGCAGCAGAACTAAAGCCAGACTTCATGTACCGCCCCCCAAGGCCAGCCCACAACCTAAATCGAATAAATGGTCCTGGGTCTTTGTGTAATGATGTACCACTTACAGGGCCTTTCATGGCCATTCTCTCTCTCAATTCTCACAACACGCTGTGGGATAGGTATTGTTGTGCTTGTCTAGCCCATGAGAAACAGGCTTTCCAGAGGCCACAGAGCTATCAAGTGACAGAGCTGCCATTTGCACTCAGGTGGTTTGATCCCCAGATCCTACTGTCGTTTCAACTATATCCACTGTTGCCTGCCAAAGCAAGTTCTTAACCTTTGTGTCTGATACATTACACTTAACAAAACACCTTGACATTATCTTACATTTGTAATTCAAGAATGCCGTGAGAAGGGCAAGTATTTTCATCTCTGTTTTATAGACGAGAATATTGAGACTCAGGTTTAGTGAATTGCCCACCATCTCTGAGCTTGGCAATGGCAGAGCCAGGACTTGCTCCAGCCTTCTAACTCCGTCAGCACTTTTTCTTGTTCCACACACAACCTTGGCACCTGGACAGAGCAACTTCTCAGAGCCTTTCCCTTCAGTCCTCCTTATCCCAGGAAGCAGGACCCACCCCCTGTCCTCCCTTAGAAATCCAAACTAGAAAATAGCCCTAGTCCATGGCCCAGCTGCTGATTAGCCTCTGTGATATTTGGACTTCCCAACAGAGGTCTTCTCTGTGCCGGAAGAGACAATATTAGACACACATACACAGACTCTTGAGCATTCCTGTGACCTGTGGCAATCCTGCTGAACAGCCTGTTTTGTGCTTCTACTTAGAGGCTGGGCCAGCCATGGCCAGCCCAGAGCTGGGTAACACTGAGGCCAGGGTACCTAGTTTCTTACCCCAAAGTACCAGCTTCCTTGTAGATGTGCACGCTTGGCCCAGAAGAGAAGGTTCAGACCACACCCACCTCTGTTCCTGGGAAAAAATACACACTTAAAATATTTCGAACCCATGCCTCGAGGACAGCAATGGAACCACTGCTGCTGCTGTTTCTCTTCTTAGCCTCTCAAGTGTTGCCTGGGTGCAGTGCTGTAGCGTAGAGGGATCTGTGACCCGGGAGGGTTGACCAGACATGAGCCCCATCTCTGCGTCAACCTTAGCCAGTCACTCAGCCCCTCTGGGTCTCTATAAAATGAAGAGGTTGGACTAAGTGCTCTCTGAAGACCCCTTCCAGCCCTATATATTTTCCCCATTTCTCACAGTATCTGTAATGTCCTTCTGAGCCAATTCTCTGGTTAGTAATACTAGCATGTTCACAATATCCCCAGCTTTTGTATCATGGCTCTTCCATATCCCTCGGAAAACCAGTTGTTGTGCTCTGTGTTCCAGGGCATCCTTTCAGATGATCACGGGCTGGCTGCCGCCCTCTGGAGAACCTTCTTCAACCAGAAATGTGAAGACCCTCGACAACTTGAATTATTGGTGGAATATGTGAGGAAACAGGTGAGTGGCGCAGCCCCTCCTTTCCAGAGTCTCGTGGAAAGCAGGTCCTTGCTGATGTCTGCCAGTGCTGGACTGTCAGAGGATCCTGAGAGGCTGAGCTTGCAGAGGCCAGGCTGAAGGAATTCTGACCAAATCGTGTCAGCAGTGGGCACCAATGAACAGCACCTTCCGCCGTGAGCTAGGCCAGAGGCCAGGGAACGGGAAGGGAAGAAAAGGCGCTAAGTAGTCACCTGCTTTCAGAAACTTTTAGTCATTCATTCACTACACATTTGATTACCTTCTGCATGCCAAGTGCTGTGCTAGATCCTGGGCATGCACAGTCCTATAAGATACGGGCGTGGGGTACACTGTAGCCCCTTCGATACCCTCTTTGAGCCCCAGGATTCACGTTTCTTGCTCCTGATTTCTAGCAGGACAGGGTTCCAGGCAGCATTCCACAGACACCCCTCGAGCTTCTTTCCACTGGGTGCTTGCTATGCATAGTCAAGTAGGGTCCCCCCACTGCATTCCTCACCCCTCTGGCTCTCCAGGTGTCTAGGAGCAAGCTCCAGAAGTGAGGACTGCTTAGCTACCGTTTTCCTCAGACCCATGGAGAATTCACTCCTTGATCTCTCTGCCCCAGAGATTGATGGGAAACCTGTACTTTATAGATGAATGAGCTGAGTGGCAAGGAAGAGGAACATAGAGGCTTTTCCAGGGTCTCCCAGTGAGTCAGCCTGCACAGCTGGCCTTGAACCCTAAGCCGGGTGATTCATGTAGCCACTGGAGGCCTCAGCTGCTCCAGACAGCTCATCAGCTCAGGCTGTCCCATGAGTCACACCTTTCTTTCATGGACCTGGCCCCCGGAGCTGAAGGGGCCTAACCCCATAATTATTCTCTTATTCACCTGTGCCCATGGCCCCAACAACCAGAGCATGGAAAGCCAGACCCCGGCTCTTGATGAAAAGACAGGGCCAACAGGACCAATGTGTAGATTGCTAGAAAAGCCACATACTGAAGCTCTTCAGACCCAAAAGGTAGAGAACCCCCAAAGGCAGGACTTCTGTTTGACCATTCTTCAAATCTACCAGAGCCGGAGAGAAGGCACTGTGGTCAGGGGGCCCCACCCACAGAGAATTCTGAGACTCACCACTGTTGACTGGACTCGCCCTCAGACAGGAGTAACAGTTGGCAAAGCAAATGCTATGTTTTCTGAAGGACCAGCCCAACTTTTCCGGTTGCTATGGTGGGCTTGTGCCAGGGCCCACGACAAGGGCACAGCTGGGACCTCTCTGAGGGTCCTAAAGGAAGGGACCGCCACACCTCTATGAGAAGTTCCGTATTGCCCCAGTGAGAGGCAGGCATTAGGAAAACAGTGGTGGGACTCTTAGGGAAGTGTGGAGCTTTTCTGGGGACCCAGTTCCATCAGCAAACTTTTAGAGCACCCACTGTGCCAGGCACTGTTCACTAAGCAGAGATTAATTTTCCTGCCCTCGAGAAGTCAGCTCTTGGTTTGGCAAGGCAGCCCGGCAGGCACAAGGCTAACCATGGAATCAGTCAGCCTGTGAGGTGATACAGGTAGGAACAAAGTGCTGTGGAAGGCCGAAGAAAGGAGGGACTAAGTCTGACCGGGGAGATCAGGGAAGACCAGGAAGCTGAGCAAACTCTAGTCCTGCACCGGTGGTGTTTGGTGTGGTAGACAGCCCAAGACCCAGTCAGAGGCTATGTTGAGATTTCCATCCCAGGAGATGGGCGTAGTGGTGGCCTTAGAGACAGAAATGGAGTAGTTGGAAAGAGGAGTGGATTTAGGGAAGGTAATGGGTCAGTTGATCTCCTTGCACTGGAGGACAGCAGGACGTGTGGAAACCAAGACCTGAGGTACGTGTGAGAGACTGGGGTTCAGTTCGAGGGTCAGCAGCCTGAAGATGAAACAACAGGAGTGAAGGAATTCTTGGAGAAAGAGATGATCCAAGGCCTAAGATGAAGCCCCCCGCCCCCTTCTCCCCCAAGATGGAGCCTCATCTTTTTGAATCCAGTGCTGACCACTGCTCTGGTACAGCTCTCACCCTAGATTTTGCTTGGCCACCTGAAAGCATTTCTCATTCTCCTGCCCATCTTGTTAGCAGCAGCCTGGGGCACCCACCCAGAGACCGCCTGGATCTCCTGAGACTCAGCCACTCAGATCACCTGCTTCTTGCAGAACTGCCTGACCACACCTCCCCTGCAGCTGTTCCTCTTCCCCATCACCAGTGTCCCCTCTCCTCAGAGCTGTTCAGGGGCATAAACTCCCCCAGCCATCCGAGAGGATGAAGCGCACTGACCAGAGTCAGGGCCATCTGAGGGGTCAGGGCTCACTAGAGGACAGCAGAGATGTATGTAGTTAAAAAAAAAACTTCCAGTGACTCGCAGTGTACATATGAGTATGTTCTATCGTTTAAACTGGTCATAAGTCCTGTGGGGTACATGTTCCTACCCCCTCTCTCAGACAAGGGAACTTAAATCTCAGAGAAGGGAACTGGCTCACCTTGGAGACCATTGCTACTCTGAATGAACGGGGACACACATACACCCCTACATCAAGGACATGTCTCCTCCTGGTACATTCTCCCTAGAAAGTTCTTTCAGTCCAGAAAGTCAGGGCTTGTATGTCTGTGTGTCTATTCAGAGGCATGATGGGGAATTTCCTCGAGTTTCCCCAGTGACTTGTTTCATCAAACCTCCTTAAATGAAATAATCCGGGAGATTAGAGGTTCCCCTTGGCCTGGGATAGTCAGAAGTTCCCTCATGCCCACTCCTCACCCTCTCCTTGGGAAAGCCGGTTCCTTATGCCACCTCATGTCTGTCCTGCCCTGTCCCTTTCCTGTTTCCTGCTCTCCCGGTTGCAGATTCAGTACCTGGACTCCATGAATGGTGAGGATCTGCTTCTGACAGGGGAGGTGAGCTGGCGCCCTCTGGTGGAGAAGAATCCTCAGAGCATCCTGAAGCCCCATTCCCCAGTTTATAACGACGAGGGTCTTTGATGGGCTTGACCCTCTGAAGAGCTGGCCAGCTGACTTTGAAGAACCACCAGGAGAGAGGTGCCTGTTTGGCTCAGGACCCTGAAAAAAGTGGCCTGAACTGACCTACGAACCGCGTCTGTCAAACACCTGGCCCCATTTGTGTTGCTTCTCCTCTTCGTGTGTGCCCAGGCATCCGATCTGGTTGGGTACAGTGCTGGGAGAAGCTCTTCTGGGGTGTCCTCTTCCTCAAGAGAAGCCCTGAGCAAGAGCCCCCAGCACATATTCCCCAAGTCAAGTGCCCTCTCACAACCTTGTGACTGACAGCTTTTCCCAAAGGCCGTGGAAGGGATGGAGGCAGGTTAGAAAGGGGACACCCCCACCAAGGGCCCACGGTGGCCTATGAGTTGTTCTTAATGCTGCTGAGTCAAGACACATTAACCATGCTCTGTCCCCTGGCTTTGAGCCTTGGGATTGAGTTGGCCATTAAAGGAAACAGAGATTTTACTCTGCCATGACTCTTTATTCCAGGGTCTTTTAGAAATTTAGCTGAGGTAGCAGATGCTGTAAGCTGAGGCGTATTCCCCAGCTCAGAGATGGGGATGGGGAGAGGGTCAGGAGAGTCTCTGCTGCTGCTTCTGCCTCCAGTTCATGGAGGTGTCACCATTCTGACCAAGCCACAGCCTGCCATTCTGTCCTCTGGGGCCCCAGAGGCCTCTGATGGCCAAGGGCTTGTCATATCCCAAGTCATTTGGATAGAGGCCTCAAGAACAAAGGACCCTTTGTCACCCTCCAGTGAACCGGTGAGGAACATGCTGTTTTTCGTCTCTTGCTTCCTCTCTTATACTAGGTTCTGGGGGAAAGAGGAGAACAGTCTTCCTGGCTTAGTTGTGCCATCCCAGGACCCAGCCCTGTGCCCAGCTTTCTACGCTCTTCCTGACTTCTGGAGCGTGTGCTGCAGAGCCACTGCGGTCTGAGCACTTGAGGACCTGTCCCCTCCTCCCGCTGAGTATAGGTCATCTCTTGGGGGATTTTCTTTAACTTGAAGAAAGGGGGCGGGGAACCATATTGCCCCTCCCTCCCCCCATCAAACTTCCTTCATTTAACTTGCTATAAAATGAGTCATATAAAGAAACTCTATATGGGTGAGGTATATCCCACTTCTGTGAAAACATTACAAATCAAACCGCCTTCTCTAAGTTTATTTAAGATGCTTTTGTTGCGAGTGGAGCTCTAGAGTGAAGCCTCCTCTGTGTGTGTGAGATAATAACACCTTGTAACTCATTACAGCTGGGCACTATTTACATAAACCAGAGCTGAGCCAGGCAGGAATTTGCTGATTAATTTATTTTTAATGGAGTGAAGTATACCATGCACCAAAATAAACTTTACTGTGTGTACCTAACTGCTCCTGGAATGGATGGAAAAATTAATGGAACAGATTTTGGCTCCCAACTCTGCACATTAATTCATATATAAAAGTTATTTGAGCCTTAACCCATTTGCTGCCCACAGCAGCTCCCCAGCCACAGATTCCCCAGTTCAGCTACCGGGCTTGCTTTAGAATCATGGGCTCTCCGACTTGGAAGGAACTTTAGAGGTCCTTTCGTCCAGCCCTGGTCCAAAACTTGATTCCGCTTCTCAACATCCCAGTTGGCCTCTGTTCATACAGGCCCTTATATGAATACTTCCAGCAGCAGATGGCCCTGGCCTTGGAGTCAAGTCCTGTCTTCATAAGATGAGTAATCATCAAACACTGCATGCAACTTGTATACGGAGCTACTTCAAATAGCCAAATTGGTCTATCATGTCTGTGATGTCCTGAAGCCCTCACTTTCTGGCTGTTGGCGTCTGTCACTGACTACCCGCTCGCCCCCCTCCACACCTTCAAGATAAAATCCAGGCTCCTTGGAGGCTGTGAGGCTCTCCTTATTCTGATCCCTGCTTGTTTTTGTGAGTCTCTAATCCATTTCTTCCCTGAACAAACGGAACCACTAGGGGTTACTTGAAGAGATGACCCTGTGTGTACCTCTACCTGGATCCTCTTCCTCTTCTGACTAAAGAAATCCCACAGGTCCTCAAGTACCCTCCCCTCTCCTGTCTGCCCCAGGTGGTCTCCTCTGGTGAAACTATTTTTTACATCCTCACCCCTACTCTGCACTGTGAGCTCCTTCGGGGTGGGCACTGTGGTTGGGTTAGTCACCGTCAGTTTCCCAGTGCCAAGCAGAGTGCCTGGCTCATGGCTGGCATCAGTGTAAACTTTAATAAATGAAAGAAGGAATGACTGACTAAATCATCAATCATTATCAGTACAACCCCAACAAAAAAGCCCCTTTCTGGACCATTCTCTTAGTCTGACCTATAGTCTAGCTTATTTTAACAATGCAGTATGAAGTACCTCCTTTGGCCTTTACGTAGGAACAAAAACATTCTTTATATAGCTGCATGTTTTTTCTATTGTAAATTGTTACTAGACCAAATAAGTGAAGGGCATGATTTCTTGCCCTCAGGGAGATTGCTCTCTAGGAATAATTTTGTCATTTATTTATACTCTGTCTACTTCCAGAAAGGATCACAGCAAATTAAGAGACCGTTGTAATAAAACTGCGAAGCAAAACAAAGGTTAAAAGATAAGATGCAAGTACTGGAAGGGAAAAGAAGGAAAATAATCATGTTAGAAAACCTAGGCTGCTAATATCCAACTTTCATATGACTTTTTGGGTAATTTGTGAAGTGTTTTTAAATGCATTATCTCACAGCAGTCCTATAAATAGGTATTATCCTCATCGTTCTTAACCCCTTTACATAAGTGAGGGGACTAAGGCTCAGAGAGGCCTGGCAGGTTATCCAGGGTAAGAAGGGGCCAAGGGTGCCCCAGCCCACACCTTCCAACCTCAGCGCCGTTGCTCTCTCCTCATCTCACACTGCCTCCCGCAGGGCGGCAAGGACATCTGCAGTTATGTATAAAACCTTGCTCTGAGCTTCCTGGCAGCCAAAGGCAGAAATGGGAAAACCGTAAGGTGATGTATTTAGTTCCCATTGTCACATAAAAGGAAGTGTACTTATTCATCAGAAAAAAACAAATGTTTTCCTTTTCAGAGAAGAATGTACTATAGGGGTTTTAAATGAGTGAATAGTACTGCTAAGATTTCATTTTGCCTAAAATTTTAAAAAATCATAAATAATCACTGTTGCTTACATCAAGCTAAGATTAAAGCTCAGGCCACAATTCAGCCGGTAGTTTTTGCATTTCTGTTTTGTAGCAGACCCTGCTTGGTATTTTCACTTGTTATCTCATTTAATCCTCAGTGACAGTTCTGTGAGGTAAGTGTTATTTATTAAGCTCATGTTACCGCGGAGGGAAATAGGCTCAGGGAGGCCTGAATTTACGCTGTATGCAGCGGACTCAGGAGGTTCTGACACCCGTGTGCAATGCTCTTGGTTCTAGAAAAGGAGTACTAGATGGGGAAAGGGTCATTTGTGCTACAATTAAAAAATAAAAGGAGGGCGGCCGGGTGGCTCGGTTGGTTAGGCAGGTGCTCTTAACAACAAGGTTGCTGGTTTGACTCCCCCATTGGATGGTGGGCTGCGCCTCTTGCAACTAGATTGAACACAGCACCTTGAGCTGCCGATGGGCCTTCTGATGGCTCAGTTGGTTAGAGAGCGTGCTCTTAACAACAAGGTTGCTGGTTCGATTCCCACATGGGATGGTGGGCTGCATCCCCTGCAACTAGATAGGAAAAAAAACAAAAAATGGCTACTGGACTTGGAGCTGAGCTGCGCCCTCCACAACTAAGATTGAAGGACAACAGCTTGACTTGGAGCTGATGGGTCCTGGGGAAAATGCACTGTTCTCCAATAAAAAGTATAATTAAAAAAAATAAAAATAAAAGGAAACCAAAAGCAATATTCCAGACACATGGGGTTGTGTGGACACATATACCGACAGGAAAAATCAGAACAAGGGGGTTAGAAATCAGAAAAGCCTTGAAGGGATTGGGACACAGAATGAGCAAGGTTTAGGTAAGAAGAGGAAGCTCTTCAAACTCAAGTGGACCAGACGAGTTGGCTGTTAAGGGAAGAAAAGCTTGCAGAGATCCAGGTGGGATCATGGATGTGGGTAACCTGGGTAACGCTGCATCTGACAGCAAACAGGAGCTCCCTGCATTCTTGGAAAGGACTGACCTGATGGGAGCGAAGATGCAGGGCAGTGTGCAGGGTGGATTGGCTGAGTCAGGAAGGGATTCCAGACATCTAGGCTTTGAGGACCTCGGGGGTGATTGTAGGAATTCAAAGGGAAGTTCAAACACCAGAGAGACCGTTAGGAGAAAAAAAATCTCAGCTCTCCTGGGAGCTGGGGAGATGGTGGTGTTTGGCAGAAGAGGGAAGCTTGAAAAGAAGGATCTTTGTGTTTGTTTGTTTTTTTCAAGTGCTAATTACAGTGCCCTATGGGACAAGGCAGGGATTATTGCCTCATCATGCAACGGGAACAGATCCACTGAGAAGAAACCACTTAATGGTGCAAGGCGACCCCGTAGCAACACTGAACAGTCTCGTCTCCTGAGCTCCTTCCCATGGCTTTTGGTGCACCTTGGTTGTATCTGCATGGGAGTTGGTCTGGTGGACGACACTAAATGAGGGGTTGGCAAACTTGAGATGGAAGAGCCGCCAGGGGTCAGCAAACTGTGGCTCGCAAACTGTGGCTCTGAAGTAAAATTGAAAATGAAAATAAAACTATCAGAGTTTCATTTATAAAATTTTTAAAGGATATTATTCACATAATGGTGAATAATATGTAAAAATATATTTATGGCTCGCGAATAATTTTTAAGTTGTGAGGGACAGGATTGGCTCTTCCAGGGGTCAGCAAACTTTTGAGATGGAAGTACCCGAAGAGCCGCATGTGGCTCGCGAGCCGTAGTTTGCCAACCCCTGCAAGGACCTAGGGCAGGAGTGGACCTCGGGGGATGATTGGGACAGAGGCCAAGGACCAGCCTTGTCTTGGGTATAGAAGGGACATTTGAAATCACGAAACTGGATGAGCCCCAAGAGGTGAAGTGCAGAGGGTAGACCAGGGACTGGGGTGGGCGTGAGGCAAAGCACAGGGGGTTGAAACTGGCATAGAGGCCAGGAAGGAGAGTTTCTAGAAGGAGGAGGCTCTTAATACTGCACTGTAGAAAGTAGGGGCCGAGGAGTAAGTGGGTGAGGCGGAAGGGCTTTAAGATTTTTGAGAGAAGTCGCAAAGGGTTAAGAAGGCAGGGTGTGGCATCAGCTGCGGTGTCTCGGGAGGTGCCGAGCTGAGAAGAAATGGAGAAAAATCGGACAGGAGTTAGGAGAGCAGGGTAAAAACTAAGGCCTCAGCACGGGAAAAAGCTGAAGATGTTCATGGGGGGTGCGGGTGGGAGGGGAGTCTGATTAAATGTAAACTACTTAGTGGAAGGAAATGTACCATAAATGTTAGGTGGCATTATTATTATTATTATTATTATTATTATTATTATTATTACTATTATTATTATCATTATTATTTTATTTCGCTCTGAAAGTGGAAGCCTGGTCTTGAGAACTTGGGCTTTGGAGGTGAGGAGGGAACCATTTCCTGAGCACAGACATTGGAGAACAGATGAGGGACAAGGTATTTCTGAGGTGCGGGCCGAAAGGGGAGAGCTCATGCCAGGCTGGACTCTGAGGGAATCTAGAGTTCATCAGCCATGGAGGTGAAGTGGGAAGGAAAGGAGGCTGGCGGGCTCTTGGGCAGAGAACGGGACAGTCCTGTAGCGTTTCAGCCGCCTTCTTCCTTCCTAACTTGCTGCCCTGGTTCTGCTCACCTCCAGCCTTCTCCCCACTGCACTCCACCATGCCTCGCCCAACCCCGCCACTGGATTTAGCCTCAGGTGGGGTAAGTCACACCCACAGCCCTGCCCGTCCACCCATCACAAGTTTCCTGTGGCTTCCAGGGGACTTCGCTTGAGACATACTGGTGAGCCTAGGACCCAGACCCTGCCCAGGTTAAGGTTGCCCCTCCCTCTATTGAGGCGCGAAAAGGTCCTAGAGATCTTGACTGGAGGATTTCCAGGAAAGGAGTCTTCATCATGTCAAAAAGTGATAGAATACAATGTGAGCCCTACCAGGGACTTGGAGACCCTAAGCCCAGGGAGCTCGCTTTACAGATAGGAGGCTGAGGCCCTGAGAGGCTCACTCAAGGTTTCAGAGTCAGGAACCAGAACCCAGAGGCCTGTGCTGGCTTGCTCCTTTTCTCTCTCCTTGTGGACAGAAACGGCTCTTTCACCATCTGGGAAGGAGCCTGCCATAGGGCTGTACCCTAGTTGTGGGAGTGGAGGGAGGGACCTAGTTCCTCTAAATTTCCAGAATGGGTCATGAGCTGTAAATCCCAAGCGCTTGGTTTATACCTCGGCTTAATCTGTGGCTTATAATTATTTATGAGTCTGCCTTCCCTACTAAACTGAGTTCCTCCAGGGCAGTGGCTAAGTCTTACTCATCTTTGGAACCGCAGTAATGGCCTAAAGAAGGCCTTAAATACATACGGGGGGGTTGGATGGACAGAGGGACGGGATGGAATGGGATAGGGAGGGAAAGGTGGCTGGATCAGTAATGGAGGCTTAAGAGGTCAGTAGGTAAGATCTCTCTTCCCCTCCCAAGTTCAGAAGGAATTGAGAAATAAGACAAAAGAGAGAAACCCAGAAAGATTGGAGTCCAGCCCCTCCCCTAAGCCACCAATCAGACAAGCCGTTCCCCCTCCGTCAGGGAGGAAGGAGCAAGCGTGGAGGCAGAGAGAAGAGAGAGGTCCTCTTGCACTTCGCCTTCAGGAGAGGGGGGCAGGAACCCGCCCCTCCCCCACTCCACTCACCACGGAAACATGAGGGATGGGGACACGTCTCCCACCACTGGATGGGATGAGATGGAAAGGGCTGGAGGGCGGGTGAGAGGGAAAGGATGAGACCCCATTGTCACAGTGTCTACAGCCTGGTCCCAGATACAACCACCTTTCTGAAACAGAATGACCAAATTTTCGTGCCTTGCGGTCCTGAACGCTGAGTGCTGGGGAGAGGTGCGAATGCCCGGCTGTCTGTGCAGAGTGGAGAGAGGACCTGGCCTCCTGTGAGCTGGGGTGAGGGGCCAAATCTCAGGGCTGCCCTCCACTGACACGGCCCCGGAGCCATGTTCACCTTCAGGGCCAGCCTTTGGGTCAAAAGGGGCCAGAGACTGACCAGGAGGCACTCCCGGTCACTGCTTTGTTTGTCTTCAGGCCTTTACAGAGCCTCTGCCCTTTGAGGGCCGGAAAAGCTTCGGAATTCAGCATGTACTGAGCTACTATTCCTCCTGTCAATCACTTGACACAGCAGCCCATTTATTCCTCACAACAACCTGGTGAAGGAGGTGGTGTTGGTTCCATTTTACAGATTCAGTGACTCAGTTGTGATTGTTGACTCATCCATTAGTACCAGAGCCGGCGTGACCTCCTGAAAGCCTCTGTGATACTCAAGGACAGTGAGCCACACCTATCTGGATTGTATCTGGGTGTCTGGTGCTTTGGGCCACTCTCCCCCTGGGGGGTTGCTTCCTAAGTTATCCTAAAATATGGGTCTAGGAATCTTGCCAGCCTCTGTGCCATCTTTAATATAAGAGCCAGTACCTTATCAAGACCTCCTTCAGAGTACAGCTCCCGATGGCCTTTCCGACAGCCCTTTCCAGGCACCATCGCCCCCACTTCCCTCACGAGGCATGCCCTTTGTTTGCCCTCTCGCCCTCTAGCTCGGAATGCCCTGCTTGTCATTCTGCACAGCTTGAAATCATTCTCATCCTTTAACACCCAGCTTGAACCAACCTCTGGGAATCCTTACCACTTGTCCCTGTAGCTCTATATTGTAGGTCGCTTTGCCTTAATTCAAGGGATTTGGGCACACTCTGGCTCCTTTACTCACCCTGGCTGCTTCTCCTCTGACCCAGAGGTGCCACATTAAAAGTGTGTGGCAGTGTTGGCAGCAGAGCATCCTGTACCTGGAGGGCTGCAGCCTCCTCTGCTCCCACCACCCCCACAGGACAGTCACCTGCCCAGGCGCCACTTGGCTTGTTAGAGACAAGGCTAAATGGCCCCCAGGATGGCAGAATGATGCCAGGCAGGCGCCTGACACACCTCCTGGACAGGAAAATATTTTTCTTCCTCTTAATAACAGTTATTAAGGAGACTGTGCCCAACACACTGCAGCCAAGGTCTGGGCTTAGCTATTTGTATGGCTCCCATCACTCTGGGCCCCCACCCCTAGGCCCAGCCCTGTGGCCAGGATCCATCTACCTACTCTCTTATTGCCCTTTACCCACTCAGCCCATAGGGAGGGGCTGCCAGTCCTGCAGCCCTGAGGGATTTAATTTGATTTTCACGCCTTCAGGATGTCGGGGATCCCTTTAACTCAGTCTTTGCATCCCTGTCCTTCTCAGTTGAGCTCCCTGTACCACAATCCAGAGTTGGGGTTAAAGACCGCTGCCACCCAGGTACTCATGCACACAAACAGACCTGCACCCGGATAGGCACACATGAGTATGTATGAGGTCGGACAATTAAGTTAGAGAACTCATCCTAGAAAAAGTGCTACATACCTCATTGCTGAATATCACTATGGTCACCTTCAAAGTGCTCCTCTTGGGAAGCTATGCACTGATGCCAGTACCTAGTCCACCCTTCAAATCAATTTTGGAACTCTTTCTGGAATGGCCATCAGAGCTGTTGTCATATTACCCCTGATGTCCTGAATGTCATCAAAATGTCTTCCTTTCATTTCCTTTATCTTTGGGTAAAGAAAGAAGTCATTGGGGGCCAGATCAGGTGAGTAGGGAGGGTGTTCCAATACAGTAATTTGTTTACTGGCTAAAAACTCCTTCACAGACAGTGCCCTGTGAAATGGTGCATTGTCATGTTGCAAGAGCCACAAGTCGTTGGCAGAAAGTTCAGGTCGTCTTTTTCACGCAGCCTTTTCAGCACTTCCAGATAGTAAACTTGGTTAACTGTGTGTCCAGTTGGTACAAATTCATAATGAATAATCCCTCTGGTAGCAAAAAAGGTTAGCAACATCATTGCAACAAGTTCTTATACTTAACTGTCATACCTTGTATACACAGATGCACACATGGGTAAATATATAGTGACGTGCCGCTAGATACTTAAAGATAGCCAAGCAGACGCACAGATGTCACAGTATGTCCATGCACAAAACATGCACAGGTACAGTTCTGCCTAGGTATAGGTATAATATATATATTGAGTTGAGCCATACAAAATTGCCAGTATTCAGTGGCTTTCTACCTACAAAAATGGAGTCTAATACAAACGTGGGCATGGAGGGAAATATACAAAAATACGGAGCCCAATTTGTACACCCATGTTCAAGCAGCATCATTCACAATAGTCCAAGGGTGGAAACAACCCAGTGTCCATCAGTGGGTGAATGGATAAACAACACGGTACATACACACACTGGAATATTATCCAGCCTTAAAAAGGAAGGACATTCTGACACAGGCTACAACATGGCTGAACCTTGAGGACATTATGCTACATGAAATATGCCAGTCACAGAAGGACAAATGCTGTATGATTTCAATTATATGAGATACCTAAAGTAGTCAAATTCATAGAAAGTAGAGTGGCGGTTACCAGGATCTAGGGGGAGGGGAAAAAGGGGAGCTGTTATTTAATGGGTACAAAGTTTCAGTTTTGCAAGATGAAAAGAGTTCTGGAGATGGATGATGGTGATGGCTGCACAACAATGTGAATGTACTTAATGCCACTGAACTGTAAATGGTTAAGATGGTAAACTTTATGTAACATGTATTTTACCACAACTAAAAATAATTTTTAGGGCCAGCCAAGTGGCACGTTGGTTAAGAATTGGCTTGGGATGCCAGCTCTGAGCAGCAGGGCCCCGGTTCGGTTCCCATATCAGGGCCAGAGACGTTGCTCCCTCTACAGCTAAGATGGTGAACAACAGCTCAACTTGGAGCTGGGCTGCTGTGAGTCGCCGGGGATGGTGTTGGCTGCAGTGGGCTGCTGTAAAGCTACCGTGAGTGGCTGGCAGCCAGTTGTCCAGTGACCAGAGACCAATCTGCCTCACCCAGGAAGAGCGCACTGATAATACCAACATGGGCCAGTGAAGTGACATCCTCCAGAACAAAAGGACAGCAACTTGTCTGTTCCCCTTCCCCGATTCCCCAACGCTGTTCCCTCCCCTAATTTCCCAATAAAATCTTTAAAAGATAATAACAATTTTTAAAAAGTTAGAGTCAGAAATATATACCAGCAGGTAGACATATACACACTGATGGATAAACACAGGAACTCAGCAACACAGAAACATGGCTGCCTCCTCTCCCAGAAGCACCTTTTTCACCTAGGTTAAGGCTCTGGTTCTCTCCTTAAACAAATCTGGAGATAAGGCCTTAATGAAGGCCCTGCCAGCTCTCTACCCCCACAGCTCATTACCCTCCCACAGTCTGGCTCTGCTTACTCAAACCCCTGCCCCTCACAGAGCCTCCCCACCCCCGGGAAAGGGCCTCCTTTGAGCGCCTGGTGCTCCCATTTCTGCGTCTATCCCTGAGATAGGATGGAATGTTCCAGCATTTCAGGTCTTAGCCTATGGTTCTTTTTTGCCCCACCCTTGTCCCCTCTCTCCTAGACTCCTTAAAGACAAAAGCCCAGCCCTATTCATCTTTGGTCCCAGGGCCCGACTTGACAGAGGAGGGGGGGTCCTAACTAGCCCCCTACTTCCATACATGCGTTGGGCCCCGTGTGAAACTGTGGACACAGAAGAACCTGTGCTCTGGACATGATCACAGACCAGATGAACCAATTTGCAATCAATTGGTTCTCGAGACATGGCGTTAAGTCTCCTGCTCTCCTGGCCATCCTCATTGAACCACGTCCCTCCGTAAAAGGACGGTCCCTCAAGCGGCACTGTGCACCGCTGTGACCATTTCCACTTGCCCTGCCTCCCCAGCTAATTGCCATCTGCTGACCCCCCCTTCTCCAGAGCAAAATCTCACCCCTGCTCCCGAGGACTCTGGGACTTTGGCATGTGTTAGGAGCTGAGATAAGAAGCCTGCCTATCTTATCTCCTGACTTTGCAGTGTGTCCCCCATCCTCTGAAACACCCTTCCTCACCAACCATTTAATACTCAGTTCCTGAGGAGAGGAGGGAGGCTGCAGTCTGGCCCCCACTAGGCCAAGAGCTCCCCTGGAATTGAAAGTATTGGAAATGCAGCCATTTGGGACAGCCTTTCTCAGGGGCCCACTGTCCCAGGTGCACCAGGGCACTTGTTAAAAAGGCAGGTTTCAGAAGCCTGATAAGGTGGGTGGAGCCTGGGGATCTGCATTTTAACACATCCTAGCTATTCTTGGGGACGGTAGGGTGAGAGCCGCTGCTCTAGACCGTTGGAGGATGGGCTCAGAGCTGTGGAGACTGAGTGCCACAGCAGGGAGGTGGAAAGTGACAGGGCCATTATGGGAGCAAAGAGACCCAGATAGGGGACAGATAAGTGATGTCTTGGCAGTTATGTGTGACACTCCCTTCAGCTTATTTAGGGCCTGTGTGCAGGTGTGCTGAGGCTTGCAGTATCGATCATGGTATGTTCAGGGATGTGGCCATTCTCTGAATTAGTGTTTGGGTCAGTTTACACAAGTGTGATCAGAATGTGTGCTCTGCGCATGTCAGCCTGTAGCCTATGTCTGTGGGCTGTCAACTCTCAGTACATCAGTCAGCCTGCCTGCTTGTGTGTTCACGTCTCTACCTCAGTGTCTTGAGTCATCTACCGACCCTGGTGTATGCATGTGTGCATGTGCCCCTGAGCAGGCTTGGGGCCCCCCTGTACCATCATATAACTTCCATGGGGGCTCTGGACGGTCAGGGTTTGGAGGACACCTGCTAGGAGCCTGGTGGGGATTGGGCAGCCAATGCTGGGGTGGGGTGGGGGCAGGAGATTGCTAAGGGCCTACCACTGATGTTTTTCCTCGGAGGGCAAGTCCCAACAGCAGGCAGACAGGTGAGGCTGACCCGACAGGTTTCAGAAGCCAGGGGCAATGGGGCGGGGCATAGCTCTCTGACTTAGGGTGGCAACGGTTGGGGGCCCTGCCACACATGCAGCGAGCAGGCAGAAGACAGGTTTGCTGGTATTTTCTTCCTGATGCAGCCAGCCCGGGATACAGGCATGGAGACGACTGGAGGGTGACGGCAGCCACTTAGGCATGTTTGGAGGCCCAGGGCCTGGGGGCCTGGGAGCCCAGGGCATGGCAGGACCCCTGCGGGGCAGGGTGGAGGAGCTGAAGCGGCCATGGTGGCGGGAGAGCTCACCACTGGTGCTTCAACACAGCGAGGCAGCCCGGCTGGCAACCGACGCCCTTCTGGAGCGGGGTGAGGCCGCCTACCTGCGGGTCATTTCTGAGGAGCGGGAACTGCCTTTTTTGAGCGCCCTGGATGTGGACTACATGACCAGTCATGTGCACGGGAGTCCTGAGCTTGGAGAAGCCCAGGGACTGGAGGCCTCAGGGCCAGACCACCTCAGCCTGCTCTCCGAAGTCACCTCAGGCACTTACTTTCCCATGGCATCTGACATAGACCCCCCAGACCTGGACTTGGGCTGGCCCGAGGTTCCACAGGCCACGGGCTTCAGCCCTACCCAAGCTGTGGTCCACTTCCAGCGGGACAAGACCAAGAACATCAAAGACCTCCTGCGTTTCCTCTTTAGCCAGGCACGCATGGTAAGGACCTCATTTCTTCAGACATTCATGCCACAGATATGGAAACTGAGGCCCAGGGAGGGAAGGGACAAGCCCAAGGACACACAGCAGTTTAGGGGCAGCACTGGGACGCAAACCTCAGCCCTCTATCAGATCACAAGCTCCTAGAGGGTGGGAGTGTGTTTCATTTACCTTGGATAACCCCTTATGGATAAGCATAGTATAGGGGATGGCCCTCAGAGGACCCCACAAGCACCCTGAAAATGCATGTGAAGTTGTGCATATTGCAGGGAGAGAGTCTCCCTGTATCTTTCTTGGGAGAGGGTCTATGGCCTTCCTCAGATTCTCAAAAAAGGCTTATGACCCCCAAACTAAGAACCCCATCCTTGGTGAACATCTGAGTTACCCCTTTGACTTACAGAGAGGGGCTGGGACTTGCTCAGGAAGGTCCAGTCAGTTGGTGAAGATCTCAGGGCTCAGGGAGAGAGGAGAGGATCCTGACTCAGGCCCTCGGCCCCAGGTATAGCCCTGCCTCCTGGTGCAAGTCCCCATCTGCCCCTCGCCGCTAGTGCACTGTATCTCCAGCTGGGCCAGAAGCAGGGGACCTCTCACTCAAGAGGCAGGGGAATGAATCAGATGACCCTAGGCAGGATTTGAGGTGCCCTTATCTGGGGGAGCAGCCCGGAGAGTACCAGGAGCCAGGATGCTGGGATCTCACTGGTCCCTCCAGAACCTCCCTGGAAGGCCCGCCTGCACCCCAGGCAGGGGAGGGCCCGGCCTAATTGGCACTGGGAACGAAGTTATTAGTGAGGTGGCTGCTGTCACCACCCCTGCCCCTTTGATCTTCCCTGCCTGTCCTTGTTCCCTCCACTCCTGGCCAGGCCTGTGCATGGAGTAGGGCATCCCCAGAGCCTTGCCTCCTCACCCCCCATTTAGACCTTCCACCTCTGGGCCAGAAGCCAGGCTTCCACTCTGAGTGACTTTGAGAAGGACTTCCTTTCCCTGCCACCCAATGTTCTTTTTAAGGAGGCAGCAGGAAAGGAACGTTTCTTTAGCCTCTGTTGTGTGTTGAGTATTTTCACATTGAATTTCCCATAACTCTGAGATGTAGCTATCATGATCTCCATTTAGCAGATGGAAAGTTGAGGCTCCCAGAGGTGAAGCAGCTCGCCCAAGGCCATGTCACTAGGCCGTGGCAGAGTGCAGGTTTGAACCCAGTTCTTTGTGGCTCAAGCTGAAGTGCTTTGCTCTGTACCTCCTGCCTGTCAGCCTGGACTAGGGGAGGAGGTTCTCACAGCAGATCTATGCAACGGGAAGGGACGGTCAAGGATTCTCAGCGCTTCTCGGAGGCAGCCCATTACTAGAGAGGCCACAAGCCTTAGCCCCTCAACTGAGCAGAAAACCCAGTCCCACTTGGTGTGGGTAGAAGGGAGGGAGTCTGTGGGTGTAAGATGTCACACAGACCTCTGTAGCTTCACAGGGAAACTGAGGCATGTCTGGCAAAGGGCATTCAAGACTGGCTTGCAGCTCTGATCCTTGTGAAGGGAGCCTCAGACAGACGGTCCCTGGGCTAGTGCTAGTGGGGACAGTATAAAGATCTAGACTGGGAATCGGGGTCTAGGTTCTGCTTCTGACTCTTTCCCCTTTCTGGGCCTCAGTTTCCCCATTCATAGAGTGGAGCATTAGACTGGTGCAGTTCATCCACAGACATCTTTGAGAATCTTATGACAGACACACACTCTGTCCTCAGAAAAAAAATGGACACAAAAACTTGCAAACAACTTCTGGGGGTTTAAGACCGTGAAACCTCCTCCCTGTGTCTGAACCAAGAATCGCTCGGCTAGGTCATTGCTAAAAGCCCTTCCCGTTCAGGCTTCCTTGCAGGCTCTTGCCTGACTTCCAGTCCAGTGCTCTTCACCTGCCCTTGCCCCTGGCCTGGGCAGTGACCTTGGCAGGCCTGAGCTTTCCCTCCCTCCCCCAGGTGGTGGCTGTGGTGATGGACGTCTTCACCGACATGGAGCTTCTCTGTGACCTCATGGAGGCCTCCAGCCGGCGTGGTGTCCCCGTCTACCTGCTTCTGGCTCAGGAGCACCTGAGGCACTTCCTGGAAATGTGCTACAAGATGGACCTCAATGCGGGGCACCTGCCGGTCAGCGAGGGACAGGGACGGGGGCAGGGGCAGTAACCAGGGAGTGGGGTGGGGAGTCAGGGAAGGCAGAAGAGTCAACTGGGTGGTCACTGAGCATTCAGGGGGTCAATGGCAGTGGGGAGCCGGGTTCCCTCAGCTGTTTAAATCCCCATGAGATTTAGACGTGGCTTGAGTCCCATTCTCCCAAGGTCAGCCCCCAAACTTCATTCCTCCTCGGTCCAGAACATGCGTGTGCGGAGCACATGTGGGGACACATACTGCAGCAAGGCAGGTCGCCGCTTCACCGGGCAGGCCCTGGAGAAGTTCGTCATCATCGACTGCGAGCAGGTGGTGGCAGGCAGCTACAGGTGAGCAAGCGGGATGGAGGGGAGGGGGTCCTGGGGCTGGGACAGTTGCGGGCAAGGGCAGCTGGGATCTGGCAGCTTTGAACTTGCCTTCGTTCATCCATCTCTTCCAACACGGACTGAGCAGCTGCCCCATGTCAGGCATTGTGCAGGGCTCAGGGGACAGCATGGGGAGCAAGACAGCCCCAGGCTGGGCCCTTGGAGGCGCTCGCTCTATGGAAGGACTTGAGTGCCGTTGGCATAGAAAATAACAATTGCACATCAGAACTAGAGGGGCATCAGGTAACCTCGCCCCTGGTTCATTTTACAGATGGGGAAGTTGAGGCCCTGAGATGGGGAACCATGCCAAGTCCACTAAGCCGGCTAGGACTCTCACAGACCCTGGAGTCAGAGCTGTGTCCCCTCTCTTGGGCCCTTGTGGTGGAGTTGTCTTGGTATGCCTTTCCGGCTGTGACACCTGCCTAGCCCGAGTCCTGCACTGTGCCTCCTGACCCTGACCCTCTGCCCGCAGCTTCACCTGGCTTTGCAGCCAGGCCCACACGAGCATGGTCCTGCAGCTGAGGGGCCGCATCGTGGAAGACTTTGACCGGGAGTTCCGCTGTCTGTATGCCGAGTCACGGCCTGTGGAGGGCTTCAGTGTTGGTGAGGATTCCAGGGCACAGTGCCCTCCCCCGGTGGCCCTGGCCTTCAGGCACAGCATCCCAAGCCCCATGTCCTCATCGCCCTCCAGCACCAGCCTCAACAGCATCAAGTGCTCCCCTCTCATGGGCCGCTCCTCCTACCTTGCGCTACCAGGAGGTGGTGGCTGCAGTGACACGGGTATGGAGTCCTCTTCCTCAGGCCCTGCCCGTTGTGAGGCCAGTGACCAGCCCTCCCTGCAACGTCAGCTGTCAGATCCTAACCATAGCTCCCTACCAGGGCCCTACAGGGCCAACCTGGGCAAGCTGGGAACATCTCCATGGTCCCAGTCTTCCCCTGCCCTCAACCACAATAGCACCAGCCTCTTGACCCGGGCAGCGGGGTCACCTCTGCTTGCTCGCCCACGCCCCCTCCTCCCCTACCCCCGGGGTGTCCCAGGCCTGTCACGGCTCCCAGAGAATGGGCTCCTGGGAAGCCAGGAGCCTAGTCCCCCACGAGGTCGCTGGCTACCTGGCACAGCCCTGGAGGAGAAGAAGGTGTCTCTGAGTCAGAGCCATGGCCAGCTGGATCTCCTCGTCCCCTTCTCCAGAGACCAAGAAGCAGGAGGCCCTGATTCTGGGGTTACTCCCAACTCAGACTCCCTTTGGCCTGGAGAGCAGGCCCCAGATGATAAAAAGTTGTCCCTAAAACAAAGATACAACCAGCTGGATCTCCTGCCTCGGGCCCAGAGTGCCGGGGTTGCCCCTGAGTCAGGTTCCCCCAGACTTGGCAATCGGACACCAGAGGACAAGAGGCTATCTTCAAACCACAGCTATGGCCAGTTGGACCTCCTGGTACAGTACCCCAAAGCCAGGGGCTCCAGAGTGCCCCCTGAAGCCAACTCCTCAGCCAGGGCTGGCAAGCAGGGTCCAGATGAGCGACGGCAGACCTTGGGCCACAGCCAGCTGGACCTCATCACAAAATTTGGCCCATTCCGGGCTGAGGGACCTGGGCCCAATGGTCTCCCTGGACCGAACCCTGCTCGCAAGCCTGGAGTAGGCTCTGGGGATGAGAAGCGGCTGACTTTGGGCCATAGCAAGCTGGACCTCATCACCAAATATCATCAGTTGCAGAGAGCCAGGCAGGGACCTGAGCCTGGCCTCCCCGGCGGCCCTGCAGGTGGCCATTGCAATGGTAGTAGCAGTGGCCCATTTGGGGATGAGAAACGGATGACCCTGGGCCACAGCAAACTGGACCTCATCACTAAGTACAACAAGTCCAAGTTCAAGCTACTCAAAAGCCGCTTTGAGTCCTAATCTTGCTACCAGCCGGGACATGTCCCTTTTCCATCCACTGAGGCTCTAAATTTGCTCTGGGTGGGAGCTCAGGCAGGGGCTGCATGAGGAGGAGAGGGTGTCTAGAAGTCCAGGTTAGACACTCTCTGGGCTCAAAATTCTTGCACACACACACACACACAGAGAGAGAGAGAGAAAGAGAGAGAGAGAGAGAGAGAGAGAGAGAGAGAGAGAGAGAGTGAGAGAGAGAGAGAGCGAGAGAGATGGAACCCACTGTGCTGGGCACTTCACACCAGTAACTTCTCATCCTTCATCTTCACAACATCTTATAAGATAGACCTCTAGTAGGTATACATTTCTAGGAACATAGGTATTATCCTACCTATTTTATAAACATGGAAGCTGAAGCCCAGACAGTTTGATAACTTGCTTGGAATCAGGTCTAAGTAAGTGGCAGAGTAGGAGACACAACCTGTGTTTTTTTTGTACAGACATGACACACAATATCAACAGTTCATGTGTTCCCATACACACAAAATATGCACATCACAGAGATGCCCCAAATGCCTGCACAATATACATTGCACACTGACAGGGTTCACACCCACAAGCTGCACACCCATAGACACAATAAATGTCTTTTGGCTAAATGAAGGGCTGTGCAAAATATATGTATTCAGTCACATTGTAGACCCCTTAGGATCCAGAGACCATCAACACACACACACAAACACACTATGTACCAACCAGTATTTTCTTGTTCCTAAGCTGTGCACCCAGTCCTGCTGGGCAAGCCATAGGGCTGACAAATAGATCAAACACAGTCCCTGCATTAAATGCATAAACCACTGGCCAGCAAGACAAGGCTGTATCTAATTAAAGGCTAACCAGTGACAGAGGGTGGTAGAGAATGAAGGACAGAGAGCTGTGGTGACGGTGGAGTGGTGAGAGAGCGCCAGGCCTTGAAGGATGGGGAGGCTTTAGACAGATGGAGGAGAGGGTTAGAGGAATTCCTGGTAGAGGGAATCAGGTGAAGAGAGACCCGGGAGGGGACTGAGGGAGTGGGTCAAAGATGAATTGGGGAGAATGTAGAGGATGTGCAGACTCAGACTCTGACACACACACACACACACACACACACACACACACACACACACACATTTTGCTGAGTGTTCTTTGAAGCACAGGCTCTGACAAGTTGTGGGTCCTTTTCCTGAGCTCACCACCTGCCTGGGACAGTATTATACATGATATAAGTCAATAAAGGCAGACGTGTTATGACCCAGCAGCATCTTGGTACATCTCCAGAGGGCGGAGTTATGGAACTATGCGCGGTGGGGGGGGGGCGGGGCGGCGGCAGGGGCGTGGCACCATCAGGCCAATTATGGAGGGCTCCCTGGAAGAGTGTGGATGGCCACAGGAGGGCTGAGGGGAGGAAAGGGGCTCCAAGCACCCTCTGCCCTCACTGTGACATTCTGAGAGCCCCTGGGGATTTTGTAGATCCTACAAAATGTGGGTCAAGTGCATCCCGTCTATGAGCGCATATGCCTTGACCGCCACCCTCTACGGTATCTATCCCTATCCCGGGGACAGAAAGTGGTTGCTGAGTGAGTGATCAAGCACATGCAAGGGGCACATTGTGGAAGCCAGTCAGCACCCCTACCCTTGCCCACTCAGGACCCTTTCTAATACCCTGCTTCATCCATCCTCCCCTCTCTCTAATACCTTCTTCAGCCTGGTTTCCTCTATTTCTCCGGCAGTGCCTCCTTCAGACTCTGTGGTGGTCTCACTTCTCACCTGGTCTCACCTTCTCCATGGGTGACCTCATCCACTCCAGGCTTCAGCCCCAAATCTCAGCACTTCACTCTCCCCTGGGATCCAGATCTGGCCTGGAGGTCTGTCCCACACCTCACACTCAGCAGGTCTCCTTCCCTACACCTGCTCTTTCTCCTCAGGCTTTACTTCAGTAAATACCTCCGTCAACCCATCAGCGAGACATCCCTGGCTCCTCCTCTCTTTGCTTAACATCCAACCAGCCACTTGTACCTCCTAAAAGGCTCCTGAATGAGTGAATGATGAAAGGAAAGAAAGAAAGAAAGA
>NW_017731588.1:1608365-1629249 GCF_001890085.2 Hipposideros armiger
AGTTTGCAACCATAGAGTCCTCCCGGAGGTTTGGAGCTAGAGTGGCCGCACACGTGGCTGAGTGGCTGTCCTGGGCTGCCACTTCCTGGGCTGTCCCGGAAGTTTTCCAGGCGGAGGCGGAAATGGGAAACTAGTTAAGGTGGAGAAAGGTCTGTTGTCGCGTGTGGAGATTGCGGTTACCTGGTGAGTCGGTGTGGAGGGAGACGGGAAGGGTCAGCGTGGGCGCCCGGCTCGTGAGTGGTGGGGACTGGAGGATTCGGGGCCACAGAGTCTGGAAGGACGCAGTGGGCAGGACCGAAGGGGCCGAGAGGGGTGGGGCCTCAGGGCCCGGGGCTTGAGGACCAGAACCCGGTGACTGGAGAGGATCCGCCCGCCCTGAACTCTCGGCCCCACAGGTCCCAGGCCTCATGGCGGTCCGAGCGTCGTTCGAGAACAACTGTGAGATCGGCTGCTTTGCCAAACTCACCAACACCTACTGCCTGGTGGCCATCGGAGGGTCAGAGAACTTTTACAGGTGCGGCGGGAGCCCCGTGGCCTGCGGGCGTTGTGTGGATGGGTGGCGGGGAGGGGCGCTGGAAGTTGGGGGCTCCGGAAGAGTGAGGGCTGAGACCCTCCTCAGCCCTGTGACCATTGTTCCTACAGCGTGTTCGAGGGCGAGCTCGCTGAGACCATCCCCGTGGTGCACGCGTCCATCGCCGGCTGTCGCATCATTGGGCGTATGTGTGTGGGTAAGCCAGGCGGAAGACATCATGAGGGAGGGAGTGGAACTTTCTCAGCACCTTTAATTATACCTCAGGAGGGACTGCGAGTGACTCAGAGATTTCCAGGCTTTCATCCATTATCTCTGGAAAATAGAGTCTGAGGCCTGGACCTAATGCAGTGTAAGTGTCAGGTAAAGGACAACCGCTGGCAAAGACTTCCGGATCATAATAATAACAGGTAACATTGAGTGCCTTTTTTTTTTTTTTTTTTTAAGCTGAGCCATCCTGCCACCGGTTGGCAGCTCAGCTCGGGCAGGGTATCCAACCGCTGTTGCTCAGAGCCCTCACTCATGAGTGAGCCCGTAACCAACTGAGCCACTCCAGGGCTGGCCCTGCATTGAGTGCTTTCACTCTTACATTTATTTCCTTTTTCACGGAGACCTTGGGAGGTAGGATTTATTGGCCTCATTTGATGAGAAAGCTGAGACTCATAGAACCCAAGTGACTCACCAAGCTTCACACCTGGTGTGAGGCAAGATTGGAACGTCATCTCTCCTTTGTCACTGACTCTGGGCAAGTTGCTACTTCTTTCTGAGTAGCCATTGCTGCCTCTAAAAATGACAGGCTAAGATTCTGGGTCATCTTGTTCAGTTATCCTTTTAAATCTTACATTCCCTTCACCATGTCTCTGAGTAGCATCCCTTTCCTACCCTCCTACCTCTCAGGGCTGATTCTAGCCATTGGTCTGTTCTTTGACCTGGATCTGTCTCCCTTCACTGCCACCCCTTATTTCTAGTTCTGCTCATTGGGGCCATATAGGAGTTTCTTCTTTTATTTATTTATTTTTATCATAATCTGGATGATGTTGGCCTCTGAGGATTTTCTTATTCAGGCAAAACATTCTTATCCCTAACCATAGGACTTAAAAGTTCTATGATTTAAGGAAGAATTTATCCTGACCTTTCCTCACCCTCTCTCGCGCTCTCTCTCTCTCTCTCTCTCTTTTTTGCTGAGCCATCCTGCCACTTGTTGGCAGCTCAGCTCAAGCTGGGACTCGAACCGGCAACCCTGTTGCTCAGAGTTTGCACTCTTGAGTGAGCTCTTAACCAGCTGAGCCACTCGGCCGGCCCTATCCTGACCTTTTGTGTGTGTGCTTTTTTTTTTTTTTTTTAATGATGATGGAAGTAACTCAGAGTTCAAAAGTTCACAGAATTGTGTCCTTGCAGAGAGAGGCAGAGGTTTAGTCATTGTTGTCACAATATAATTTAGTTTGTTCATTCTTGTTGCTATGTAGTACATTTTATGTATGAGGTGTGATCAAACAATATGGTGAATGTTTAAATTAAAAAAATATATTACAGAAAAAGACATATTGACATTAATCCCCCTCAAAATACTCCCCCCTCACGTTGAACACACTTATCCCATCGTTCTTGCCACTTTCTGAAGTAGTTCTGGAAGTCCTCTTTCATGAGTATTTTTAGTTGCACTGTTGTGGCTGCCTCAGTGCCCTGAATCGATTCAAAATGTTTATCTTTCATGGTCATGTTGACTTTGGGGAAGAGCCAGAAGTTGTACGGTGCCAGATCTGGTGAAAAAGGTGGATAGGACACATCATAATGATTTTATTTGACAGAAATTGCAGTACCAAAAGTGATGTGTGACATGGAGTGTTGTCATGATGGAGGATGAAACCATTTGCCCATTTCTCAGGCCGTTTTCTATGCACATCATTTCTTAACCGTTCAAATAAGCCCTTATAACATTCAGAGTTCACCATAGTATTCCTGGGTATAAACTCAGCTCGCACAATTCCATCAAGGCCCCAAAACACAATAAATTGAAGATCCCTGCCTTTCTGTTGGATGGCACTTGGCAGCAGTATTCACGTATTTTTTTTTAAATCACACTGCATATGTGAATATTCAATGTAGTAGATGATGCCAGATAATTATCTGAAGTGGTTGACCAATTTACACTCCTATTGTTTGTTCCACGTATTTTTACCACCTTGGTATTGACTTTTTTTTTAAATTTTAGCCATTTTGGTAGGTAACAAAATATACAACTAATGCCAAGAGCCCTTCCTGTTAGGTCTGGTCCCCCGGGTTGATGATGGCAAATTGGGTAGGGTGTGTTGGGACAGACTCCTGGGCCATCTCTGTCTGGTCTGCCCAGTGGGGCTCCCAGTCCCACCTGGGTGTTGTATGGATCAGTAGATTGGAGGGCTGGAGTCTGGGCCTAAAGCTTTTCTGGGGAAGCTGATTGGGCTGGATTGTCTCCTCAGCCCCTAGGGTTCAGCAGGCTTTTTGTGTATTCATGGTGCTTCCTTGCCCCACCCCTTATTGGGTTTTTCCAGGAAACAGGCATGGCCTCCTGGTGCCCAACAACACCACCGACCAGGAGCTGCAACACATTCGCAACAGCCTCCCAGACTCAGTGCAGATACGTCGGGTGGAGGAGCGGCTCTCAGCCCTGGGCAATGTCACCACCTGCAATGACTACGTGGCCTTGGTCCACCCAGACCTGGACAGGGTAAGGCAGTCTAGCTTGGCCCAGGAGTCACAGGACTAGCCAGTGGTTAGCCACAGTTCTTGCCTATCAGGCAGGACTTAGGGGTATGGTATCTCTTGTGGTTTCTCTTTATACCTGGGTGCTCACATTTCAAGCCCTTATTGGAATAGTGATAATCGAGGCTTTCCATGGTGTGGTCAGTGTCAGAAAGAAGCTGGGGAGGGTACTAATCCTTAAGAAATAGGGAGACTGACCCATGTGCTCCTACATCCGGGGCCAGGAAAGATAAGACAGTTGAACTCTTGAGTATGAGTTAGAGGGAAGAGGGTGGCATGGAGACCAGCTCCTGGATGTTCAGGGCATGAATGGGTATTAGGGACTCCATAGCTGGCCTAGATTTTGCTCCAAGCTGTATCCTCTCCTTTTTCTGGGTGAAGCTTCCATATGAAACTACATAGCAGAGGAATGAGGGGCTTAGGGCTTCAAGCCCTGGGTGGCTCTGGGCATAGAGGCCCCAAGGTTCTTTGACCTGCAAGCTCTGGGCCCTAAGCACAGTATTTTTGACTGATAGGAAACAGAAGAAATCCTGGCTGATGTGCTCAAAGTTGAAGTCTTCAGACAGACAGTTGCTGAGCAGGTGCTAGTAGGAAGCTATTGTGTCTTCAGCAATCAGGGAGGGCTGGTACATCCGAAGACTTCAATTGAAGACCAGGATGAGCTGTCGTCTCTCCTTCAGGTTCCCCTTGTGGTAAGCATTATTGTTCTCTGACCTCTGTCTCCTGCTGAAGCAGATCCCTTTGCCCAGTATTTGGGAATCTGGGTTATTACCCATCAGAGTCTGGGGTTCGGGTTGCAGGACAGGGAGCAGGATTTGGGGAGAGTCCTTATCAGGGAAGGTACAGACTTTGGTTGTTGATGCCATGATCCACATTGAGCCATCACTTGGTAGGCAGGCACTGTGAACCGAGGTAGCGAAGTGATCGGCGCTGGGATGGTGGTGAACGACTGGTGTGCCTTCTGTGGCCTGGACACAACCAGCACAGAGCTGTCGGTGATGGAGAGTGTCTTCAAGCTGAACGAAGCCCAGCCTAGCACCATTGCTACCAGCATGCGGGATTCCCTCGTTGACAGGTATTTGGTCCTCTCTTCTGCCTTTTGAGGGGAGGGGAAGGAGATGCCACCTTCAGTGGGAGCTACGCTGTATTCATACCAGTAGGTTCTCGTGTGAGGGCACACCTGCACAGGGTACAGCCAGCAAGCACTGCCTGAGTATCTGCTCATCCCCGTCTTTGAAGACTTGGCTCAGTGTGTCTCTGGGCAAAGCTTCCCTCTTGGTCTTATGTTATCACTTACCACTCTATTTTGTAGTTTGTATCTGCCTGTGTGTCAGGTCCCCAGCCAGCAGACTGAGACAGAAAAGAGCTGTTCACTGAGGGAAGGAGGGGAAGCTGCTCTTAGGAACTGAGGAGACCACGGGGCCTAAGGGACTCAGGTGGTGGGGATGGCATGAAAATTACAATCATCTGGATTTTTTTTTTTTAAGTGGGTTCTTAGGTCCTAAGCCTGGAGATTCTGGGGTGTGAGGCTGTAGAATCTCTTCTTCCTTCGGAAGAGCAGCAGGTGCTGGATATTCAGCTGTCCCCTCTTTCATCCCCCCATCGAGGATCCTTCTCAAGGCATGTCACACCCAACTAGCACAGGTGTCTTTGTAAGGATAGAAACCGCAAAGTAGAGCAAGTGCCCAGTAGGAGACTTGCTACTTACTGTGGGCAGAGTTTCCCCTCACTCTCTCTCCTGCATTTATTCATTTGCCTGATGTTCACTGAACCTTCCATGGGTGGTTAGTCAGGCAACTTAGTGCTACTCCTGTTTCTAAGGGGCTCCAGTGTATCAGGCAAGAGAAGTTGTAGTGGCCGCACATAACTTTTATGAAAAAATAAAAGGTGCCTTAAGTGGCTTGGGAAGCTCTGGTGAGACACTTTTTGGGATCCAGGAAGGTTTCATGGAGGACAGTTCATTTAGTCTGGGCTTCAGGGTATGGGTAGATAATTGAACATGCATAGAAAGAGTGGGGAAGCACTTCAGACACAGAGATGGAGAAGTGTGGAGGGTATGAAGGGGAAAGGTGTTATTCCTAGAGTGTTGAGGACTCTGAATGCCTATGTCAAGAAGTTTGTTTTTTTTTTCGATTACAGTTGACATTCGGGAGTACAGCATAGAGGTTACACATTTGTATAACTTATGAAGTGATCATTGATAAGTCTATTACCCACCTGACACCATACAGTTATTACAATATTGTTGACTATATTCCCTGTGCTATACTTGACATCCCTGTGACTATTTTGTAGCTGCCAGTTTGTACTTAATCCCTTCATCTTTTTCACCCAGCCCTTCAACCCTCCTCCCCCATGTCAAGAAGTTTTGATTGTAGGCCGGTGGTTTTGACCTTTGATGAGTGTCAGGATGTTTGTTGACACACATTCCTGGCATCACCCCTCAGCCAATGATTCCCTCAGTCTGGAGTGGGGCCTATCCATGTGTGGTTATTTTAATAAGCTTCCCTGTGTGATTCTGATGGGGCAGTTTGGAGACCACACTGACAAACTGCTGTCAGCACTGGAGAGCAGTTGAGAGGGTCTGAAGAGGAAAGTGGTACCAGTGTTTTTGTCATTTGTTCAACAACTTTTTTTGAGCACCTATTATGTGCCAGACAATAGTGATGTGGTGATAAATAGAATATACCCTCCCTGCCCTCTTGGAACATAGAACCTCATAAGATAGTATTTATACCATTAATCATTTAACTAAAGAACAAAACAAAAAAACCCTCTTAAGCTAAGAACAGAAATTTCTGTAACCTCATCATTGGTACTTTCTGAAAAACTATAGCAAATGTTGCATTGAGTGGTGAAACTTCAGAAGCTGCTATAAAAGTCATGCAGAATTGCCTATGGTCAGCAGCACTGGTTAGCATTCCAGTTTGATAAGATAAAGAAATACGTATTGGAAAGGAAGATACAAAACTCATTAGCTTCCTTTGGTTTTGAACCCATTGATTTTGAGGTGCCAGTGAGACCTCACAATGAAGGTGTTGGGCAGGCCATTAGAAATATATACTTCATTTTTATAATCATGCACATGATTACCACCTGCAGGAAGAATGTTCTGGTCTGAGCCTTGCCACTGGGGGATTTGTGGTCTAGGCACATGTCTTCCCTTATCTGAGCCTCCTTGTTCCCTTCTCTAATGTCTGTTGGACTGGAGCTCTGAGGCTCCGGTTTATGACCAATACGAGTTTGAATAAACTGAGTTTTGATGCACCTAATTGGGGAAGGAGTTACTTTTCATTTTTAAGCATTCAGAGTTCTAGACTGGATTGTGACTCATGGGAGCATGAAACCTGGAAGGGGATCTGAGTGTGGCTCTTCAGGCCTGAACTGGAACAAAGGGCCTGGGGTAAGGGTGGTGGCAAGCACCTGGAGAAAACAGAGGGAGAGGGCGTGGTCTGTCTGTGAAGCACTTACTGACAATGCTGCTTCCTTTTTCTCTAGCCTTACCTGAATCACTTTCCATGTTGTTACACGGGCTTCTGCCTCTGGACTTTGGCTCCCTTACCGCGCCCCACCCAAGTCTGTTCCAGATGCTGGCAGGGAGGTGGCCGTTCACCGGTATCGAGTGGCCGGATGCCCAGCCCTTCTTCACCTTTGCCCATTTTCTGAATCTAGTTACTGCAAAATCTGCCATGTCGTGGTGGTGCTATGGCCCCTGGCTGAGAGCTCCGCTGCCCTCTACTACCCAATTAAAGGCATCTGCTTCTGTCAATTCTGAATGTATTTGGCGACTTCGGCCTGAACCTAGCCCCCACCATCGTTCCAGGGGAAAGGCGGGGTAGGATGTGCGCACATACCCCAGTTCCACAATCACTCACGCCACACGGCAGTTCTCATGTTTTCTGCCCAACTTCAGTCTCATACAATTAAAAACGAGAACCTGTTTCATTTCTCCCCTGGGGTGCTGTGAGGACCCTGGGGCAGAGCCCTGTGCAAGGGCTCTGGGGCACCTGGCTACAGGGCAATCTTACACTCTCTTTTTTTTTTTTTTTTTTGTAGAGGGCAGTGTCACTGGCCCTCACATGTGGGATCTGAACCGGGGCCCTCTGGCGTCCCAAGCCAGTTCCTAACCATTCAATCTTACCCTCTTTAACCCAAGGTGGATGGAGGTTGCTGGCCTGGCTGCCAGGCGCCCTGGACAGCCTCAGACATGCCTTGGCAGGACCCTTACCTTAGGAGCGTGGGTGGGCGTTCCATTAGTCTCCGGGTTGCACACGGGGCGGGTCCCCAGGATGTTGGTGCGGGATTGGCCATTTGCTGGTGGGTGTGGTCGAGTTTGCTGGGCCCCGCCCCCGTGGCCGGAAACTCCGTTCCTGCGGCCCGAAGACGGTGTCGGCGCGCGGTGACGTCACGGCGCCAGCCCTCCAGGTGCCCCTGCGCAGGCGAGCTGAGCGTGGAGGTCTGCTCTGAAGTACTCTAGAGGCTTCAGCTGCGCGAGGTGAGGCGAGGGGCGGAGTGGGGCGGGGCAGGGGCCGGGTGGTGTGCGGCTGGCCCCACACCTCACCGGCCTGTCCTGCAGATAATGGGCGCTCAGCTGAGCGGCGGTGACGGCGCGGCGGAGCCGGCTCAGCTCCAGCCTCAGATCGCGGCGCCCGAGGGCCCTGAGCGGCCCCGGCCGGAGCCCGGTCCCTGGGGGCCACTGGACGACGTGCGCTTCCTCATCGCCTGCACGTCTTGGTACTGACTGCGCCCTCCGAGTCACCGCTCACCTCCTGTTGTTCTCTCCGCCTCGCCTGGTCAGGCCGTTGTCACTGGCCCGGCCCGGTGTCTCTCTTAAACTACCCTCCTCCCACCCCCGCCCCGGCCCCCTGACTGGCGCCCGGGAGACGCTCTGAGAGTCGAGGAGGTCGTGGGGGACTGGAGGGAATTCCCGGCTGGGCTGCCGCCACATCCTCGCCACGGGGCACCGTCTCGCCTCTGTCCTCTCGCAGCACCCGGAATTTGCTCGCTTCCCAGGCTGCACCCATACCAGCTCAGACCTTCGAGTTCATCCCCTCCCTGCAACCCCTGCAGTATGGGTTCTGGGGCAGCCCTCCCTGTCACTGACTTCCAGAACCAGGCCAGGGCTCTTGGTAAGACCCCAAGGCTGCTGACCTGACCTCACCTTATCTGCCCTTTATTGCTGAGAACTGGGCTCTTTTGTTCCTGGTCATGGCACTATGTACTTGAGAGAAGACCTTGCCATAGTGACCCTTCCCGTCCTCCTCGGGAAGGTTGCTCTGCCAGCCTGGATCCCAGGGAGGCATTATGAGGCTGTATTCCTGGGACCCAGTAACACTGGGCCTCTTGGGCCAGCCTTTTGGAGAGGGGGGATATTTGATTGCTGGGCCGGCAGATGAGATGTATGGGGCAACTCCTAGGCATCCCAAAGCACCCTATTTCCCTTCCCCCGGAAGCTTCTTAGGCCACTCTCAGATCCTGATCTTTGTTCCCACATTCAAGTGAAATGACACACTTTGTATTTTTGTTTTATTTAGAAATGATTTAAAAAACATTGTACAAAGGCTGATCAGTTTAAAATGTGACTGACACTGAAATGCTGTGATGTTCCCCAGGCCAAGGAGAAGCTGGGCTCTGAGGACCCCAGTGCTTTGCCCCTCTGTCTGCTCTGTCCTGGGGCGATGGACAAACAGATGATCTACCACAAGGCAAGAGAATCCGAGATTGGAAGCATCCAGACTGAGCCCTCTCTGGGCCTGGACTTGCATCCCTCACATCTGCAGCCTGGGTTGCCTGCCTCCATCTCCTGCTCTTTCTCAGCTGACCTTGGTAGTACCAGGAGCCAACGGGGAGCCTGGGGGGGGGGGCGCCTAGAGCTTTCAAGAAGTGGAGAGCACCAACCTGAGGAGTGGAGAGGGACCAGGAAGGGGAGAAGGGAAGCCAGGAAAAGATGGATAAAAGAGACACTTCTGATCTCATCTTGGACCCTAGAAGGGTCCACAGGTGGGGACCCAAGGCCCAACCAGCCCACTGGATGGCCTGGGCATGTAACAACCTCTCTGTGCTTCATTTGAGGGCATGGTGAGAGTTACCCTCAGCCTCCCAGGGCCTACACAAGTTTCATGTGAGTGGACAGGTGTGAGCTAATAAAGTGCTTTGCAAAGTATAAAACACTGTACAAACCTATGAATCACTAATATCTCCGCAGTTGTTCCCCACCTGCCCCAGGGAGCCCGCCCTTGGCCAAAATGAGAAAAAAAAAAACAAAAAACCAAAACAGAAGGAAAATGACAGGGAACACTGGACTCAAATAGATGCCTCTGGGACAAGAGACTTTGCTTGAGACAGCTCCCAGGACAGCAGGAGTCCCTGTCTGCTACAGGATAAGCTGGCCCAAAGCCCACAGGCCATGGGATGGGGGCAAGGCCCATGCAGGCTCAGGGCCAGGGTGGCATCTGAGGCCCTGCCAGCACCCTGAAGACTGACACCACCTGTTAGATTTGGCCAGAGAGCCAACAGGCATCAATGAACCCACTGGTCTTGCCTAGGGCTTCTCAGTGACAACAGGGCTGCCTCCAGGGTTGGAGTAAGACAAGCTGAGCCCTAGGAATCCCTGCCAGAGACAGTGATGGGTGGGCCCATAGGCTTGAGGCTGCTACCAGTTGGGGGTGCCCTTTTCCAAAGAGCAATGCAGGAAGATGGGCCCTGGGAGCTGGTTTAGCAAGGGCCAAGCTCGTGATATGAACACTGCTTCCAGGTTGAAATCGAGTCAGCCTCAGGGTAGCTCTGGGTGTGGGCTCTGGGCACTTTAGAAGGCTGCCCTGAGCCCCTTATCCCAAGGCCATGAGAATGATGGCTTGGAGCCATTTCTGCCTCCCCTAACTAATTAGGCTGAGCCCCCAGACCACAAGCTACAGGCTGGAGACCGGGGGCATGAGGAGAGACGGGAGTGGAGGACGGTCACAAACTCAAATCAGCCTCCAGAAATGGGGTCAGCTCCTGCCCCAGCCCTTTAGCCTCATGAACAGGGCCCAGCTCCCAGGCTGTCTAGGTGTTAGAGGGGCCTTAGCAGCACCTTGGGCCTTACTGCCTGGGGGAGGGCTTGTCACACTGGCTTCATCACCAAGACAGTCACCTCTATCTAATTCACCTAAAGCCTCAAGCAGCCTTTGCAGAATGGGACTTTAAACAGTAGTGACAGAACATTTAAATATTCAAGATGTGACAGCTGGATTCTTGTCAGACCCAGCTGGGCCACAGCCCTGCCTGCAGCATGTGACCCTAAATCATGGGTCTCAGAGGAGACCCTGGTGTGTGGAGCAGGTTTCCTGAGGAATCTGCTGCATACCAGCAGGGGAAACCCAGGCTTGTTGCCTACCATGTCTGCAGCAGGGGTCCTGTAGCCTTGGAAAACAGTGGGGTGGGGGTGGGGGGGGGACATCTGACCAGCAGGTGTTGGCAGAGGGGGACCAGGACTGGTGGCTTCTCTCAGATGGGGCTGAGAGCGCTAGTGCTGGCTTCCCACAGAAGGTGCTGGGTCCAGCCAGGAACAGAGCTGTGGTGCCTCATGGGCACCACAGGATGCAGTGACCACAGGGCCTCCTGGTGTGAGGCCTGGCCTATTCCCTTGAGTAGGGAGCAGTTAGTCCAGGACAGAAGGCTGGCGGCTGGGTGCCAGACACCCATCCTGGGGCACAGCCGCCATCACTCCCTGCCCCATGCTCAGCCTAGGCCAATGCACCCACCACTTCAACTACATGACCCCTAGCCTAGGGCCCTGCTGGCTCCGGTGGGCAGTGGCCAGAGCTGCCCCTCAGACCTTGGTGAGGAAGGGCCTGGCTGGCCAGACTGAGTGGACAGAGGGCTCTGGGCTGCTCACACCCACTCCTGGACTGGCCGCTTATAGTAAGTGACAGGCTGAGGGCCTGCCTTGTTCTTGAACTGGAAGATGGTGTAGACCAGCACCAGGATGCAGAGGGACAGGATGCAGGGGATGACCACGGCCACTGCATTCACAGAGCCTGGCATGTCATTGATGGTCACCATGATGTCCACGTCGTCTTGGGGCAGCCGCCGCTCCTTGCGCCGCTCCACCTCCTTCTGGTTGCAGCCCATCCAGTCACGCAGGATGTTGCGTGGGTAGCCAGGCTCCACGCTCAGTTTCTGGTTGTCAAACTTCCAGTAGTCCCGGCCCTTGTAGAAGTAGGTGTAATCTGCAGAAACATGGCCCAGCATCACCACTCCCAGACACTTCTCTGCACCTGCTCTCGGCCAGTGTGGGAGGGTGGCAGTGTGGACGAGGGGCACCTCTCCACCCTGGAGGAGCCCCAGAGGAGCTCTGCAGGAGGGGTGGACATATGAGGTGCTGGGAGCAGTGCTTTGGAATGCTTGGAAGTGGGGGGAGTGCAGTGATGGGCACATCTTGTAAATAGTGTGGCTGGGTCATGGAGGATGACCTGCGTAGCTGCAGAGAGGGGCACCCAGGACCTGGAACAGCCCACCCCATATTCTCAAAGGCTCTGCAGAGCCACTGAGGGGCTTTAAGTAGAATTAGTAATTTGTGCCTCCCAGATGGAACCCTTCTCAGCCTGGGGCCACAGCTCTGTCACACTTCCCATAGGCAACCCCATGTGGGTCATATCAAGTCCCCACCTTAGGGCTTGGACAGCACCATCTCCATAGCTCTAGGGCCTCAGTCCATCTCCTGTCTGAGCCAAGGGAGACAAGGAGTAAGATTTCTCCTGTTGATACCACCCCTTCACAATTAGGGATTTTTTTGGTTTGGCACACATCACTTCACAACACAGATTGCAGGGTCTCTGCAATCTGGAAGGAAAAAAGGCAGCAGGGGCTGGGGAGCCACCCCAAGGCTCCCAGCAACAGCCTTAGCAGCCAGCCAGTCCACAGACACAAAATAATGTGTTCAGACTCTCTTATTGGCTGTCTCTCCACCCTGGCTGGGACTTTCATTGGCCAAAGTCTTTGATGTCATCTGTCTCTGAGGCTCTCCAGAAAGGGAGACCACGTGTGTAAAGCATTAGGTACACAGGAGAGCCACCAAATAGCAGCTCTGTCCCTGTGGCCGTTGGCTTTCTTACCAGTGACGTCTCCTCTGAGAGTCCTTCCCAACGACCTTTAACGTGGCACCCTCTGCCTAGTTGCTCTCTCACAGTATTTCTTTTCCTTATAGCATTTGTTGCCACTTTATTTTTCTGCCTCTAGCCTGGGAAAGGGATGCATTGGCAGTCTTGTTCCCTGCTCCATCCCCTGCCCTCCAACACAACCTGGCTCTAAGTAATTATTGTGGAGTGAGTGAATGACTCCTGTGATTCCATATAAACTAAAACACACACATGATGATGATGACGGTGATGGCAGCTAAAACTTACATGGCATGGGCCTAAGTGCTAGGCATTGGTCTAAGTGCTGCATGTAATTTATGTTATTTAATTCTCACAAAACCCTACAAGGTAGGTACCATTATTCCCACCTTGTAGATGAAGAAAATGAGAAAACTTACGTGATTTGCCCAAGCTCATAGTAAGTGGTGGAGGTGGAATGTGAAACCAGCCAGGCTGGCTCCAGAGCCTGTGCTTTTGACCAGATCAGCGGAGATGCATTGAACAAACATTCATGGATACCCACTGTACCCCTGGCAAGACCCCGCCCCTCCTCTTGAGGAACTCCTAGTTTGGCCTTCAGAAGGAGCTTAGTAAACAAAAATGGCTTCTCTCTCCATCTTCCTGCCCTCGAGCCCTGTGAAAGAACACCTTAGAACCACCATATCCGTCATTGCTTTTTCAGATCTGATAACTCCCTCGAGTACATCTGAGGACCACTGTTTGAGGAATGCTGTCTGAAGGAATCAAGTCAGTCTATGAAAACATCGCTCAATCGTGAATCATTCCTGCAGATGAGAAATTGTGACTTGGTAGCTGGTAAGAGAGAATTTACTGTGTGAACATAGGTGGCTATGAGGCAGTTGTCTTTGCCACTAGGCAGTGTTTCTCAAACCTGAATACTCTGAGAGTGTGGCTGTGGGCCCTACTGAGACCCACATACAAGCAGAACCCACCCCCCCACCCCCCCATGGCCAGGCCCTTACGTACATCCTTCCTTGCTGATGAAGGCCCCTTGGGGAGCCTGCGGGATGCCTTTCCACACGGTGATGGGCTTGGGGTAGCCGGGGTCTGTGGCCCGTCGCTCCTCGCTGTAGCGCCAGTATCGCTCGCCTTTGAAAAAATAGGTCTTGCCCACAGGTTCCCAGCGCAGAGCCGTGTCGATGCCTTCTCGGGGCAGACAGCTGCCCAGCTCCCCCAGACTGTGGGGGTACCCAGGCTCCACTGTCACCTCCTTAAACACCCAATACTTGTCACCTGTGGCCAAGAGGAGCCCAGGATCAGCCTTCCCCAGTCACTCAGTGCCAGGGGTTGTGGCTAGTGCCACTTGCCCACCTTCTGCTGGGACTGACGTCATTCATAGAGCCCGCGTGTCAGGCGGAGACAGCCAGAGGCCTGCTTGACCCTCCCAGGCAGAGCTCAGTGGGGCAAGAAGCCAGAAGCCAGCCACGGATCCTGGGCAACTCACCCCTTACTGCCTTGGCTCTGTGCCCCATTTCTTTTCCTTTCATGTGACTTGCTCCTTTCTCCTCTCTGGGTGACCTCAGCCACTCATACGCGCTAGTACTCCTCCCACCTCACACCAGTGACACCCAACTCTGAGGCGGTAGCCCACAGCCACTCTCCCAGGGGACCCCGATGGCCCATCAGCCTCTGGGCATTTCCAAGTCTGCTTCCTGGAGTTCCTTATCTCCACCACAGGGGGCTCCCTCCCTCATCATCTTTGCCTCCTAGGGTCCCCAACAAGAAGTCCCAGCATCACCTTTGACTGCTCTTGCCTTTTGTTCTCAATGCCCAGCCTCTCCTGAGGCCTTGTTAATCCTCTAGCTGTCTCTAGCCTGCCTGCCCCTCCCTGCTATGGGCCTTACAGACATTGCTGTCTTCAGCCATCTCAGAAATGGCCTCCTCACCTCTGCCCCATTGCTGCCTGCTCTTTGCTGCTCAGAAACATTCAGTGAATTTCCAGCATTGCCTTAATGTATCAATACCACATTCTGGCCTGGCAACCAAGACTCCTCAGGCCCCTCCCCCAAACTTCCTTTCCAGGCCGCTTCTCACAGCTCTCCCATGTAGGAGGGCTCCCTGGCTGCCCAGGGCTGCCTTCTAAAGCCGTTTGAACACACGTGCACGTCCCCACACTACTCCTTGGCCATGCTGTTCTTTCCCCTTGGAACGCTTGCCTCACTTCTCACTGTCAGAATCTTACCCTCCTGGGGCCTGGCCAAAGTCAAAATAATTGAAGTGAAACCGCTTAGCACAGAGTGGGCACAGGGTGGGAATGCTGTACATGTTAGCTCCCTCTCATTCCCTGGCTTCTCTAGCGTTCGGGCTGTGTGACCTCCTCCTTCCCGCCTCTTACGGAACTGACAGGGTGGCCCTCCATAGAACACCGATGGTCTTCAATTGCCTGTACCACCCCCTGCTTCAGGTGGGTGAGGCTCCTCACCAACTTTGGCTCATACAGACCCTCAACAATTACTCCCTGACTTGATTTCTGCAGCTTGTGCATTGCCTGCCTGCAGGGATACGTCCTGTCCGATGTCAGTTTGTCAGTCTCTGTTGGGGCTAGAAGAATCCTTAACTGGCATCTGCTGCCCACCTCACCTCTGCCAGTTTACAGATGGAAAAAGGGGGTCCCGAAGGCAGGGAACCATCCTAGGTCCCTCAGCACAGGCCACATTACCTTTGAAGAAGACAAATCGTCCATCAGCCCTTTCGTAGGCTGCATCGATGCGGGCAGGCAGCCCCTTCCAGAACTGCTCGATCTGCATGGGGTAGCCCTCCTGCACCCGGTTATTGCGCAGGCGCCAGAACCAGCGATCCTGGGAGTTAAGGAGGGGAGAGAAAGAGGCATAGCCTCTGAACCCAGTGATCTCAGCCCAACAACCCAACACCTTTCCCTGGGCCCAGCCTTGCAACCCTCCACGAAGTCTGTCCCTTAACTGCTTTTTACTTTCAAAGCCCTGTGAGGAAGACAGGGTGCTCATTAACTCTTTCTGGAAGCCTCTCGATGGTTCTTGCTGCCGGAGGGGCCATGACAGACAGCAGACAGGCCTGGTGGAGGGAGGAGGTGTGGAGGAGCTGGAAGGGATGATGCTGGGGCCTGGAGAGGCCACATGAGGGTAACGGAGAGTCACTGATGTCTGCAGGGCCACTCCCCAGGCTGGTGGGAAGCTCAGGGGGTCACTGAGCCTGGGCAAAGTGCCCTCCTCATACATGGCTGGCTCCATTCAGCAGGGCGAGGACCACGGGAAGCAAACCGTGAGAATTGCCCCAAGACCTGGGTGTGAATTCAGGTTCCTCCACTTACAGCTGCATGACCTTAGGCACAGTACTTACAGAGCCTCACCTGCAAATGAGGGTAAAATGGGGGACAGATGCGAGATTATAGGCGAAGTATCTAGAACAGTACAGGGCCCATAATCGATGTTGAAGCAACGGCAGATCGGTAGGCTAAGAGTGGGATAAAAGCCCTCTCTTCTAACTGGTGGCTAGTCACACTGCAGCCCTTGGTTGCTAGGCGCCCTGGGCAAGGCCCATAATCTCCCAGGACCTCAGTTTTCTTATGTGTAATGGGGATGATAGCACCCAGACTTGCCTAGGATCCATTCAGTTGGAGGATCCAAGACTGCAGAAGAATGAATGCAATTTGTAAAAGGTGGTATACAAAAGCTAGAAAAGGCTTTTTAAAGGTGTTTCACAAAGGACTTTCACATCCACTCTTTTAAACCTTATTTTGACTTTCACAAACCTTGTTAAGTAGATCTGAGATATACAGAGTCTTAAGGGAAGCCACACAACTTTCTTAGAAGTACTTGGTGAGAGGCAGGACTGGGCTGACCCAAGGTGCCTGATTGTTGCTTAGTGCGCAGAGCTTGCTGGGAAAAACTCCACGAGGGAAATGAGGCAGCCCCTGCAACCGCCCAGTATGACAAAGACATGTTGCCCAGATCCCCTTCGGTGGAGGGCTTATTGCCTCCGAGGCTGGGAGTGTGGTCAGCAGGCAGTTGGCAACTGTTAGCCTCTTGGGATGGCCTCGGCTTTGGAGAGCTTCCCCAAGGTCATGCCCTTCCTTATCCAGTGACTCAGTGAGGCAGGGAAAAGTTCCAGCCATTTGGGGCGCAATGTGGGGTAATTCTGACTGGCCAACCTAGCTCCGGAGCCCCTTGTGGGGGTTGCTGAGTCTGCAATGGGCCGACTTGCTGCTTATCTTCTCCTTCTGCCCAATCCTGCTTCCTTCCCACAGATGCTGATCCCAAAGGTATTCCCTCATGAAAATCCTGCATTCCAAACCCCGTTTCAGAGTCTGCTTCCCTCAGAACCCAACCTGCAACACACTAAGCAGGCTGCACCCCTGTCAGCCCATGGCCAATGTGACAGGACCAGGACAGGTGACAAGATGTAGCCTGGCCAGCTTTCTATCAGTACCAGCCTCTCAGCTCTGGCAGGATCTGGAGACAGATGCAGCCACCACCGCAGCAGCCCCTACTCCAAGCTGCCATCTTCATAGCCACTCACTCACTTGATCTTCATCTACCCTTTATTAGAGGAATGCCTCCCCTAGTTTTCGTGAGGTCCGGAGAGGGGAGGTGACTTGCTCAAAGTCAGACCAGAAGCCTGTCTCCAGCACGTTTCTCTAGTGTTAACCCCTGGGAATGTACAGAGTCATCAATGTTCCGCCCTCCCTCTTGATTCACCTAGCAGCACCAGGAAGAGACCCTGTGTCCTGGCCGCTGGGCCAGTTCCTGTTCAGGCCCCATAGCAGGGCCTAATCTCACAGCAACAGCCTTCTCCAGCTCCACGGTGGGGGAAGGAGTGGGCGGGGACCTCTGGATGGTACCAGTTGACTGGCCCTACCTTAAACACAAACATCTCGCCCCGGAAGAGGGCCACTGTGTTGAAGTTGCCATCACAGATGTTTGGTTTGGCTCCAGGTGTGGATGGCCGGTCCCCGAGGGGTGGCCGAGGGGGCCTGGGCTGGCGCTCATGCTTCCGTTCAGACGGTGAATGGATCCTGCGGACGGGGAGTGTGGGGAGGGGCCTTGTGGGCTCCAGGGGCTCGGCTGGGGGTCCTAGAGAGAAGGGTTACATCTTAGAAAGGGCCATCCATTTCCTGCCTTCCACTGCCATTTCCTCATCATCACCTGGGCAGCTCTGAGACAAGTCAATCACACTCCAGCTTCCTGTCCTCTCTCCCCATTTTGTACTTCCCCAATCTTTGAGAAAATAGATGAAAATCACCATTAAATGGGAACTTTTATCTGTCCACCCTCAAATCTAGATTGTTCTCTTTATTCTCTACTGTTGTGGGAGAACATGTCCCTTCTTAGGCTCAGTGTCCCATACTCTCTTTCTCTGCTCCCTTCCACACACATTGGCCCCACTTTCTCACTCCCCCTTCATTGTTTATCCTGCTCCAATATGACCTCTGCCCCATCACCCACTGACACGGCTCTGTCAAGTCACCATGGTGCCAAATTCAATGGCTACTTGGCTCAAATTTTGATGTGCATATGAATCAATCCAGGGATCTTGATAAAATGCAGACTATGACTCAGAGGATCTAGGTGGGGCCTGTGATTCTGCATTTCGTCAAACTCTCAGGTGATGCTGATGTTGCTGTCTGAGGCCCACAGTGTGAGTAGCAAGATCATAGAAATAGTTTCCTCAAAACACTCTTCTCTTTTCCAGAACACTGCCCTCTTGGTTTTCCTCCTACCTCACTGGCTATTCCTTCTCAGCCTCCTTTGCTGGCAGCCTCTCCTCACCCACCCTACTCTAAAGGTGGAGGTGGCCCTGAGTCCTCATCTCTGCTCTCTCTCTATTCTGGTCCCCAGGTCAGTGCCGCTCAACTTGGGCTACATAATAGGATCATGTGGGGAGCTTTTAAAACTCCTGATGCTCAGAAGGCACCCCAGACCAATTAAAACCCAATCTCTGGGATGAGGGCCAGGTATCAGGATTTTTTATTGAAATCCCAAGGTGATTCTAGTGGGCAGCCAAGTTGAGAATCTCCAGCCTAAGTGATCTGATCCAGGTTCATGGCTTTAAAGACTCTCTCTGTTAGAGCTGTCCAAATTTCTGTGATGACAGAAATGTTCTATATCTGCACTGTCCAATATAGTAGCCTCTAGCCACACGTGGCTATTGAGTACTTGAAATGAGTGACTCATTTTTTGACAGAGGAACTGAAATTTATTTAATTCTAAGTAATATACATTTAAATTTTAATAGCCACATATGGCTAGTGGCTACTATATTGGACACCAGAGATCCCAAATCAACATCACAGCCCAGATCTCTGAGCTACAGACTGGTCAGTCCTATTGCCCCACAATTACAAAAGCCAGAAACCTTGGCGTCATCCTTCTCCTCACCCCATATCTGACCTATCAGCAAATCCTGTCCATTGTATTTTCAAAATGTCTTCCAGTCCCTACCACCCCTGTCCAGTCCTCTACAGCTTTGCCTGTGGAGATCCTGTCCTCCAGGGCTCTGAGTGGGTCCACCTCCTGTGTGAGCTCTTTGGGGCCCCTAGAGGGAGCACTCCTCAGCTCCATAGCCTGGGAGCAGTGGGGGTGGGGGTGAGGGGAGTCGGGCGAGGGAGCTGTGCTATGTGGACACGCATTTGCTCAAGTAATCTGGTCTTCCCATCTCAACTCACTTGACAAGAACAAGAACTTCACATACCAGCGTGACCAGAGAACTGGGAGGGAGGCATGGGAGCAGGCTTCTCATGTCTTATCAAGACATCAGCCTAGCTACTCACTTTTTCTTGTGTAAGAAAAAAGCTCTGGCTATAATCCCCCTCACATTGTATCACCATTACTTGGGCAGATGTGTGAGTCTCCTGGCTAGAGGTGGGGCTCCTGGAGAGTGAACCACAGGAGGCTAGGGGAGGGTGTGTGGGGAGGGAGACGGGTAGAGAAGGAGTGGGTGGGCCTCTACTCACACTTGTCCCTCCCAGTAGCCACTCAGACCCCTCCCCTAGGTTTCCCAAAGGGGAGGAAGGGGTAGTGGTGGGGTGGGGGTGGGGAGGTAGCCTTGTCCCCTGTGCTTAAGTAATGCCATCAGAAGTCTCTAAAGGTTGAACAGCCGTCAGAGACACAGAAGCTATGCAGATGGATGGGGATGCTGCCCCCATCCCTGTCTCCACCCACTTCCCCATGACAGGCAGGCAGTCACAGCCCAGCCCTGTGGAAAAAATGGTGGCCCCTCTCCCCTGCCACACACCGTAGATCTTCTGGATGCCCTGGAGATCGTCCTGAGGCAGCTTGAAGTTGTGTGTCTCCATGTACTGGTAGAAGGGTGCCATGATGGCGCTGGGGTCGTTGGAGTGCTCCAGTCCCAGCGCGTGGCCCAGCTCGTGCACGGCCACCAGGAAGAGGTCATTCCCTGTGGAGAGGGGATGGGGAGGTGCCCCGGGTATCCACTTAGGTGTCAGTCAATCCATTGCATTAGCAAACACTGAGCACAGACTTTGTGCCAGGCCCTGTGTCAGACACTGGAACATACAGAGAAATTAGACACATCCCTGCCTTCCAGAACTCTCGATATCATGGGGGATAGGGAGAGAGAAACAAAATAAGTGAAACTAGTGTTCCAGGTGCTTTAGTAGATGTCTTCAGGGGTTGAGTGAGGATACTGAGCAGGGAGGAGTCTTTTAAACTTGAAGGAAGATGTTCAGGGAAAGCATCACACAGGTGAAGCTTACGTTGAATCTTGAAAGAGAATCTAGGAGAATGGCTTCGGGGGTAGGAGAGGAGGAGGGGTGGGGATGGCATTCCTGGCAGAGGGAATGCTATAAACAAGATCCAGGGACTAGCAGTTTCATTCTACTTGGCTCTGGAACAAAGCACGAGGGGAGGGCCAGAGAGATGAGGTCAGCCAGGCTGGCAAGCAGGGCTCTGTGATGCCATGCAAAGGAATTTGGATTGGCTTCTTGGCCGGTGGGGGGTTTAAGCAGGAGTGGGGGTGGTGACACAATGACATCATCTGGCTGTAGTTGGAAGAAGGATTAGAAGGTAATGAGACCAGAGGCAGGGGGACCAGTGGGGTCAGTTCAAAAGCTGGTCCAGGGGTCCAGGTGAGGGATAAAAAGGGCCTGAGCCAAGGCAGAGGTAGTGGGACAAGCAGAGGAGAATCCTGGGGGGTGGCAGGCTGACCATCAGCTTCAGGAGACCCAGGGGCAGGCAGGGCTCTGGTCTTGTGGCAGCTCCCAGTCTGGCAAGACCTCAGTCCTGAAAGAACTGAGTGATGGTCAAGATCAAGGCAGGGATTCAAATGCAAGTGAAAGCAACAAGGTCCAGGTGCTAAAAGTGGGACATGGGATCTCGAGTATGAAGCTGAGGCGGCAACATGGCATTGTGGTCATGAGCCCCGGCTCCTAAGCAGGACAGACCTCACTCATTTCCAGCTCTACCCCCACCAGTTTGGTGAACTTGGCCAGAAGGTCTAGCCCCCTGAGCCTTCATTTCCTCATTTGTAAAATGGGGAA
>NW_017731588.1:1633279-1637592 GCF_001890085.2 Hipposideros armiger
GGTTCCTTTCCTCTCCTTCGGAAAGTTATCCTAGGGCAACCTGGTGCATTTCAGTTCACCAGCCAGGCCCTCTCTTGCTGAGGTTATGAGTTGAAACTGGATAGTTTATGCTTGGCTTTCCAGAACACAGAAATGTCCTGACTTGTCCAAAACAGACATTGGCCATTTTGAAATTTCTATCAGAATCGGCAGTCATTCAACAGGATGGGGAGGGACAGACAGGAAGGTGATGGGGTGGTCCCAGCTTCTTTCCACACATACCATCAGAAGTGCTTAGGATTTTGAGACTGGGAGACCTGGACCCACGGTCTCCAACAGCAAGGAGTGGACCTGGGAAATGCAAACCCCCCAGAGCTGGGCAGGGGAGGCCAGAGGAGTAGAAGTGTCTTTCCAGTATCTCCTCTGGGCAACAACCTTTTAAGAATTCATTTATCTCTATCAGGGCTATAACTAAAATCTTATCTGCTGCTGACAGTGCCTGGCACGTAAGTGGGGCTCAAAAATGTTAGTTCTCTTCTCCTCACACCTTATCAGTCAGCACAGACCGCCATTCCTTGACACTGATCCAAGAATAAGAATAAGATAAAGAATAGGTATTCTGAAAGCCAGGAAACACATCCAGGACAGAAGGGAATGGACGCTGGAGCAGCAGAAATAGAGCTAGGTAGGAAGAGGGCACAAATTTGAAGAGGGCAGGGGACAAAGAGAAATTTTTAAGTTTCCTAATTTCGCCTGGGTTGAGCCTTGGCCAAACGACCTCCTGAACCACCTTTGATGGATAAGACAAATGTTAACGATCCATGAAAATATGAAATTTTCTCAAGGAGGCCGTTCCCGTCTAGATACCAGGCACAGCCTCTGAGGAAGTGGGCTTGAAAGTCTGCTCTCGGCCTGAAGCTTCACCAAGGAAAAAGGATGTCCACTGTCCCCCCAACTTGCCTAAGCTTAAGAATCAGAATCTCCAGGGGAAGGGCCTGGGAATCTATGTTTGTAACAAGAACTCTGGTTGATTCTCATGATCAGGCAGGTTAGGGAAACTCTGGAGATGAAGACGGTGTTTTTACGGTGATGGAACATCTACATCAGGAGCACCTGGAGGTTTTATTAGACGAAGTGCAGATTCCCAGGCCTAGCTCCAGAGTCAGTGACTCAGAGTAGCAAGAGGTTAGGGGGCTGGGGCCTGGAATCTGCATTCTTTAAAAAGGTTTCTAGGTGGTTCTGGAGGGCCCTGCAATTTGAGAGGCATGGAAACAACATGGTGGCTAAGAGTGGGCTCTGGAGTCATAACGCTCAGGTTCAAAGTCTTATTTCACCATTTTCCAACTATTGGGACCTTTGGTAGTTTACTTAATGTTTCTCTATACAGTTTACCTATCTGTAAAATGGGGGTAAAAATATGTACATACTATGTGAAAAGCACATGGGCCTTAGAATATTAACATACTAGTTGTTGTCTATTGTGTCTAAAATAGCATAGAATAGAATCTTCTGTCCATTTCTTCTTTAGACTACTGCATTTTCTTGGTATTTCTGCTACATCCTTTGGTACAGTCAGCCTTGTGACAGGGTGGCTTATGTATACATCTGTCTCCCTGACTCGATTCTGGACTTCCAGAGGGCAGAGACCATGTCTTCTTTTTTTTTAATGTCTGGATCCCCTGAGTTGTGCATCATGTTACATTAAAGTTGGAAGGGACCTCAGAGATCACCTAACCCAGTCCCTCATTTTACAGATGAGGAGACTGAAGGTGAGTTATTGGGTTGTCGGAAAAGTCATGACGTATTTTTTCTATGTTTTTCGTGGCAAAAATGTGTCATGACTTTTTCGACTACTCAGTATTTGCCCCTAATCACATAGCCAGGTGGTTGAACTAGGGTTTGAGCCNTTGGCCCATGTGGGAATCGAACCGACAATCCTGGAGCCATGAGCCTGCACTCTAACCACCTAAGCTAACGGACTGCCCCACAACCAGATGCTCTTAAAGCCAGCTGTCCTGAGCTTCTGGATCAGGCCTGGGATAGGGCAAGGCCTGACTTTCAGGGGATTAAGTCTCCCCAGCTTTGGGAAAGAAATGCAAGGGGCTGGGAGTTGGGCAGGCTGTTGTAGCAACAGTCCTGATTCCTGTCTTGTCCAGTTATAGACCCCTATTGACCTTGACCTCTGGCATTTGAATGCCCTTGAGCCTTGCCTCTTGCTACCCAGCCCTAAGGTATGTTGCAGCCCATTCCTGTCACCTTAAAGTGCAGGAGAGTCTGCCAGGAGCCCAGGAGGCTGTCAGGAGTCCTAGCGTCCACTCCAGCCCCAGGTAAAGTTGCCCTACCCCAGCCCAGCCAAGGGCCCTGGGAGGGTCAGATGGGGTTGAGGATCGTCTCTGGCCTTTCTGGTTAAAGACTTGGGAAAAGAGAAGAACCCCATGGGGCAGACCCAGACACATGCTTGCCTGCCGCTCTGCTGACACCACCAGTGTTTTCAGTGAAGGGGGTTTGGGCAAGATGAGTGCAAGGTTGGCCAAGAGCCTGGGGCTGCCTTCTGCTGGGGAAGGGCAAGCTGGCACGAGGAAGCCAGGCCGCCCCCAGCTCCTTCCTCAGGTCCTGGTCCCTCTGGCAGCAGGGAAGGGTGAGCTCATCTCTAAGCTCCGTCCCAAACTAATGCGGCTGCTAGAGCCAGCGGAAGGCAGCTCTGCTTCCTGGGGTCCAGTCCTGGCTCTGCTCCTGGCCTATTCTTTGACCTGGGATAAGCTGTTTGGGCCACTGTCTCCTGAACAGGCTCTTCCTTGAAGGGCATAGACAGGGATCTCAGCTGGGAACCAGGGAGCAGGGCTCCGAGCACCTGTAAGACTCTAAACCTATGTCCTCAGCCTGTATGTGTCTATTACTGTGTGAGCCTCTGTGCCTGGGTCTCTGCAGAAAACAGCAGCAAGTCCTTGAAGGGCAGGGCCTGTGGGTTTGTTCCTGGGACTGGGGTGTGTGTGTGTGGGGGGGTGCTGGCATCTTACTGCACAGAAACCCAAGAGACCTGTGAAGTGGGGGCTGTTCTAAGGAGATGGAAAGAGAGGGCATGGGGCCTGAGAACTCCCGGGGCCTGTGAGTGGAAAAGCAGAGGGATGGAGAAGACGCCAGTTCTTAATGGGCAGGAGGCTGTTAGGGTCTTCACTTCCCAGAGGGTAAGAGGCAGGAAATAGAGTCCCTGGGAGCCAGACTGCCATGAATCCCAACGCTGCCATGTCCTAGCAGTGTGACAGTGTAAATCTCTTCCTCTGTTAAATGAACGGAATAATGGTGCCTTCATAAGAATCGAGGTGAAGATTAATGAGGCAAGGTATATAAGGCGCTCATAGCGGCTCCTGGCACAGAACTATCACTATGAATTAGCAGGGTCATGTTGAGCTGTGTGTGAGGACCAGCATCCCCAATAGGGAGTATTTCTGTGGGCTGGGAGCTCAAGTCCTTGGGCCTTTTAGCAAGTACCCAACAGTCTCCTTGGCTACTCAAGTGTACTTTGTCTCTGCCTCATTTCCCTTCTCTTACGATCCCCATATTTGGTGAGTCCCATCTCATTGACTCCTCCAACCCCTCAGAAGGTTATAGCATTTCCCTTTGCTTCTATTCTTTTGCCAGTGCTGTTCCCTCCACCTGGAATAGCCTTACTCCTTCAAAGTTCAATTCAGTGCCACATCTTCCAGGAAGCCCTCCATGATTTCCCCCACTGGCAGTGAGTGCTTCCTTCTCTGCACGCTCCCAGCAGTTTCCCTGAACCACCTCTATGGCGCTGACCACTTGCCACCCTACATTATAGTCTCTAGCACACACTCTCATTCCTCCTAGGACTGTGAGCTCCTTGAGGGCAAGCTTTGTGCTTGACAGGGCTTGGTGACAGCAGCCAGGACAGGACAGTGCCCAAAGTTCAGTACTTTCCAAGGTGTGGTCCTTGGACCACCTGTGGCAGAACCACCTAGGACAATTGTTAAAAATTCAGAGTCCTGAATGAACACCTGGCTCTGCCACTTACTCACTGTGAATTTCTTAACCACTCAGACCTGGACTTTCCTCATCTGGAAAATGGAGACGATGATCCCTGCTGGCTCGAGCTCCCAGGGTGGGGAAGAGTCACTGAATGGCCGAAGGGCTCTGTCCTGTGAGGGCCTGGTCTGGATGACTTTTCCTATCTTGTTAACCTTCCCCAGGGCTGGGCTCTCTCCCCAGCAGAGCTTAGTGAATTCTGCTGACTTCACTGCTTGACTCATTGGAAAGACTTGAGGACAGCAAGTGCCTGGAAGCAGTCCCTGAGGCCAGCTGAAAGGGGTGGGGGGGGG
>NW_017731588.1:1640334-1667081 GCF_001890085.2 Hipposideros armiger
TTCATACTGGTGAAGAGCAAGTTATCCAAGGAAGCTAGAGTAATATGGGGCCTGTTATTCACCTGTGAGGTTGACACAAGGGAGAGAGTCCATCATGTCATCCCATAAAATGGCCTTTGAAGCTGTCAACAGTCAGGCCAGAACCTACCACTTTCAGACCCCACTTTCAGCTTTAATGCTTTTTTAACCTTTTCCCCCAACCCCTGATTCATTACTTTATCTTCTTATTCATGGCCTAACCCCACCCTCCTGACTCAGCCCAGTTAGACCATTTACTAAGTGATCTGACCCATCTCCATGGCCTTGGCTCTGGTAGATCATGTGTTGAATATTATCAGGGACTACAGTTCCCACACTTTTAGGTTCTTAGTTTTGAAACCAGGAACTCATCTGCGGTATCCTCCAAGCCCTTCCTCAGGGCTTCTGAGAAACCCAAGACTGACCCCACTGTCCCCTCATGTCCTTACCATCATGGTTGGCATTTCCTAGCGTCCATGGCTCATCTGAGTCAAAGTGAGTGTCTCCTCCAATTCCAGGGCCAGGGAAGTAGGCATGGGCCAGGAATCCTCCTTCCCCATCAAATGGGGAGCTGTCACCATGGAAGCCAGAAGCAAAGAAGATCATGATGTCTGCCTCCTTCCGGTCACTTTTGATCTCATGGTATGGTACCTCTTCAAAGGTCAGCGGTGTCACCTTCTGCCACACATCGAAAGCCTGGCGAATAGCTTTCCGTGTGTCAAGCTCACCCACCTTCGGGGTATAGTTGTGAATGCTGGAGAGAGGAAGGAATTAGATTAGGGAGGAAGAAACAGAGAGTCAGAGACTAGCAGAGCTAAAAGAAACATCAGAGACCATATGGCCCAGTGATCTTCAAATTTTGACCCCTAGAATTCTGTGGAGGTGCCCTAGGTGTTGAAGAAGAGGCCGATAGACAAGGCTCTGCCTAAAACAGAATAGCTTTGCTTTAATCAGTGTTTTGTATTTAATTTCTAACAAAGTTTGTGTTGAATATAGGATTTTGCTCCAATTTGTAGAAAAAAACTAAGTTGGTGAACAGCATTTTCTAAAATTTATTTCTAAAATACATAAAATGTGTACATTTGTAAAAGTTATAAAAATATTTAAACAATGGAGCATTTGTAAGTGAACCGCCTCTTTAAAAAACAAAAACAAACTTTGCTACCAACTACTACTGCTCATCTACCTAAAAGCTGGTACAGGGAGGTTGGTGTCGGATTTCATCAGTTATAGATTTAGCTATTTAAGGTTACTATATCCATTCTGCACGATTCTCCACAACAGAGTACCAATACTTCTGGGTGTTCTGCCCCATGAACACCTGGGGCAAGGATTATTCACCCATTCTCTGAGGCCCAGAGAGGTTGGGTGATAGAAGTTAAGGTCAGGTTTGGGTCAGAATCCAGTTCTATTTCCTGATCCTCTCTACCTCTTCAGGAGAACCTATGTATATCCAGTTTCTAACCCAGATTTTTCTTCAGTTTCCTTCTCTTGTCAGACTACTGAAAAAATCTTGGTCTGATCTCTACAGCTTGTCAGCAGGAGAGCCCTTAGTTCAAATCAAAGATCTCTGTCTTAGGTCCTATCCCAGAATCCAGGAGATCTACCTGAGATGGAATCAGAGTCGTGAGAGGTGCCCTCCAGAGCCCACCTGAGCCTGCCCTATGCCTGGCCCTTGCCCCAGCCCCACTCGGAGTTCTGATGTCTGCGTATGCTGTGATAGGCTCCATCATCCCCGCTCTTGGTAGCTGATCTGACTTGGAGACTGATCCTGCTCTGCCCTTGGCTTCCCCGGACAGTCAATGAATGACACTGTTGAGATTTAGTTCCCAGTTCTTTATACTCCTTAAGAAACCACTGGAAATCTGTGTTGGGAATCTTGCGTGAAGTCCATCAGGTAATTGGGAAAGGGATCCAGGTCAGAGAGAGTGGGGTTTGACAGGTGATAGGGAGAATGAGTTCAGCCATGTTCTTTATCACAGCTGGAAGTTACTGAACAATCCATACCCCACTTTCTATAGCTAAAAACTGTAGGAATCTAAACAGAACACAGCTAAGGAGCCCCTAAAGGACCAAATAAACCTGCAGTGGGAGACACAGCATCCTCTGGAAGCCACAAGGAGGACAGAGCCATGGGCTCTCAGTGCTGGCCCTGACAGCAGACCCACCTACAGTGTGAGGCCTCTGAAACTCAGGCCAGGAAAAAAACAGAGTGAGGATGGAGCCCAAACCAGGGAGGAAGAGAGGGAGTCCAAGCACCTGTAGGTGATGTGTTTCTGCCTCCACTTCTGTCCAGTCAGGGCATAGCGCTTGTTTCTCCTTTTACGGCTCAGGTGGGGGTGGTCGGGGACACCACATCGGGGTTTCTTCATCCATCTGGGCAGAGAGAAGACACACATACACACACACACTGTGGTCCGTGAACACTCCAGGAAGGCACTGCAGAATCCCCATTCTCAGTCTGAATGTCAATGTGCATCCTCTGCCTAGACTCTGGGACCCTGGCTCTGATGGGTTCCCCAACAGGAAACACGATCGACATTCATTCATTCATTCATTCACTCATTCACTCACAGTTGAATGTGAGAAAACATTGCTGCATAAGAGAGTAGGAGTCCGAAGACATGGGCTTGATAGTTTCAGCTCTGCCACTAATCACAGGAGCCCAGGCAAGCGACTGAATCAGCATGAGCCTCAGTTTCCTCATCTGCAACCCAAGAATTATAATTCTTGCTATTCTTAGATTGTAGTGAACCTCAAAGCAGGGTGCATATGTGGAAATGCTCTGTAAATGTAATTAGATCACATCACTCCCTGGTTTAAAACCCTCCAATGACTTCCACAAACACCTAGAATAAAATCGAAACTCCTCACTTTGGCCCCCGGGGTCCACATGAACTAGCCCATGCCCACCTGTCTGATGACACCTTCACCTTCCTCCTCCTCATATCCTCTGCTCCAGCCAATGACCTGGCTGTGCCTCGAACATACTGAGGTTATTCCCACTTTGCATTAGCTGTTTCCTCTGCTTGCAAAGCTCTTCTCATTCACATGGTGTTCCCTTCTTTCATTAAGGGAATGTCACCCCTTCAGAGAAGCTTTCCCTGCCCACCCTATCTAAAATAGCCTCCCCCTCCCACTCTACCACTATCTGTTTATCCTATTTAACTTTTCTTCATAGCATTTATTATTCATGGAAATTATATATTTATATTCTTCTTATCCTTTGTCTTTCCCACCAGATTCTAAGCTCCATGAGGATAGGAACCTTGACTGTGTCCCTAAGGCCAGCACAGTGCCTGACGCAGATGGTGTTCAATAATGATTTGTTGAATGAATGAATGAATGAATGAATGAGACTATCCAACAGTAGAATGGCATAGCTTGTAAGACAGCAAATTCTCTTTCACTATAGATGTTCAAAAAGCAGCTAAACAAATGTAGGACTTGAAACAATTCTCTGTAGCACTTATCACGCTGTATTGTGACATCAGTCTGTTGCCTCTAATAAATGAGAAATTCTTTGAGGTCAGAAACTGTATTTTATTTATCATCGTGTTCCCAGAAGCTAGCCCTGTGCCTTGAATGAAAGTAAATCCTGATAACTTTGTTATCAGGTGAAGTTATATTAGGGAACAGTAAGCCTGGGACATAAAAAAGGGGCCAGGAGAGGAGATTGACAAGATCACGGCTGATTTGGGCCTAGGCCATCCGTGAATTTTAAGTTCCTGCTGGCCTAATGACTAACTCACTAAACTATAGCTTGGGATCCTGGAAGGGAAAACAGTCTGACCTCATTTGCAGTTGTTGAAAGCAGTTGCCGCTGGCAATGTAGAGAAAAGATGGAAACTATTTTAACCAAATATTAAAAGCCCCTCGAGGGACTTAACCAGGTTTTACTCATTTCTGTATGCTCCACATAGCCTACAGGGTCCCATACTCAGAAATCGATAATAACAAACATAATAACAATGCCGTGAATTTGAATAAACATTTATAATTGTCACAGTTGTTGACATTAAAAAAATTTTTTTTTGGATACTCAAAACAACTTTGTGAGGTAGCCAGAAATTATTTATTCTCCATTTTAAAGACAAGGGAAAAGATACACAGATAAATTGAGTAGCTGGTAAAATATAGCAAACAGTGAGGCGAGACTGGAACTTAGTTGAATGAATGAATGAACTATCAATTGCCATGTTTAACACAAGGCTGGGCTAGAGGAACTGATTGCTGAATGAATGAATGAGTGAATGAATAATGTGCAACATTTCCCAAGGTAGGCCCTCAAAAATAGTACTTTGAATTGCTAATCTAGCCTCCTTTCACTGACAGTCCCTGGGAAGAGAACCAGGAGCCATCTCTGCTACAGCATGGCTGATCTAGGCCTGGAAGGGCCCCCAGGGGGGAATCAGGCCCAGAGAAGGCAGCAACGGCCCAAGGTCACAGAGCTGGAGCTGAAACTAAGGTCTCTAAACTCTACCCCATCCCCTTCCCCACTCAGGTCTTGTTTTAAATATGAGCACCTTCTTCCTTTCCATGCCTCCAAAACAGTGTTCCCCAGCCTTCCTACAAAGAGGTGGGGGGCAGGTCTGCAAGTGGGAAACGCCATCCCTCTCCCTCAGATTGTTCCTCCTGCCTCCTCCTCTCGCCGTCCACCTGCCACACTCTGAATGCTGTCCAACAGGCCTGGGGCTTTCTGGAACAGAGTAAAACCCAAGGCCAGGTGGTGCCTCAGCAGAGACACCAGTGAGTGCTTCTGCCCAGGATGCGCTGCCATGAGGCCTGCACAAAGCCCTCAAAATAACCTCCATTTTGAGAGGCGGTCCGGCTCTCTTTAACCAGATTACTCATAAGGCCACAGGGCCAAGGAGTCCACTGTACTCACAGCAGCACAGGAGCAGACAAATGTATTAGCTCAGAATTTCACAATCTCACAATCAGAGAATCCTCGGAACAGAAAATGTTTGGACAGAATTTTAGGGTCATCAAAACCCAGACTCACCCAATTTTAAAAGTTTAGACACTTAGAATAATGGAATCTAGAATTTGAGAGTCACAATTCAACACTTCCTTTTGGAAATGGACAAGCGGAGGCCCAGAAAGATGATTCTTTCAAGGAGGGACTCACCCAAGGGATGGATTGATCCTGGCTCCAAAGCGGAATGGGTTTCCTGTTCCTCTACCCGCCACCTTCCCCACATCCTCACCCAGCCTTCCTCTCTCTTTCCACCTGAGCTCAGGATCCCACCCCTTGCCACCTCCTTAAAAAAACTCACTCCAGCTCTTTCTTCAGCTCTTCATGGTGTTAATGGCTTTTAAAAAAACAGTTGTCATAACTTTCATGGCTCTCTCTTAAACAATCTTAAGCATGCTTAAATTTCTCCAATCTTAAGCAAAATCCACCCCTAGCTAGCTACCATGGATTCCTTCTTCCTTTCACTGTTAAGCTTCTTGAAAGTTTTCCCTACATTTGCCATCTCTGCTCCTCACCTCCCCTTCTCCCCACTGCAGTCTAATTTTGTCTCCACCATTCCTCAGAGCTCACAATGGCCTCTCTGTGTCCAGACTCAGCAGACACTTTTCAGTCTCCCGTTTGACCACTTTGCAGCAGCTGAGCCTGCTGCCATTCCCGCCTTCACGGCCATGACATTGCAACCCCAGGCTTCCTCCACTTCTCTGTCTGCTCCTTCTCAGGTTGTGTGAAGGGGTTCCAGCCCCAGTACTCTTCTCTTCCTCCTCTTTATACTCTTCTTGAATGATCTAAGCCATCCTCGTGGTTTGTTCTTACCTCCTGAGTATCTCCCTGAAACTCAGTGTGGCCTTCTGAGCTCTAGACTGGTGTAGCCAGATGACTGTGCTTTTCACCACATGGTCAGCCTCTGGAGGGAGGGCAGGGATCATAGGATCAAGCGCAGTGCTTGGCACACGTAGGCACTGAGCAAATGTTTGATAAGTGGAAAAAGTGGAAGAAGAGTTGTCAACTTGTCGCTGAAGGGTTCTCTGTATCCAGGGAGATGTGTACGTCTCAGGGAATGCCAGAGGGGTTGACTCACAGACACACAACTTATAGAGTCAGAGGAGATTTAAGGCCACCTATAACCATCCCCTGTACTGTGCTGCTAAGGAAGCTGAGGCCCGGAAGGGTTAAGAGACTTGTCCAAGTTTGCACAGCAAGTTGGTGGCAGAGCACATCCCAAGCTTACGTAGGAAAGAGAATCTTGGGGTATTCCCTCCCAGGATGAAAATGCAGAGTAAAAGATAGGAAGGTAGTAGGATGGGCATGGTGTATACATGAGGCCATGACAAATGTGAACCCAAATGTAAGTCTGGAAAGTTCAAAGGCACAATGCCCTACGCAAATCTTACTCGATTGTTGTTTGATCCAACACACCGGTGACTGGGATCCCGTAAAACTGCTGCATAGTGGAGACTGCTGACTGTAAGGCCTTCCCTGACTGCAACGCAGATGCCCGTGAATCATAGGGAAGCAGATAGCCATATGACTTTAACCAGCTCTGAAAGACACATGAAAGAAAAGGATGCATTATGCCGGAGAAGGCTGTGTTCTACCTGAGCAGAGATCTGCCCTTGAGACTAGGGATCATTGTATCCAAGAGACTTACGGACTCATGCTCTGATTTCTTCCTCCTTCACTCCCTCTTACAGACACGTCAAGTTTATCTCCAGAAAACACAGCTCTTGTTGGCTTACTCTCCTGCTATAAACCCTTCATTGGATCTCTACTGGCTACAGAATAAAGATTAAATTTGCATTCAAGGCTTTCCCCTACCCTGACTCTTTGCTCATTCATTCAGTGGTTTCCACTGACATATGACTAGACATGCGAGAGCACAAGAACAGTTTATTCTCTGAAATAGAGTGGCCCATTAAAATGTGCCCTTCCAGAAACCCATGTGTCTAAAGTCGGAGTCTGATGAAGAATCATATTGTAGAATATTTATTGGCATGAGGTTATACACAGTCTTTATTGCTAACCCCTCCGAAAAGCAAGCCATTGTAAATAAATACAAACAGAATATTTAATTTAAATATCAATATATAAATATATGCATAGAAAAAAGCCTGGAAAGGCACACATAAAAAATTATGTAATGGGCCGGCCGAGTGGCGCGTTGGTTAAGAACTGGTTTGGGACGCCAGAGGGCCCCGGTTCAGATCCCACATATGAGGGCCAGTGACACTGCCTTCTACAGCTAAGATGCTGAACAACAGCTCAACTTGGAGCTGGGCTGCCCTGAGTCGCCGGCGACGGCGTAGGCTGCAGCCCCTGAAGTGGGTTGCCATGGGCTACTGTGTGTAGCCAGCAGCCAGCGTGAGTGGCCAGCAGCCGCCGTGAGCGGCCGTTCAGAAGCCAGCGACAGATCTGCCTCACCCGGGAAGAGCACAATGATGGTGCCAACTTGGGCCAGTGAAGCAACGTCCTCCACAACTAGACTGAAGAACAAAATGACAGCAACTTGTCTGTTTCCCTTCCCCCAATTCCCGAATAAAAATTAAAAAAAAAAATTATGTAAGAGAATTCCTTGTTTTTAGGAAGTACACACTGAAATATTTAGGTTTACATAAGGGTGTATGATGTCTAACTTTTTCGTAAATGGCCAGGAAATCTATCTATCTATCATCTATCATCTAACTATCTATCTATCTATCTATCTATCTATCTATCTATCTATCTATCTATCTCTATCTGGAGAGAAAGAAAACAGATATAGTAAAATGTTAATAGTTGAGGAATCCTGGTGAAGCATATTCAGGAATTCTTTGTCCTATTCTTGAAAACTTTTCTGAAAGTCTGAAATAAAGTAAAAAAAAAAAAGATTATTTAAATGAAAAAAGAATTAATGAGTATCCTTTGTTACAGTATCATGGGGGAGTTTTTTTTCTCTTTTCTTTTTTCTAAGTTTTATGCATGAAGTCATTAAAAATAAAAAGGAGAAAACTTTAAAAAGGGTAAGAGAATCTGAAAGTAGCTTGGTGAAGAAGCTCAAATAAGCAGTGAATCTGAGGGATAGCAAAATAAAGACAGTCATTCCCACCGAAAGCATGAAGGGAAGGAAACCGGAAGAAACCAGAGCACCAGGAAATACGGGTGGCATCAACTGGGAAATGAGGGAAACACCAGGCATTTACTGAATCCACAAGCATTTACGGGAGCACTGGTATGTGCTGGTGTCTAAGCCAGACTGAACCCGAGCCTGTCCTGAGACGATTGTCCTGAATCCTAGTGAGCTAATGAAGGGAAAGGAATGCAGGAAACAGTATTATTCCCTCTCTGTCTGTAGTTTTTGTTTCTTGTTTCTATATGAACAGTCTTATTGTAGATGTGTCTGTTATCACAAGTCAAATCAAACCATTTTTGGAAGGAGGCAAACCAGAAACTATAAGTTATTATTTATTTCACCAAAGGTGACTATAACGTCTTTATTGCCTTGTGATAAAGTCCATTGGACTGATTAAAAACAAAATAGTCAGAATAACAAAGTCTTAAAACATCTATGACAAAGCGACAACCTTACCTCTTTCATATTTGATGTCTAAAACATGTTTTTCACTCCAAATTGAAACTCTTTCATGCCTTTGTACAGTTCCCCTTCTGCCTGGTATGCTTCTTAGTTTGGCAAAAATCTTTCATAATTTTAATGTTCAGCCCATAAATTGCTACTTCTGGAAGACTTCCCTTATTCTCCAGGCTAAGTTATTGTCTCCCTCTTCTGTGCCCCCTAAATCCCCGATTATAGATAGTATAAATTTTATAACATTGGGCTCTAATCATGACACATCAGACTCTGAGCTCCTCAAGAGAAGGGTCCCTGTTTTACTCATCTCTATATATCCAGGGCCCAGGAAGTGCCTGACACACAGTAGCTGTCTGTTATGTCTGTTCAACAAACATGATTGGGCACTTACTACATGCTAGGTGCTGTGCAGGGCTTGGGGGATCTAAAGATTAGTAAGGAGCTCACGACCAAGTAAACCCACCATGGAAACAGAGCCCTAAAAATCAGGTGTGTACAGGGTTCTATGGGAGGACAAAAGAGGGGTATCTTAACCACATGGGAGGTGGGGACAGGGAGAAAGGGGAACATGGGGGAGGCCTCTAGGTGGAGATGGGACCTGAGCTAAGTCTTCATGCATACAGCCTGTGCAATTGCCTGGAGGTATTGGGGAGCATGGCACATTCTGAAGAGAATTTAAAATGGCTAGAACTTGGGGGAAGGGAGTGTGGCAATGAGTGGAGAGGGTTGGAAAGGAGGGAAGTGGACAGAGATGATGAATAATTATCTGTTCCCAAAGTGGACAAATTACAGAGAATCGCTTGTCACTTGGCTGTAGCCTAGGATAAGCCAAAAAGCTCAAGTAAGACATCTGGAAACGGACATGACAGGGCAACTGACAAAGTTACCCATTTATTCATCTAGGTGCTCCAACTTCTAGGTTATGTCATCAAAGCATTAAGTCCCTTCACTCTATTCTCTCAGTCCCTCACAACCAGAATGTTACATTATGTTCTCTTTCTTTATGGAAACTTTAATTAAGAATTATTGAGTGGAATAAACAGGGTAGTATAGTGGGAAAAAGGCACACACAGTTCAAAATGGAATCCTGACTTCACCACTTGGCCAGCTGTGTGAGTTGCCTTATTGATACAATGTAAACAGTAATTCCTCCTCCACAGAGATTGTTGTTAAGATGAAAAGAACCAATGCACCTGACCTATAATCACTCAAAAGGTATTTGTTATCCCTTATGTTATCATTTGTAAAATCAAGGTGGAATAAATGGCCTCTGACTCCTTCTCTGCCTTTTGAAATCTAGTCATCCCACCCTCCCACATTCTCGCTGAACCAAGAGCCAGTCCTTGTGGCTCCTGTGGAGGGTAGTACATTGTCACGGGCAAGACCACTTGCTATTAGGTGCCCCTATGGACATGACCATCTCTCACACAGCACTGGGAGCACTGCACACAGAGGAACGACAACTAACTTGAACTGCGTACTCCTCATCCTGTCACTCAACCTTCTTAGGACCAAATACAATCACTTTCTATCAGACTTTAGCTTGAGGAAAATGTTTTTCCTATAGGAGATTCGGTACGGTTTCTGGTTTCAGAAAATGAACACTGGGTAACCCAGTGGTTTTCTTTTTTGGCCTTTCTGCCAGGAATCTTTCAGCCAAATTTACAGCTTAAGGGTTGAGCTGAGCATGGTGATGCATGGAAGTCGCTATTAACTTTTTTCATCTTTCGGACCACAAAGTTATGTTTCATCCTTAAAAGTCTTACTTATAAACATGGTTTCAATCTGTAAACTGCTGCAAGCCATTCCAAAAAGAGGCGTGGTACAAATCTAAAATAAATCCAATTCCTCTCTAAAAGTCTAACTATGATGAATTATGGCATTTGGGAAATGGCTGGGGAATCTTTGGACAGATAACGCTGACACACCAGTTAGCCAGCTGAGTATTTTTTGAGCACCTGCCTCTAAGTTAGCATGGAATTTAAGAACCTTCTTCCCTCCTTCCCCATTCCTGCTTCTGGTAGGCGATAGGGAACAGAGAACTTTTGGCATAAACACACTCCAGCCTTCTCAGGCTTTGGGGAATTGAAAAGGACCTTACCCAGGTCCTTTCCTGGGAAATGCCAGCAAGGAGCGTCTCAGAGTCAGTCAGGCTCCATCATGAAGGTCAGAGAGTCTATCTCAGCAGCATTGGGAGTTAGGATCTAAGCACTCACGTCCTAGACAAACGTCTGGGTTGGGACCAAACATTGGAATGGATCAGGCTTCTCTGGGCTCTGCTTCCCTCCCAGGTTCACTGGGGACAATCCTCAGAGCTCAGGGGCAGATGCCTACAAGGGGAAGTCTGAGGGGGCGGGGCTGGTCAAGTGATAGCTCTAAGCCAGGGAACAGGGCATTGAGAGTGGACCTGTTTGTGTGTGTGTGTGTGTGTGTGTGTGTGTGTGTGTGTGTGTGTGTGTGTATTAGAGGGTAGGAGGCTAAAGACTATGGCTTAGACACCAGACAATTGCAACTTCTGCTGCTTACTTAACCCTGTCCCTGCCACTCACTTGCTCTGCGACCCAGGCAACTGTCTGCCTGCTCTGGGCAGAAGCCCCTGACATTAGAGTAAGTCTTCTACACTCCACTCATAGCAATTCCAAAATATCCCCAGTCCTGTCACACTTCCAGGCTGTTCCTGCTGCCTGCAAAGCCCATTCTCTTTGTGTGTGTTAGCAAGCTCACCCTTCAAGGCCCAGCTGAAATGTCCTCTCTTTGGTGAACCTTACCCAACTCTCCCTGGCAGAGCTAATGGGTATCCTCTTGACTCCTGCAGCACCTTACCGCTCTACCTCCGTAAACACAACTGCCACCGTGTGTCACACCTGTTGGTTCCTATGTTTCCCCCCCTAGATTGAGTTCCTGAGGAGCAGAGATTCTTATTTATTTTTGTACTTGCTGTAGTACTTAGCAGTGCCTAGCACAATAAGTAATCAATGAATGAATGAACGAACGAACAAACATAATGGTTCATCTAGGAAGCACTGTTTGAGTACCAAGGAAGGGATTTCATCTTGGAAACATTTAATGAGTAATACACATGAAAGTACCCAGCACAATTCTTGGTGTCTATTAGGGGCTGAAAAAAATGTTTGCTGAAATTCAATCTATTGTGGTTTGACTTCTTTGCTTGATGAGGCAATGGCCTCCCTTGTTCCATCTGAAAAAAAAAAAGATAAAATCCACAAAAGGAAAAATGCCCATTCCGTGTTAAACAAAATGACCTATCTTTCATCTTTTTACACCTGGATCCATTAATCAATCACCAGCCATATCAGAAGTCTAACTTCACAGCTCAGTTAACCAACTCTAAGATGTCTGTCACCCTTTAAGTGCTGAAAGAGGTGTAAACCCAGAGGAAAGTGAGAAAAATCTGAGTTGCAAGCAGGGACCAAAATAGCTGGGCTGAACCAAAGATGTAGAGATCAGAGACAATACAGCGTGATTAGTCTGCTGGCCAGAAGGTGGGATTTTGGTTCCCGAGAAGCCAAAGCTGAGATGTGCAGGAGTAGTGGTTGGCAAAGGAGAGAGCAGAGAATAACAAAGAGAAAAAATGTGGCCTGAAGAGACGGCGACAGACAGCAGAGGCGGTGGTGAGATTAGAAGTGGCAATGGTGGCAGTGAGAAGCAGATCAACTGGTGGTGCTGCCAGTTTGTTCTTGGGAGACAGAGGTGGCCATGGGGGTTGGGGGAGGAGAGAAAGATGGATCAGTTCAAAGATGGATCAGGTGGCAGCCGGGAGCATCACACCTGGTTGGGTGAGAGCCCAAATCAGACTGTACGTGCCTGGAGAAAAAGTGGGAGAATGGGTAGGAACAGGTGTTCGATCAGAAATGCAGAGGGGGGCCGGCCGAGTGGCGCGATGGTTAAGAACTCGCTTGGGATGCCAGAGGGCCCCGGTTCGGATCCCACATATGAGGGCCAGTGACACTGCCCTCCACAGCTAAGATGCTGAACAACAGCTCAACCTGGAGCTGGGCTGCCATGAGTCGCCGGCGACGGCGTGGGCTGCAGTCCCTGTGGCAGTGGATTGCCATGGGCTACCGTGTGTGGCCAGCAGCCAGCGTGAGCGGCCAGCAGCCAGCGTGAGCGGCCAGCAGCCGCAGTGAGCGGCCGTCCAGAAGCCGGCGACTGATCTGCCTCGCCAGAGAAGAGCGCAATGATAACTTGGGCCAGTGAAGCAACGTCCTCCACAACTAGACTGAAGAACAAAACGACAGCAACTTGTCTGTTCCCCTTTCCCCAATTCCCCAGCACTGTTCCTATCCCCCCAATTTCCCAATAAAAATCTTTAAAAAAAAAAAAAAAAAAAAGAAATGCAGAGGGCCAGAAGGTATTATCAGAAAGGCCAGAGGTGAAGTCTACAAAGAGGAACCAGGCAAGAAGCTGTCAAATTTGGAAGCATGGGCTAGAAATGAGGTTGAAAGAATAACAGACCTTGATCATAGAGTTTGGGCAGCTGAGGTCATAATTTATTCTAGGGTGATGATGTGAGAAATAGGAACAAGGCACACACACAGGAGATCCAAGTCCAGTTCTAGAGGTTGTACGAGGGTTGACGATTAATTTTGCGAACTGTTGTAATGTTGTTGCTAACCTTTTTTGCTATCAGAGGGATTATTCATTATGAATTTGTGCCAACTGGACACACAGTTAACCAAGTTTACTATTTGGAAGTGCTGAAAAGGCTGTGTGAATAAGTTAGACAACCTGAACTTTTCACCAACAATTCATGGTTCTTGCATCACAACAATGCACCAGCTCACATGGCACTGTCTGTGAGGGAGTTTTTAGCCAGTAAACAAATCACTGTATTGGAACACCCTTTCTACTCACCTGAGCTGGCCCCCAATGACTTCTTTCTTTACCCGAAGATAAAGGAAATATTGGAAGGAAGACATTTTGATGACATTCAGGACATCAAGGGTAATATGACAACAGCTCTAATAGCCATTCCAGAAAAAAGAGTTCCAAAATTGCTTTTAAGGGTGGACTAGGCACTGGCATCGGTGCATAGCTTCCCAAAGGGAGTACTTTGAAGGTGACTGTAGTGATATTCAGCAATGAGGTATGTAGCACTTTTTCTAGGGTGAGCTCTCGAACTTAATTGTCTGACCTCATATATGTAGAGGATGACTAAGGGAGAGTAGTTGGGAAAGTGAGAGAACTAGGAACCATGTCCTGTGAGGAAAGATGAGGGATGTGTAGGCTGCATAAGGGAGGGCTGCAGGGGACATGACAGTCTTCAAAAAGTCAAATGGCTATGGGTAAAGATTTATATTCTGGTTGGCACAGAGTGCAAAATGAAGACCAGCATGGGAGATTACAGAATATAGATCTTGACTTATTATAAGAAACAACTTTTTGACAGAAATGTTCTAATTATAATAACAGTGATAAGTGCTACTATTACAATATTAGAACACCCACTATATACTTGTCATTGTGGTAGGTACTCTAGAATGCAGTGACCCCAGGAGGTAAGAATTATGACCCCCAATTTGCAGATGAGGAAACTTAGGTTCAAAGAGGTTAAGTAATCACTCAGAGCCACAGAGCTAATAAGTGGCAGGATTCAAACCCAGATATATCTGAAACCAGGCACTCCTTCTCCTTATCACAATTGTTATCACACAGTGTTGTAAACATGTGTTGAATTACTTGTCTCTTCTTCTTGACTATAGGCCAGGGCCCATCATCTGTCTTCTTCACCATTGTATCCCCACACCTAGCACAGGGCCTGGCATAGATACATATTTATTGAATGAAAATGAGTTGAAGTGTTCAGGGCGAGTGATTGCTGGTCAAAACTTGCTATAGAACAGGGTTTCTCAACCTTGGCACTATTGATATTTTGCGCCAGATCATTCTTTACTATGGTGGGGAGGGGGGAAGGGGGGCTGTGCTGTACTCTGTAGGATGTTTAGCAGCATCCTTGGCTTCTACACTAATGCCAGATGTCTCCAGACATTGCCGGAAGTTCCTCTGAGGATGGACAAAATTGCCCTCAATTGCCACTACTATTAAAGGGATTCCCATATAGGGCTGCTTTGAATATCCTCTAACAGTCCTTTAAACCTTAAATTCTATGTTTTAGGGAAAGCACTATACATTTGGTCATTAGTCTCCTGGTATGAGGCTCAGAGTGAGAGCTGGTTTTCTTATTTGGGCAGGTGGACGTGAGCGAGCTTGGTGTGGGGTGTGGAGAGCAGTGAGGAGCAAGCCAGCTTGAGGGGATGTTGAGGGTTATGGTTAAGAGTGTACGCTCTGGGCCGGCCGAGTGGCTCAGTTGGTTAAGAGCGCGAGCTCTGAGCAATAGGGTCACTGGTTCGATCCCACATGGGCCAGTGACACTGTGCCTGAGCTGAGCTGCTGAGGAGCTACCAACAGGCGGCAGGATGGTTCAGCTGGTGAGAGCACGTGCTCCTAACAACAAGGTTGCCTGTTCGATGGTGGGCTACGCCTGCCTGCAACTAAGATTGAACACGGTACCTTGAACTGAGCTTCCCTGAGCTGCCGCCGGGTGGCCGGATGGTGACTGGATTTGGAGCTGAGCTAGCTGCACCCTCCACAACTAAGACTGAAGGACAACAACTTGGCTGTTCCCCTTCCCGAATTCCCCAATAAAAAGCTTTAAAAAAAATAGTGTACACTCTAGAGACAAGCTGTGCTGGGTTCAGATCCTAATTCTTGCATTTACCTGTTACATGACCATAGGCAAAGGATTGGGCCGCTCTATCCCTCATTTCCTTCATCTGCATCATGTCATTAGTACGTGCCTCATGGAGTGGATGTGAAGATTAAATAGCATGTGGTATTAGCACTCAGTAAAAGATAGCAACAATAACGATTATTATTTTCCTGATAAGTGACAAACAACTCTAACCACCTCATTGTACTGTAGCCCCAAACACTGAGTGTGCAGTCCTTGTACATCATGGGCTGTCAGCATCGCATCATCCGGGGAGCTTGTTAAAAGCGTATCTTCCAGAGGATTTTATGAGTTTGACCTCAAAGGCAAGGGAAGTAAAAGCTAAAATAAACGAATGGGACTATATCAAACTAAAAAGCTTCTGCTCAGCAAAAGAAACCATCAACAAAACAAAGAGGCAACCAACCAAATGGGAGAAGCTATTTGCAAACAAGGCCTCTGATAAGGGGCTAATATCCAAAATATATAAGGAACTCATAAACTCAACAATGAAAAGACAAACAAATCCAATAAAAAAATGGACAGAGGACATGAACAGAAACTTCTCCCAAGAAGACATACAAATGGCCAACAGATATATGAAAAAATGCTCAACCTCAGTAGCTATTAGGGAAATGCAAATCAAAACCACAGTGAGATACCACCTCACACCAGTTAGAGTGGCTATCATCAACAAGGCAAATAATAACAAGTGTTGGAGAGGCTGTGGAGAAAAAGGAACCCTCATACACTGTTGGTGGGAATGCAGATTGGTGCAGCCGCTATGGAAGGCAGTGTGGAAGTTCTTTAAAAAATTAAGAATAGAATTACCATATGACCCAGCAATCCCTCTGCTGGGTATCCACCTCAAAAATCAGAAAACATTTATCTGTAAAGATATATGTACTCGGATGTTTGTTGCAGCATTATTTATGGTGGCCAAGACATAGAAACAACCAAAGTGTCCTTCGATAGATGATTAGATAAAGAAGATGTGGTATATATACACAGTACTACTCTGCCATAAGAAAAGATGAAATACTGCCATTTGCAACAACGTGGATGGATTTTGAGATTATTATGCTAAACGAAATAAATCATACAGAAAAAGTTGAGAACCATATGACTTCACTCATATGTGGGATATAAAACTAAAAGCAACAAAGGAACAAGATAAACAAACAAAAACAAAAACTCATAGACACAGACAACAGTTTAGTGGTTGGTTACCAGAGGGTAACGGGGGCAGGGGGATATTAGAAAAGGGTAAAGGGGGTCAAATATATGGTGATGGAAGAACTGACTCTGGGTGGTGAGCCCACAATGTGATATATAGATGATGTATTATATTGGGTTGTCGGAAAAGTCATGATGTATTTTTTCTATGTTTTTCATTGCAAAATGCATCATGACTTTTCCGACAACCCAATAGAATTGTACACTTGAAACCTATGTAATTTTACTAACCATTGTCACCCCCAATAAATTTTACTAAAAGAAAAAAGCACATCTTCCCAAACCTGAACCTAGATCTACTAAATCAGACTCCCTGAGGCTGGGAACCGGGAATCTGTACCTGAGGTGATTCAGTTGTCTACTAAAGTTTGAGAACCTCTGTAGTAAGGACCACTGGGAGTGATGACTCTATGCCATGAAGAAATAGTCATGTTATGTTTAGTTTCATCTCTAATTTACTACGGCAGAAAGTATGTTACCCACTGAGAAAAGCCTTCTATTAACATTGGCTCAATAGCTAGCACCTGCCCTCTGTGCCTCGGCTCTGCTCTCATCTCTGGGTCCTTTGCCTGTCCGTCTCCTTCACCAGTCCTGACATCAGTGCCCCAACATTGAGATTCCATTGCATCATTGCATACTGGCATCAAGAGTGGCCTAAGACTATCCTTTGCCACCCATTGCCATGTGACTTCAGTCCTTACAAATGGATTTTTGCCTCGGTTTCCCTGTCTGGCGCTTAGGTCTTAAGCAGAGATTGTTATGATCCTAATGTGTTTCTCAGGGTCTCTGATTTCCTGCCTGGTTCTCAGTTTCTTCCAGAAAGTAAAACTCTAGTCCCTAGACACATGGGAGCCAGGTGGGGTCCTATATGAAAAGAGGTCCTTGGGACCAAGATGCCACCACATGCCAGATATTGCCTCTTTGCTCTTTCCAGCTGAGTGTCCTTGGGCAAATGACCTAACTTCTTTAAGCATCATTTTCTTCATCTGTTAAATAGAGGATAATACAAGAAGGGTTATGAGGCAGATTCAAGTGAAATGATGCATTGAGGTAGGTAAAATAATTGCCCTTCAAAGATTACATCCTAATCCCCCAAACCTGTGACTGTGTTACCTTACATGGCAAAGGAGACGTTACAAGTATGATTAAGTTAAGGACCTTCAGTGGGGAGATAATCCTGGGTTATCCAGGTGGTCTTAATGTCATCACAAGGGTTCTTGTAACAGGGAGGCAGGAGGGTCAGAGCCCGAGGAGGAGCTATGACGGACAGAAGCAGACATCAAAGTGATGCCATCACTGGAACGGATGCCATCACCACAAGCCAAGGAATGTGGGTGGTCTCCAGAAGTTGGAAAAGGCAAGGTATGAATTCTCTCTAGAGCCTCCAGAAGGAATGCAGTCCTGCTGACACCTTGATTTTAGTCTGGTAAGTCCCGTTTTGATCTTCTAACCTCCAGGTTGTAAGATAATACATTTGTGTTGTAAAGCCACTAAGTTTGTGGTAATTCGTTTCAGCAGCAATTGGAAACAGATGTGTAAAGCACTGAGCAGATCTTGGCATGTAAGAAGCATTCTTACAATGTTATTGTTTATATTTCTGTTTCCACACTCTCCAGCAATAGATTGACCACCACCTGTGGTCACTGCTGCCAGAACAAATCACTGTGTCTCCTTGGTGACTCTTTAGAGACCAGCCCTATTGCTGTGTCAGTTCCCCCCAACTCCTGTCCCACTGAAACCTTGCTTCCTCCTCTACCCATCCAACTGAGGTCTAAGCTTTGCTGATGAGCCCGCCTGAGTTACACCTAATTTTTTTTTAAATTGGGGAATTAGGGGAGGGGAACAGTGTTGGGGAATTGAGGAAAGGGAACAGCCAAGTTGTTGTCCTTCAATCTCAGTTGTGGAGGACGCAGCTAGCTCAGCACCAAGTCCAGTTGCGCCACTCAGCTCAAGGTGCTGTGTTCAATTATTTGCGGGTGGATGTAGCCACCATCCCATGTGGGAGTCGAACTGGTAGCCTTGTTAAGAGCGCATGCTCTATCCCCTGAGCCACCCGGGCGGCAGCTCAGCTCGAGGTGCAGAGTTCAGTCTTTAGTTGCGATGTAGCCCACCATCTCGAACAGGCAACCTTGTTTTTAGGAGCACGTGCTCTCACCAGCTGAGCCATCCTTCCCCCTGTTGGCAGCTCAGGGGCAGCTCAGCTTGGGCACAGCTCACTGGCTCATGTGGGAATCGAACCAGCGACCCTATTGTTCAGAGCTCGCACTCTTGAGCAAGCTCTTAATCAACTGAGCCACTCAGCCGGCCCACACCTAATTTTTTAAAACTTCAAACTTGAAGGCTTAACCATTATCCGAAAAACACGCTGGTCAACAATACTTAGAGAGCATCTAATTGAACATGTTATTTTTGCAGAAGAGAAAAATAAAAGAGGGAGAAATGACATCCAAAATCACAGAGCAAGTTGGTAGAGGAACTAAAAGTGGAGCCTAGTGTCCCTGTCTCCTAAGAAGGGTTCTGTCTGTCCTGGTGCACCCTCCACACTGGCTCTGGTTTGCCTTGAAAGGCTGTCTTTTTTTTTTTTTTTTCACTTACAGTCAGTCTGAGACGGGCCTTCAAGATCACCCACAACGCCCACCTTAGCTTCTTGACAAACACCTTAAGGGCACGGCATTGCCTCTTGGCTGCCACCAGCTCTTGAGTGGGTGGTAAAAGCACTAGCGGGAATTCCCTGGCGCTCTGTACAGTGTCCTTGGCCCACTCCCAGGAGGCCACCACAAGCCAGACAACCACAGTGCCCAAGGGGGTGGCACCTTTGGGGTCAGCTCTGGATGTCTGAGTTTTCCAGTTCTGGGGAGACCTCCCCAGGCCAGGAGTGTGGCCGCGCTCTCATTCACTCTCTGAGAAGCGAGGAGCCTGAGCCTCTTTCCAGTGCCTTCCTGCAAATCTGCCAGCTTTCTGTCCCCTGGGGCTTAACTTATTGATGAATTAGAAAAGGGAAGAGGGGAGACAAAGACCATGGACAGGCCTTAGTTTCTCAACTGTAACAGGCAGATGGCCGAACTAAATAACCTCTGAGTAATTATGTAAAGTTCTATTATTTTAGCTTAATTGGATTGCGTGTGGTGCCGATCTTCTGGCTCCTTGCTGCCAGCCTTAATGTACAAGCTCCTTAGCATAGCACTCAACAAGCTTCACAATCTGGTGCCAATCACCTTTCTAGCCTTCTCTTCTGTCTGTCTGTCCTATCCTTTTATTGCCTGCCCCCCAGTACCCCTTACACTCGCTACAGACCTTCCAGTGTTGCCTCAACATATCCTGTAGGTTCCTTCCTCTGTGCCTTTTTTCTTTCCTTCTCCCTAGAATACCTTCCCCCCCTCCAGTCTGGCCTCTCCCTGATAAACTATGAAATATGCTTCAAAATGCAACTTGAATGCCCCTTCACCTGGGAGGCCTATCTGGGGTTACGTGGATTTTCTCTGTGTTCCCAGTGGCATTATATGCACCCCTTACTGTCATAGGACATCATAAATATAATAAATGCTTGTCACCCCCACTGAACTTGTCCTCGTACAGTTTATAGCCTGGTGAGGGAGATGGACATGGAAAGACTCAATGTTTCCTTACAATCGCGATAAGCACCATGAAGGAGAAGGGGAAGGTGCTGTGAAAGTGCGTGACAGAAGATGCAGGCTGTGATGTCACAGATGGCCTCCCTGACGATGTGACATCTTGGTGGAGACCTGTGTGTGAGCACAAGAAGAAGTGAAGGTGGCAGAATGAGCATCCAGAAAAAAGACTCTCTTATTGAATTTCTGAGGTGGAAAGGAGCCTGTGTGTTAGAAAAAGAGAAAGAAGGCCAGGGTGGCTGGAGTTTCCTGAGAAGGTGATAACAAAAGGAAGTCAGCGAGGTGGGTAGGCCTCAGTCACACAGGGCCTCAGGCCTTATTGAGCTGCCTGGGGAGGTGCTGGGTACAAAGGGGTTCGGAATACTATTCATTCCACTTTTGTGTGTGTTTGAAATTTTTCCATGGGAAGAACTAAAAGGAAGACGTAGTAGTGTAGTCATCGTAGTTTAGTCTTTATCCTAAAAGCCGTGTTAAGCAAGGTGAGGGTGAGAGGAACACAATCAGATGTACTGTTTATTTTTAATGTTTTAATTAAATATTTCAGGCCTCCAAAATAATAAAACAAACATTGGATAACCACCAACCAGCTTTGTTAAACCTTCGCTTTTGCCATATTTGCTTCAGATAGAACTGAACGAGGTATAGATTTATTTTTCAAAGGTCTCTCTGGCTGCTGTTTGAAGAAAGATTAGAGGTGGGAAAGAGAGGCTCATCAGGTGGGAAGTTTCTGAAGTCCAGATGAGACATGACAGAAGTTGAGACTGAGGTGGAGGTGGAGAGAGGTGGACGTGGGGGAGATTACTCAGGTGGGGTTGCTGGGGCTTGGCAGTTGATGTTATTGAGGCAGGTGAGGAGAGGAAGAGGGGGACAGCTCCCATCTTTCTGGCCCAGTGTTTTAGGGGCACAAAGAACAGTGTGTGCATGAGTGTTTGTGGTATAGAATTGAGTTTTTAAATGCTTGTGGCTAACAAAAGTTGTTAGTAACAATGCCTTGTTTTTCTCTACCTATTTTGTTACAACAACATGATATGATTGTTGAGAAAATATTCTTTTATATAGATGGCTTTGCTGTTTTCCTATAGATCATCAAAGTCTAGTTCAAGGTTGCCTTTTAAAATGAATGCATGGAGTAATGATGGGGAAAAACGAGGGAAGGACTTGAATGGAATCAGTTCCAAGGTCCAGAGACACCAAATGATTCATCCCCAAATCTATCAGCTGGAGAGGGCCAGACTGGGATTCACAGCTTTCATCCACATTCTAGTTCCTAAAACAGGCACACAGACCTAAGTTGTTCTAAGAAAGCTGAAAGCACCCAGGGCAGGGGCCAGCACCCAGAACAGCTCTGGACCATGCCCCGGTCCTTCCATCTCCTCAACATGGCTCTGAACAGGTCACTTGTCTGTTCAGAAACCTTGAACGACTCCCCTCAGCCTTTGGACCAAAGCCAATTTCACAATCTGCTCCCAGCCTCCCTTTCCAGCCTCTTCTTCTCATACACTCTTACTGGAAATAGCAAGTAACTCGATGCCCCAAGCACAGCAAATTATTTACCGTTTGCTGAACACGGCATGCACTTTTGTGGAGCCTTGGTTCATGTTTTTCCTTCAGTCTGGACTGCCCCCTCTCACCATTCCGTGTCCTTCTCCTCCCTCAAAGGTTTATCTTCGATACCAACCTTCTTTCTAAAACCTCCCCTAACTTCCCCAGCCTCTGCTGGGAACCTCATTTCTTCCCCCTTCAGTGCTTCCTCACATCTTGTTTATACCTCTAGCACGCATTCATCCATTCTTCCAAAAAGGTACTGATTTTTTTTTTCTGTACCAAGCACTATTCTAAGAAGTTGGTGGGGGACACAGACAATGAAATTAAGTTAAAAATATTTATCAAGTGTCTAGAATGTCCCAGGCACATGCTAGGTTCTGAGGAGACCTTGGCTGCAGTCTATCAAGCATTCGGTGCCTCTCATTTTGAGTTCAAACTATACCATATCATAAGGCTAAGCATTTCCTAAAATTAATCTCTTTGGTACAATTATGATTTACTTTTATTTGCTGTAAAACTACCTCTGAAAATGGAAACATTGGCTAAAAGGCTATTATATTGGGTTGTTGGAAAAGGCATAACGTATTTTTTTCTATGTTTTCCGTTGCAAAAATGCATCATGACTTTTCCGACAACCCAGCAGTAATCCAGGATAGGACAGTTTAGTGAAGAGGGAAAAGCACTAAGATCAAGGAGAGAAAATCCAGTGCTGGTCCTCTTTATTGCTTATTAGCTACACATGGGTTCCTGGACAAGATGTCGACAAGTCACTTCATCTGTCTGAGTCCTCTGCTTGCTCATCTATTAAATGAGGACAACACCTTCCCTATCTACCTCATGGCATTGTTGTCAGGATCAAGTGGGGCCATTCACATGAAAGCATCTGGAAAGTGCAAAGCACCCTACAGATATGAGACTATTAAAGTAATAGGAAAAGCCACAGTAATAATAGGAGAAAATGAATTGAAAATACAGTGGACTAGATTCGGGTTAAGTAAAAGAAGAACTTTCTAAGAGAGAATTTTTTTTACACAACAATGAAGATCTACCAGAGGCCATAACCACACTGAAATAAATTTTTGGCTTGGGATTGGCTACAGATACAAGTTGAAGAATGTTCTCCATCTGCCATAGCAAATCTCTCAACACTGGTCTACAGGGCAGGAATCCATTATGCCCTTGGACCAGGCATCACATTCTCTTACTTTTGTGGCAATTTTGATTGGTTTGTCTCTTTCCGCCTGTACTGACTTTCTTCAGAATCAAATTGGAAACTAGGAGGGCCAAAAAAAAACTTTATGGGGCATTCTACTCATTCCAATAAGAGAAAGGTGCTTTAAATAAACCAAACACAGGAAGCCAATTAGAGAATCAGTGGGACCCCCGATGTACAAAATACAAAAGAAAGACTCAAGAAAGCAAAGGAGAAAACAGACTGATTTTTTTTTTACTTTGTCTATTGGTAATGGAAGAAGAGATACGGAACCAAAAGCCAAAAATAGTGAAAATGCTTTCAACTAAGAAGTCAGAAAACCAGGGGAAAGAGTTCTAGTTCTGAGTCACCTACTATCAGGTTTAGTGTCCTTGGGCAATTCACTAATGGCAATTCAAGAAGTATCTATTAAGTACTACTATGTGCTTACTTGGTAGACTCGATGATCATGGCTGCCTCTCAATTCCCCTTTATTGTATGTCACTGACACTAGATGACAGCCTACCTAATGGGTTATGAAAGAACTTGAGGGTGACATTGTGGGGCCACTGCTAAAAGGAATAACCTCTATTTCCACTGAAGGAAGGACAGGTGGGCAATAAGTGCCATCTTCTTAGCAATTTTAGATAAGGACCTGGAGACCCACATGCTCATGAGCATCTATTTCAGATCCATGTAACTTTTTGGCATAAAGGATAAGAAATATAATCATTGAATGTTTGAGTATTTACTGATGAGCATTGAGAGTTGGGGATTGTGTTAGATCTAAAAAACATAAAGCATTTTGGTGGGGGAAGTCCCTGCCTAAGACCTACAACTTTTCCCCCGAAATAATGTTTAATTATTTTTGAAAAACGTAAATGGCAAACTGGCTGAGGCTGCCTCAAAGTGTTCCCCTGCTGAGAGAGAAATAAATGACTGGAGAAGTCAGGGGAAGTTTCCTGGAGAAGCAGGGCTTGGGCTGAAACTTTAAGGAAAGGTTGCAAATGGTTGGGTGGAGATGCAGACATAATCAGCATGCATAGATGTCCAGAGAAACCTAGGTAGCTTGTCTTAAGATAAAGGAGAGACAAGCCTGTCTGGAGTAAAAATGTGTACCGATGAGCAGTGGGAAAGGCAGTCATGAGGTAGGGTGGAGTCAGACTCCGGAGGCTTTAAAAGACAGAAAGAGGGATAAGCAACATTACCTGCTGGAATAAGCAACATTAAAAGCAATAATATTTCAATAAGGTTTCAATCATGTGATCTGTTAGTACCCAACAGGGATAATTAGGTGCAAGTTGTTGAGAGACGCAGTGGATAGAATGCCTCTATCTTTCAGAAAGTTTCGGACTGTATATTAGGCTTTGAAAATGGAGTCATGGAATCAAGGGTCGCGTTTTTATCACAGCCTGAGAGCTCACTTAGAGATAGGCAACAATAGATGGAAATAAATGGTCACTTCTCTGAATGAAAGGAGATTAAGAGGGCAGGGGGCCCCAAGAGACCATGCTGGGACTTGTCTGAGTTAAATTTTTTATAAGTGATCCAGAAGAAGTAGAGCAAAGTGAAAATTTCTGGACTGCAGATCATATTAAGCCTGTTCACGTAGGGAAATGCTCAGCCAAAGGAGTGAGAGCTGAAGTAAGGTATCGAGTGGGATGCAAAATGGCAGATAAACGTCAATGTGGGGGAAATGTAAGGTAATGCATTCTGATAAAAATAATCCACATATAGGGTGTTGTGTTCCAGGCTATCAGTTTTGACCCAGGAAAGGGATCCAGGAGCTACTGCCGATTGTTTCCTAAAGGCAGTGGCCTAATGTCTTGGGGTCAGGAAGACAGACAAAGGGATAGGCAGAAGCAGGAAGGGACCTGAAAACCAAAGGGAAAGTCATCCTTCCTTTGTGCAAGATGACAGGGGACACATCTGGGGACAATGGTCAGGTTTACATCTATGGAAAGTTACGGCTCAAGGGTATCTAGAAAAGGGCAACTAAAATGACACAGTGGATGAATCGTAGCTATTCTAGGGATGGCCTGTCATAAGGGGGAAACTTAAGTGTGCAGACCAAGGCTAAGAGAGGTGGAACAATCAAAGCCTATGAAACCATAAGTGGGTACACATAACCTTCTCTCCAAATCTTGACATATTCAAACAAATAGTCTCCTCTCAATGCTTGAAATAGCACAGGAAAAAGAAAATTCAGGGTTGAAATCATCTAGCCCTATCTCTTCATTTTCAAGATGGTAAAATTCAAGCCTAGAGCAGGCAAGGAAATGGCCCAAGGTCACAAACCACCAGGGGCCAAGGTCAGATCAGAGCCCAACCCTCCTAAATCCCAGACCAGAGTCTTTCCACCTCACCCTGCGCTTTCAGGAAGACTCAAGGAATCCTACTTTTTATAGGGTATAAACTCATGAAATGCATTACTTTGAGATAGAATAAAGCTGAAAACACAAACAGGCTAGGGAAAGTTTTCACTAAACGTCAGTCAGCAATTAGATCTTTGGAAGACAACTAACTACCCAATGGGGCTAAAGAGACTTTCTACACACTTCGATATTTTTGGATCACGTAACCCCTTTGCAAGTCTGCAGAAAGCTATGGATTCGCTCCAGAAAAACACATTTGCACCTACAAACACAATTTTGCACAAAATTTCAGAGAGTTTATGACCCCTTGAGTTCCATGCCCAATTAAGAATCCCTGTTCTGGCAGATTCTTCTGAACAAACAGACTGCCTGCTTCAACAAGCACACTCCATCTCTTAGGATTACTGAGGCAATCACTCTGATGTTCCCCAGCAAAACAAAACGAAACAAAACAAAACAAAAGCCCACTGTCTCTACCTCACTTAACTACAATTGAAGGCCTTTAGGTCAGAAGAAACCAGGGAAATTACCTAAGTCTACTGCCCTCACCCCCATGTGATACAGAATAATGTTATGGTTAATATACCGAGACAGGAGTCAGCCTGCTTAGGTTAGAATCTCAACTCTCTCGTTCACTAGCTGTGTGACCTTGGGCAAGTTACTTAAATTCTCTATTTCCACTGAAGTAAGGACAGGTGGGCATGTCAAGTGGGGGTAATAATTACAACGATCTCCTAGAGTAGTTATGAGGATTAAATAAGATACTAATTCACATAAAACAGCACCAGGCCTGGCACACAGTGAGTGCTCAGTACATGCTAGCTGGCATGATTGTTATTATTATGCACGTATCCATCCAATCCCCTCCTGGAGCTTTCGCTTGCACATGCCAGTGATGAGCAGCTCCCCGCCTCCTAAGCTGGTTGAGCAGCTCCGATTGTTACAAACTTCTTCCTTTACTGAGCTGAAATCTGCCTTCTTGCCCCCACCCCTGATGGTCCGAGTTCTGCCCTGTGGGGCCTTGCAGAGCAAGTCTGTCCTTCCTCCACGTGACAGCCCTTCGGATATGAAGACAGTGATGGAGTCCTTCCCGCGTCTCCCCACCCTGCAGCCCCCACCCCATCCTCTCTCCTCCAGCTTGAACAGCCTTGGTTCTTCTCCCAGCCTACAACAGACTGGCTGCGCTTACTATTTACTCCGAGGCGTCGTACGGTTTCCCTCACACACGGTCCTGCAGGCCACGCACCCCACCCGCACCCACAACAATCGGCCCTTGGGCTCCGCCCTCGCCCACTGCCCCTGTCCGCGGTGCTGAAGCGGTTCCCGGCCCCGCAGCCTCGGCGCTGCCCTTCCAGCCCCCGCCCTGGCGCCCCGGCCCGGACGCCAGGAGCGGACCTCGGCGCACCACCTCCACTCCCCCCGGTGGCAGGCGCGGCCCGGCCCCGACGCCGCCCCCCGCCCTGCCCGGAGGCCCCGAGTCCG
>NW_017731588.1:1667516-1671466 GCF_001890085.2 Hipposideros armiger
CGCGCGCCCCGCCCCGGCGGGGGGCGGCAGGGGGCGCGGGGGCAGCACCCGGCGGCCCCGCTCGGTGGCGGCTCTGGGCCAGCCCTGGGGCACCGGTCAGGGAGCGGCGCTGGGGAGGGGGTCGCGGGGGCCAAAAGGACAGCTCTGGAGGCAGGGGTGGGACTGGAGGAGGGGGTCTGAGGGGCAGGCCTGGGGGAGCGAGAAGAGGCTAAGCAAATAATCCTGGAGACAGACCACAGGGTGGCTCTGGGGAAAGGTTATACGAGGTTAGGGGTCCCGGAGCCAAAGGACTCGCCCGGGGGGAGGGGGTGTGAGGGGTTGCCTGGGGGTAATGGCAGGGTTGATGGAGGAGAACGAGGTAAAGAAACAGCCCTGGAGGAGAGAGTCGAGAGCGTGGCACTGGAGAAGAGGTTCTGAGGGGCTGCCCTGGCAGGGAGGATGAGAGACTGAAGAATAAACCTGAGCAGTGTTTCAGGGGAGCAGCCCCCAGAGACATTAGGTGGAATTAAGGGAAAGCTCATTCCCTCAGCAACCCCCTCCTGCCAGGGAGAGAAATCACTCAGTTGGGAGGAGATCATCTTTCATCCAAAATAACCCACATTTATTGAGCACTATCTATCATCCATCTATCTATCTATCTATCTATCTATCTATCTATCTATCTATCTATCTATCTATCTATCTATCTATCTATCTATGGCCCTGGACTATCTGGGATACAGAAGAAAAGGAGGGTGGTTCCCTGAAGTGTAGAGGTTTACAGTTTGGTGAAAAAACATGAGTGCAAAGAAACACAGGGCAGCAGGCATGTTGCAACAACATGGATGGACCTAGAGAACATTATGCTAAGTGAAGTAAGTCAGACTGAGAAAGACAAATACCATATGATCTCACTTATAAAGAACTGAATAAACGAATGACTAAAACAGAAACAGACTCAGAGATATAGGGGGGAAAAAAACCCCTGATGGTTGCTAGATGGGTGGGGGATGGGGATGGGGGAGAAGGTAAAGGGATCAGAAAGTAGAAAGTACAAATTAGTAGTCACAATGTAGTCACGGGGATATAAAATACAGTTTGGGGAATATAATCAATAATGTTGTAAAGATTGTGTAGGATGCCAGATGGGCACTGGATTTATCAGGGAGATCACTTCATAGACTGTGTAGATGCCTGACCACTGTGCTATACACCTGAAGCTGAAGTTGAATAATAATGAATATCAACTATAATTATATATATATATATCCCAAAAAATGTATACACATTTTAAGAAAGGAAAAAGCTGTGTTAAAATTGTACTACAATGAATGACATTAGCGTTCATTTGATTAATGCCACCTTTTGAGTAAACGTCATACCATGCATTGCTACCATAATTCAATTCAACTTTGAAAAGTAATACATAAATAACATCTCTTAAAATGTATACATATTTTGGCACCTCTGGTATATACCGGGGGTGCCAAAAACATATACAAGTGGACACTTTGGTCAACGTTGCTCAGTCAGTAGTTCGCCGTAATCAGAAGTATCTGGGCACTGATGGTAACCACTTTGAGCACCTCTTGTAATTGCAGAAGTCAAATGTGACTTGCATTTATCTTTTGTTATCAGTATATATTGAGTATTACAATTTTAATACAGTTTTCCTTTCTTAAAATGTGTATACATTTTTTTGGCACACACACAAACACACGAGGTCTGACAATTAAGTTTGCGAACTTGCCACCGTACGCTTGCATTGGCAGCACTGTACAAACAGCTCAGTAAGGTTTCATAACCTTGGTGTATCAGTGTCTCACAGCTGTGTTCGTGTCGATGTGTGGCAGTGTCTTGCTGAGTGGCGTTCATTATCGTTGATGCATGTTTTTGTATGCTGACGCAAGAATGTCTGAGCTTGAATTAGAGCAATGAACAAACATTAAATTTATTGTTAAACTTGGCTAGAGTAGAAGTGAAATCAGGGACATGTTAGTCCAAGTTTATGGGGATAATGCCATGAAGAAAACGGCAGTGTACAAATGGATTAAATATTTCTCTGAGAGGACAGGACATGTCACTGATGAAGAGAGGCCAGGGTGGCCAGTAATGAGCAGAACTGACAAAAATGTTGCAAAAATTCATCAAATTGTGCATAAAAATCATCGGCTGACTGTGAGAAACATAGCACACAGAGCAAACATTGATAGAGAAGCAGTTAGGAAAATCTTAACTGAAAATCTTGGCATGAGAAAGGTGTGTACAAAAATGGTCCCGAAGGAGCTCCTGCATCACAACAATGCACCAGCTCACACGGCACTGTCTGTGAGGGAGTTTTTAGCCAGTAAACAAATAACTGTATTGGGACACCCTCCCTACTCACCTGATCTGGTCCCCAGTGACTTCTTTCTTTACTCAAAGATAAAGGAAATATTGAAAGGAAGACATTTTGATGACACTCAGGACATCGAAGGTAATACGAGGACATCTTTGATAGCCATTCCAGAAAAAGAGTTCCAAAATTGCTTTGAAGGGTGGACTAGGTGCTGGCATTGGTGCAAAGCTTCCCAAGGGGAGCATTTCAAAGGGTGACCATAGTGATATTCAGCAATGAGGTATGTAGCACTTTTTCTAGGACTAATTCACAAACTTAACTGTCCGACCTCGTATTATGGGAGTAGAGAAGAGGGAACAGCTAACTGTCTAGAGATGGCAGAAGTGACATTGACCTTGAATGACCACCAGGGATTTGCTATGTAGAGTGGGAAGGGAACTGTATGGACAAAGGCACAGATAGATAGGAATGCCACTCTAAGGGGTTTGGACTTTATGTTCTAAGCCAGTGGTTCTCCAAGTGTGGACCCCTTTCATACTTTTAGAGGGTTGGTAAGATCAAAACTATTTTCATAATATTTCTAAGATATTATTGTTATTTTAAGTGGACTACTATGTAAATATTAAAAAATTTCTCAGCTTTGGTTTCTAGTGTGGTCATTATCAATAGATATAATCCACATAAACACAAGCTCTTTGGAGCCTTCAATAATTTTTAAGGATGTAAAGGGAGTCCTTAGACCAAAAGTTTTGAGAACCCTGTTCTAAGCAATAGGGCATCACTGAAGGGTTTTAAATAAAGGAATGACATGATAACACTTCAAAAAATTGCTCAACAAATATTTATTAAACATGTACTATGTGCTCGGCACTAGTAATAGACAACAAACAAAAAAATTAACATATGTAGTATGTTAGATAATAATAGGTGTTGAGAAAAGCAGGGAACTAGGATATGAAAAGTGTGTGTGCGTGTGCGTGTGTGTGCGCGCACGCGCATGCACACACGCACATGCACGCAAAATTTTGGATAGAGTGGCCAGAGAAAGTCTCAGTAAGTCGGTGAGTTTTCAGTACAGACCTGAAGGAACAAGGGGGTGGACCATGCAGATATCATGGAGAAATGAATTCAGGCAGAGAGAATAGAAAGTGAAAGTTCTGTGGCAAGAATGTGTCTGGCAAGTTTAAGGAATAATGTGTGGTTGGAATGGAAGAAGGGTGAGAGTATTAGGAGATGAGGGTTATGGAGGGAAGGTTTTTTTATCCACCTGACATAAAAATCCAATGGAAGATTTTAAGAATAGAAGAGACACCTTTTCCCTTTAACAGAACCACTTTGGTTGCTGTGCTGAGAACAGGTTGAAGGTCATAAGCAGAAAGGCCAGCTAGGAGGCTATAATCCAGGTGCAAAATGATGGTGGGATGGACCAGGGTCCAAGTGGGGATAGTGAGATGTAGCTGAATTCTCCATAGATTTTTGACAGTAGAGTTGGTGAAACTTGGCAATGGATTGGATATAAGGTATGAGAACAAGAGAAGAGTCCAGTTACATCAAACTTTTTGACCTGAGTAACTAGAACAGCGGTTCTCAACCTGTGGGTCGCGACCCCTTTGAGGGTCGAATGACCCTTTCA
>NW_017731588.1:1671501-1674591 GCF_001890085.2 Hipposideros armiger
TTATAGAGTAGCAACGAAAATAATTTTATGGTTGGGGGTCACCACAACATGAGGAACTGTATTAAGGGGTGCGGCATTAGGAAGGTTGAGAACCGCTGAACTAGAAGAATGGAGTTGCCATTGTCTGATACAAAGAAGGCTGCAGGAGGGACAGGTTTGAAGAGAAATATTAAGAGCTTGGTTTTGAACATATTAAGTGGGAGATGTCATTTAAACACCCAGATGGATACAGCAAGTAGGCTGTTTCGTATTTGGGTCTGAGTTCAGGAAAGAGGTCTAGACTGAAATATTAATTTGGAGGCTCTCAGAATGAAGGTACTATCTAAAAGCCGAAGGACCAGAAGAAATTACATAGGAAGTTAAGTGTAGGGAGAAAAGCAAAAACTTCTGATGACTCAATCCTGGGGCAACTCTAATATTTTGAGGTTGGGAAAATGAAGAGGAATCAGCAAAATACAATGAAAAGGAACAGGCAAAAAGAAGAGAATCAGTAGAGTAAGAAATCCTGGAATCCAAGTGAAGACAGTGTTTTAAGGGAGAGAGAGTACTCAACTGTTAAATGCTGTGTACAGATCTAATAATATGAAGATTAAGAAATGGTCATTTCATTAACCAATGTGGAAGTATTGGTGATATTGAGAAGAGCAGTTTTGGTGGCATGTAGGGGACAAAAATCTGATTGGAGTATGTTCAAGAGGGAATAGGAGAGGAATTGAAAATGTTGAGTATATACTCGTATACCTTTTTCAAGGAGTTTTGCTACAAAGGAAAGGAGAAAATATGTCAGCTGGAGGAGCAAGTAGAGTCAGAAAAGGGTTATTTGTTTGTTTTCAAAATGGGGAAATGATGTTTATGTGTTGACTGCGAATGATCCAGTAGAGGGGAAAAATGATGTTGCAGGAGAGAGGGGGAGAATTGCTGAAGCAATGTCCTTGAGAATGCAAGTATACAAGTGGAGAGGCTGGCTATGAGCTAGAATAATAACCTATCCATAGTCAGGGGAAAGAAGACAACTTTTAAGCCTTTAAATCTGGTCCCAGTGTGGAGAAGAGATTAGAGGGGGAGCTTGCATTTATTGGTTACTTGCTCTGTCCAGCACTGTGCGAGATGCTTTCCTCACAACAGTCCCTGATGTAAGAGGGAGATGGGTTGTGAGGCTATTGCAACAAGGCAAGAAAAATTGAGAACTGAACTGAAGCTCCTGAAGTCCCAAGACACTGTGCTCTTTACGCTGCCGTGGAAATTTTTGTTTTCTAGATCACGTTGGCTTCTCATTTGCAGATATCAGAATGCCTTCCATTCAGTGACAAAGATTCTTTGCTTGACCAAACTTGAGTCAGGCTCCTGAACTTTCTCCTAGTCTCATCTGTGCACTTCCTTGTAAATCTAGCTTTAGCAAGAACCCTGCGAAGTCAGTTTAACCAGAATCCCCCCCCTTTTTTTGATATCTGATCACCATGATATCTGATACAGTTTCTCACCCTCCACCATTCACCAGGTGATGTCTGATCACCCTGGCCTGTCTTCAGCAAGAATCCTGTTAGGTCAGTTTCACCAGAACACCCCTCCCCCCTGATGTTTCTTCTTAGTAATTTTCCATCCACTGACCTTTGCCCTGCTCTCTGACTATAAATTCCCACTTGGACCATGATATATTCATAGTTGAGCTTAATTTCTCTCACCCACTGCAACATTCCATTGCAGTGGGCCCTATACCTATAGCAATAGTGCCCCTGCCATGAGTAAAGTCTTCCTTACCATGCTTTAAGTGTCATTGAACTTTTTTTCTTTAACATTGTGTAAGAAGAAACTAACTTGCTAGCTCAATCATGGGGTAGAGATGCTTCTTATAAAGGAAGGAAATAGTTGGTGGGCACAGGAATCCCCAAATAATACCCCAAAGATTAAAACAAACAAACAAACAAACAAACAAACAAACAAACAAACAAACAAACCAAAAACAGGAATAGGGACTAGTGAAGTTCTTATTTGGGATCTGAAAGGAAATAAGGAAATATAGACAGGAAGCTAGAGATCACAATCCAGGTTGGGAAGTTTCCTTGACTTCTCTCCTTCCTCTAAATTCCCATTTATTTAATAAGGTCTTGTTATGTGCGAAGCAATTTGTCTACGTTCTATCATTTAATCCTCACAGCTATCCTATGAAGGAAAGAGTGAGAGGGGAAGTGATTTATTCAATGACACACCAAGACAACAGCAAAACTAGGAATAAAACCCAAGTGTCTGATGCTAAAGCTTATGTCCTTTGTACATTTGTTCATTCATTAATTACCTTAAAAATTCTATAAACATTACTAAACAGTCACTCTGGAAGGTACTGTGGCAAGTGAGATGTTCTTCAGGTAAAAGAGCTAAGATTTGAACACATACAAGATGTGACAGATAACTGCAACATGTTACAACATCTTATAGGATTTTTCTTCGGGGGTGGGAGTGGGATGAGGTCACTCTGGCTGGGAAAAATCAGGGAGATCAAGGAAGGCTTGAAAAAGGAACTAGCATTTGAAATGAGCCTATATAAACAAGTAATGTTTTATAAATGAGTTGTTTTATATGCAATATACACTGAATGTTATCAACACACATGTGCTTGAAAGTTATAAGCAATGTAAGTCTGTGAAGTTGTAATTGGCAGAAAATGGGGAGTGAAGGCATGGAGGAAGGAAAGGGTCCAATTGTTTGGGTTGTAGAGAAGTCCCAGTCCCTACCCCCTGCCTCCATCTCAAGATTCAGCCTCAAATGGTTTGGGGGTATTTTCCACTTAGATTTTTCCCTTAAGAGCATATTCAAAGTGATGGTCATGCAGTGGGACTTTCTGTAGTGATTAAAAGTAATGAAGTATTAAGGGCCGGCTGAGTGGCTCAGTTGGTTAAGAGCTCGCTCAAGAGTTTGAGCTCTGAGCAACAGAGTCCCCGGTTTGATTCATGGCCCAAGCTGAGCAGCCGCTGAGCTGCCAACAGGTGGCAGGATGGCTCAGCTTAAAAAAAAAAAAAAAAGGAAAAAAAGTAATGAAGTATTGCATGAACTGCTAGGAAATTGTTTCCAAAATGTAATGATAAATGAAAAAAA
>NW_017731588.1:1675291-1685361 GCF_001890085.2 Hipposideros armiger
TAAAGGAAGGCAAATTAGAACAATGAGCTATTGCTTTCTCATCTACAAGACTGCAAATATAAAAAAGTTGGATATTATAGCGTGTTAAAGAGAGCATGAAAAAAGTAGTGTTGGAAGGGATATAAATTGAAATACTCACTTTGGAGCACAAATTAGCAATGCTTGTCAACTCTGAAAATGAGCATCCCTTTGACCCATCAACTCTAATTGTGAGAATTTATCCTAGATAGATCATCCTTGCCTATGTACAAATACACAAAATGATTCATTGTGGCTTTCCTCATAATTACAAAAGATCAAAATCAACCTAAGCATTTTCCAGTTGGGGAAACAGCTACATCTAAACAGAGGAACACCAGGTAGGTGTTGAAAAGGACCGTGTGGATCTGTATTATTCTTATGACAAGACCTTCATTTAGTTCCCTTGTTATTTCTTTACTTGGACTATAGCAGTAGCTTCTGGACAGGTCTCCCTGCTTTCGTCTTGCCCCCCATATAATCTGTGGGGCCCAGTACAAAAGTTTTTAAAATAGTAAAAATTCCAAGATGGTGGTAGCAGGGCATTAAAACAAATGTGGGGGCTCTCCTAAGTGTGAGGCCTGTATGGCTGCAGAGGTGCACGCCCATGAAGTCAGCTCTGCCCCTTGAGTGCCACCTTAACACTGGCTGCTAAAGTGGCATGCTCCTTTTGCCTGGAACATATTTCTACCGCCATCTTTTTTTCTATCTGATGGACTACATGGCTGGCAAGAAAGAACTCAAATGCGACCTGCTTTGGGAAGCTTTCCTTGAACCCCCTCACCCAAGACCCTCTTCCTTCTGTGCTCCCCCAGCTCTTGCATGTAGTTTGATTAACTCTTTATCACAATGTATTATGATTATTTGTTTAAACGTCTCTCTCCGAGCTTCTCAAGGACTTGGCTGTGGCTTATGCTTATTTTGGTAACCCTAGCACCTGACACATGACCAGGCGCGTGGGAGCTGCGAGAATGAGTGAGTTGGAGGGGCTATGTTTGGATGGGTGTGCTGAATGATGTCATAGTGCTTCATAGTCATACCTCACTTTCATGTTCAGATTAGACTCTAATTTCACGCAGGCCAGCAGGCTCTGATGGCTGGCTCTTGCTTCTAAGAGCCATGATGGTCCCCTGCAGTGGTGGGAGATGACTAAACTGGCAAACCTTTGGAGGATCCCCCAAACCACCCACACCTATCTCTGAATCTCCTTATACTCTTCAGGCATTTAACACGGGGGTCCGATTCCCTCAGGGCCAGTTGGCCCCACCACTCAGTTCCAGGTTCTAGGAAACTGGCAGTAGTTTCAGATTACCCCTAATCCTTTGCAACACTTGTTTTTGTTTTGTTTTGCTTTAGCTGAGCCATCCTGCCACCTGTTGGCAGCTCAGCAGCAGCTCAGCTCGGGCTGGGCATCGAACCGCTGTTGCTCAGAGCTCGCACTCTTGAGCGAGCTCTTAACCAACTGAGCCACTTGGCCGACCCTGCAACACTTGTTTTTAAATGTGGATATGCAATATGCCTATGATACATGAAGACTTTCTAAAGGGTACTCATGCACTGATATTGTTAAGGGAATTAGTTTCCAGGTTCTCAACTTCCATGTGTACTCTACCTGAGAAAGTTCCTGGGGTTATGGCTCCAAGCTGGCTTTTCCTTCATGATTGTAGTTCTTCTAGTCTTCATAAGAAAGGCATATCCCTGGCCCATCCTGAATCTTACTATGGTACATTGCCTGAGGCAGTAATAAATCCTGGAGGTGACAAAGGGACAATTAAAAAATATCAGTTTCAGGGAAATACCTTTAAATATGGGGTGACATTATTTATCAAAATTATTTTAGGTGAGAAAATTATTTTAGGTGCTGTGTGAGAAAAAGGGTATGAAGACCACTGGTCCGAGACAACACACTATGGTGGCTTCTGGAGGGTTTTCTAGGAGGTTCTGGTCTGGTCCTCCCCACTTCTCGGCCTCTGAAACTGGACCTCCGTTTCATGAGGCGAGCCTGGTAAATAACTTTTACTTGCTACCTTCAGAGCTTCCATCAGAGCTGGCCAGTTTCCCTCTTGAAACACGCTCTTCCCTTGGCTTTGGCACTATCACACCCTCCTGATTCCCCTCCCTACCTCCTCCCTCCTGATTCCCCTCCCTCCCTCCTCCCTACCTCGTTGGCTCCTCATTCCTAGTTTCCTCTTCTAGTCCCATCTCTTCCAACTGAACTTTTAAATTCAGGAGTTTCTCAGGACACTTATAAGCCCTCTTTCTGCTCTTTCCTTATTAAGAGATTTTATCCATTACCACAACTTCAAATACCATCTGCTTCCCAACAACTCCCAAATATCTGTCTCTAGCCTAGATCTTGCTCCGGAACTCATAGATCCAATTGCTTACTCACATCTATACCTAAATGTCTCACAGGATTTCCAAACTGCACAAGGCCCAAACGAAGCTCATGGCCCTCTCATTCTAAATCTCACCCTCCTTTAGACTTCCCCAACTTACTAACAATACTCCATCTGCCCACTTCATACCCGAGAGCTGGGAGGTATCCTTGATGCATCCTTAACCTCCTCCATAGCCAATAAATAATCTATTCCTATGGATTCCACTTCATGCAAGATTTCCCTAAGCCTCCAGATCAGGCTACGTACCCCTAATCTATATCCTTATACGAGAATAACACCTTGTACTTTATAGTATTTATGCAAATTATAATTATGTGATTAATTGTAGAACTCTATATCCCCCCTCTACATCATAAGCTCCATGTGCACAGGGACCATGCCTGCCTGTATTTTTTTTTCTGGCACATAGTAGGATCTCAATAAATATTTGTTAAGTTAACAAATGTAAACACTCTTATTTAGATTGTAGCTACTGTGTGATATCTTTGAAATTTAGTATCTAATGCTAAGTAAACAGTAGGGGGCAGCAGAGTACATGTAATGGAAAGAGTCCAGGCCTCAGTATTTAAAAAGGTGACCTTGGGTAAATCACTTTCACGTTTCTGAGGTTCTATTTCCATCTCTGGAAATGAGGGCTAATTCTCCTTCCCTTAGATCAAAAGAGATAAGCAGATATAAAAGGGCTTTCGTGTTGTACAAACAGAAGAGAGCGTTATTAGAATCAGTTATGATAAATATTTGTTGAATAAATGGAGACCAAGGAAGATCTTGGCTACACTATGGAACAGATGTTGAGTAGAGACTTGACAGATTCAGAAGGGAGGAAATGAAAGTTCAAGGAAGAGACTGGCTTAAGTCCAGAGCCAGCTGGAGGCAAAGCTGTGAAGTTAGCTCAGTGTGTTCTTGGCACGCTCTCATCTCTGCTCTCTGATCACTGCCCTCCCACCTCCACCTCTAGCCTCTAGTGCCCCATTGGTGTGCTATGCTGCAGGCCTTTCTTTCCTTTTCCTCCCATCATCAAAGCACGTCTGTCCTGTACCCTGGCACTCAGGGGCCTACTCACCGCCATCCACAATGATAGCTCGTTAACCCGGTAAATGGATCCTGGCTAAAGTGCTAAAGGCTGATGGCATGTTATTTTACCACTCCCAAAAATGAGTTGGACCTTTTTGAGACAGAAAGAATAACTTACTCAAAAAGAATAACTTCCAAATGATGAAGTTTTACGTTCTGGAATGAGAGGAAATGGAAAGTTAACAGGGATTAAGGTAGGCCTAATCTTGGACTCAAGAAAATTACACATCTCATAGGAGATGTGACTTGATGGTAATATGAGGAGAAAAACTTTAAAAATTCATATATGTATATATAATATATGTATCTTAATTGTATATATGTATATATTGCTATATATACATATGTATAACTTAATTGTAATTTACATCAGTTAAATTCACTTTTTGGTGTATAGTTCTGTGAGTTTTGACAAATGTACAGTTACGTAACCACCACAATCAAAACAGAGAATGGTTCGTCATCACCTAAAAATTTCCATGTGTTACCCCTTTGTAGTCAAAACCTCCATCACCCTTAAGCCCTGACAACACTGATGTGTTCTCTATCCCTATCGTCCAATTTACTAAGTTTTCCTTTTGTGAATTTTGCTTTGATGTTGCATTTAAGAACTCTATCTAACCCAAGGTGAAACAGACTTTTCTCCTTTGTTTTCTTCTAAAAGTTTCATAGGTTTACATTTAGGTCTATGACCCATTTCAATTCACTGTTTAAAAAGTGTAAGGTGTAGGTCAAGGTTTCCATTTTTTTTGCATATGAATGTTCAATTACTCCTGCATCATCTGTTGAAAAGACAACCTTTCCCCATTACCCTTTTGTGAAAAACTCAGTTGGCCGTATTTGTGTCAGTCTATTTCTGGACTCTATTGATCTATGCATCTATCGTTTTGCCAACACTACACTGTTTTTATTAGTGTAGTGGTATAGGAAGTCTTGAAATCAGATAGTGCAAATTCTCCAACAATGCCCTACTTTTTCAAAATTATTTTAGCTTTCCACTTCCTTTGCCTTTATGTATAAATTGTAGAATCACCTTATTGATATCTACTCAAGAAATCCTGATGGGATTTTTACTGGGTTTGTGTTGAATCTATGTGTCAATTTAGGGAGAACTGACATTTTAACAGAATTGAACCTTCCAGTCAGTGAACATTTTATATCACTCCATTTGTTGAGCTCTTCTTTGATTTCCTTCATTGGTGCTTTATAGTTTTTAGCATAAAATCTATCATATATTTTGTTATACTTATCCCTAAGTACTTCGTTATTTTGGTGCAATTATAAATTATATTGTTTATTTGATTTTGTTTTCTGATAACTTGTTGCCAATATATAGAAATACAATTGATTTTCTGTATCATGACTTTGTATCCAGTGACTTTGCCAAACTCCTAATAATTAGTTCTAGGAGCTTTTTTGGGTAGATTTAATAGGATTTTCTATATTGACAATCATGTTGACTACCAATAGAAACAGTTTTATTTCTTCCTTTCTATTCCATATGTCTTCCCCCCCCCCTACTTGCCTTGTTGCATCAATTAGAACTTTCTGGATGATATTGAATAGGAGTGGCAAGAGTGGACATCCTTGTTGTGTTTCCAATCGTAGGGAGAAAACATTCAGTCTTTCACCATTAAGTGTTATGCCCTTTTTGTAGATCCCCCATTTTTTTAGGTTAAGGAGGTTTCCTTCTGTTCCTAGTTTGTTGAGAGATTTTATCACGAATGGATATTGAGTTCTGTTAACTAATACATTCCCATCATCAATTGAGAGTATCATATTTTTTCTCATTTGTTTTTTTAACCAGTATATAAAAAGCTTTATGTGCCACAATACATGCTTGTGATGGTGAAAAAACAAAAGCAAACATAGATTCTAACAATAGAAGAGGGGTTAAGTAGCTATGACACATCTACATGATGGTATATTATGCAGCCATTAGAATAATTTATAAAAAATTTATAATAACACTTAAAGTTATCGCAATGATATGTAAATCAGAATATACACTATGATTTCAATTACTTTAATGACAACTACAGAAAGATTCTAAAAGGACATATCTCTAATTAGTAACATTTGTTGGTGAAATTTGGCTTTTCCCCTTTGTTTCTACTTTTTTGAATTTTATATATTTTCTGCAATATTATTATTTTTTTACAATTTGATAGGGAAAGTAATGTAAGCATTTCCATTAGGTATATAGCTAGGAGGCATACGCATGTATTCAGCTTTAGTAGACACTACCAGCTTTTCAAAGTGGTTGTACCAGTTTACGTTACCAACAGCAGTGTATTAAAGTTCTAGTTGTTCTCTGTCAGGGGTCGGCACACTGCGGCTCCCAAACCACATGCGGCTCTTTGGGGACGTTCCGTCTCAAAAGTTTGCCGACCCCTGGAAGAGCCAATCCTGTCCCTCACAACAATTTAAAAATTATTTGAGAGCCATAAATATATTTTTACATAATCTCCATTATGTGAATAATATCCTTTAAAATATTTATAAATGAAACTGTGATAGTTTTATTTTCATTTTCAATTTTACTTCAGAGCCACAGTTTGCAAGCCACAGTTTGCTGACCCCGGGCGACTCTTTCACCTCAAAAGTTTGGGGACCCCTGTTCTATATCCTTGCCCATACTATCTTTTCCTCCCTCCCTCCCTCGCTGTCTCCCACCCTTCCTAGAGTTGTCTTTTTCATTTTAACTATACTGGTGGGTAAATAGGGCCATCATATTGTGGCTTTAATTTGCATTTATTAGAGTCCATTTTTTATTCTATTTCTCTTATACCCACATCCAATCTGTCAGGAAATTCTATTGGCTCTATCTTCATAATATGTCCAACATCTAAGTACTTTTACTATCTCTATGGTGAACACACACGTCCGTGCCACCATCATTTTTCACCCATATTATTATAACAGCCTCCTAACAGGAGTGTATATGTTTTTGGGGCTCCTTGAGTTTGTCTAAATTCTATTTCCTCATGTTAGTCATAGTGATACTCTTCAAACAGAAGTCAGATCATGTCAACATTCTTCTCAAAAGCCTCCAATGGCTTCCCATCTCACTCAGAATAAAACTCAAAGTATAGTCACGCACTGCATAACGATGTTTCAGTCAACAGTGGACTGTATGTACAATGGTGGTCCCATAAGATTATAATGGAGCTGAAAAATTCCTATTGCCTAGCGACTTTATAGCTGTCATAACATGGTAGCGCAACGCATTACTCATGTGTTTATGGTGATGCCGGTGTGAACAAATCTAGTGCACTGCCAGTCATATAAAAGTATAGCACATACAATTATGTACAGTATATAATGCTTGATAATGATGATAAATAACTATGTTACTGGTTTACATATTTACTACACTATATATTTTACTATTATTTTAGAGTGTACTCTTCTACTTATAAAAACAAGTTTGCTAAAAAACAGTGTGCTGGCGGCAGCCTCATACCTCCCGTGTTTCCTGCGTCCCTTGATTGCATCATTTTCTCTTGTGCTTGATTTAATCTCATGTTGTTTTGTTCATCATGGACTCTAAGCATACAAAATCCACTGCTGGCTTTTTGAGCTCCTTTTGCTTCACCTGCTCCTAACTCTTTGACGTGTACTTTCTCTTCTAATAATGGCCCTTGAGCCACTCCCTACTGCTTGGGCCCGCTTCTGCTTCTTTGTAATGTATTTTTGCTTCTAATAAACTGTTCTTTTCTGAAAAAAAAAATCCACTGCTAATGTTGCCAGTATGAGGCCACATCAAATAATTAACCAAGAAGCAAAATTATAAATGATTAAGGACTATGAAAGTGGGAAGTCAGGGGTTATTGCTTGCCAGTCCCAGGCATGTCCCATTCCACCATAGCTACAATCTTGAAGAATAAGAACAAAGTGATGGAAGCTGGGAAAAGATCTACTTTACTGAAAGCTATAAGACTAACAAAAATTCAAGAAGGGCCTACATCAGACATAGAGAAACTTCTAATAATCTGGATTAAACACCAGACATAGAAGCATATCCCTCTCAGCACCATGGCAATGACAGTGAAAACAAAATGTTTGTGATGAGAAAGAAAAGGCTGTACAGGTTTGTAGCCTAGGAGTAATAGGTTACCATATAGCCTGGTGTGTCGTAGGTGATTCCATCTAGGTTTGTGTAAATGAGTTCTATGATGAAATCGCCCCAGGACACATTACTTGGAACTTATCCCCGTTGTTAAGTGGTGCATGACTGTAGTTATAATTGACCTACAATGCTCTACGTGATTTGCCTCCTGCTGTTTCTCTCCCTTTGCCCATACCACTCCCAATAAACTGGCCTCCCCGTTGTTCATCAAATAACCAAGCGCACTCCTTAGGACTTTAGTACTTGTTATGTCTACTTAGATTGTTCTTCTCACAGCCGTCTGATGGCTCCTTCTCTCACTTCCTTCAGATCTCTGCTCAACTGTCATCTTACTTTAGAGGCCCACCTTGTATAAAAATAGAAACTCACCTAGCACTTGTTATCCCTTTATTATTATCCCTTACCTCCTTTGTTTTTCTACCTAGTGCTTATTATCCCTGACATTTAAAAAACTAACTTGTTTCTTGTCTGTCTCTCCCGGTAGGCAGTAAGTTCTATGAGGACGGGGACTTTGTTTTGTTCCCTGCTCCTAAAATGGTGTCCGAAACATAGTAGGCACTCAATGAATATTTTTGAATAAATTCACGATGAACTGACAAATTGTGCTAAGTCCAGAGTAATGACACTAAGATACTAAAAAGCTACATCACATAAGGAACCCTTGAAGGAATTAGAGATGTTTAACCTAGAGAAGAGATTTGGGGGAAGAAGATCACTGTCTTCATAAATATGCAGGGCTATCACATCCGGTTTTGGAGGTCAGAGCATGGACCTGACCTGCTTGAATACTTCCAGGGATGGGGAGCTCACTACTTTGTGAAGCAGCCAGTTCCATTATTGGGTTGCTCTGTTAGAAAGTTATATTGAACTAACACTTTTATCTCTATGACTTCCTCTTATTCATTAATCTGTTCTCTAGAGCAGGGGTCGGCAAACTTTTGAGACGCAAGAGCCGCCAGGGGTCAGTAAACTGAGGCTCGCAAACTGTGGCTCTGAAGTAAAATTGAAAATAAAAATAAAAATATCATAGTTTCACTTATAAGTATTTTAAAGGGTATTACTCACATAACGGTGATTATGTAAAAATATATTTATGGCTCTTGAATAATTTTTAAATTTTTGTGAGGGACAGGATTGGCTCTTCCAGGGATCGGCAAACTTTTGAGACGGGACATACCCAAAGAGCCGCATGTGGCTCACGAGCCACAGTTTGCCAACCCCTGCTCCAGAGTTCCAAAGACCAAATCTCATCCCCTCTTTACCTGTAACTGGATGAAATGAGACATTAAGGAGGTATGCTTAAGAAAATTAAAAAAGGAAAACAACGACAGGACTTTTGTTTTGCAGAAAGGAGTACACATACTGAAAAACTGACAGGCTTGAAAAAAATGAAGGGTCTTGTGGTTGTTTGTTTGGGTGGGAAGGAGTGGCAAGGTTATGAAAGAGAAAGAAGAGAGATGAGTCGATGGCTAGGAAGAGGAACCTTGGAGAAAAGAGCAGAAATATCTAAAGGAGAATTTGCTGTATGGGGCATGATGAACCTTCTTACCTGGCTCTCCATTAAGTAATCAGTAAAATATCCCTGCATTGTAGACTTGGATCTATTTTGGGGGATATGTAGGGGTTCTGAGTATGGTGAGTGTGGAGCAAGACTGAGGCTCCTCATGAGAGGCCTGTCATATGCAGGCATACGTTCACCAGTCCTTCAGACAGACGAAAGGATATTACAGGAAGCAGAGTTTTGGATTTTGTCCACTGTAAATGAGAATAACAATATCTGCCAGGAAATGGGAATAATATCTGTCCGTTCTTTCCTAATAAACTTGTTGGGGGATCACATTTTTAATAAGATAATAGAACACAATGTTTCTGTACCTATAAAATTGTATATACAAGTGAGGGATTCTTAATATTAAAATAAGCTGAAGATTAGATGAAATAATTTCCTTTCTCAAAAATCTTCATTCATTCATCCAGCCATTTGTTATTTATCATCTAAATCCCTGGCACTGTTCTAGATATTAAGGATACAAAGATGGACGATTGTATTATTTCCTTACAAGGGGAAATTGTCAACTACTGCCTGTAAAATTAAGTATAAGCCTTAGCATGACATTCTTTTTTTTTTTTTTTAAGATTTTTATTGGGGAATTGGGGGAGGGGAACAGAGTTGGGGAATTGGGGAAGGGGAACAGACAAGTTGTTGTCCTTTTGTTCTTCTGTCTAGTTGTGGAGGATGTCGCTTCACTGGTCCATGTTGGTATTATCATTACGCTCTTCCTGGGTGAGGCAGTCAGTCGGTCACTGGCCATTGGACAGCTGCTCACGGCGGCTCATGGTGGCTCACAAAAGCTCACTTCTGCTGCCGGCCAGCCCCACTGTAGCCTACCCGTCCCCAGTGACTCACGGCAGCCCAGCTCCAGGTGGAGCTGTTGTTCACCATC
>NW_017731588.1:1685551-1687071 GCF_001890085.2 Hipposideros armiger
TGGCTCAAGTTGGCACCATCATTGCGCTCTTCCTGGGTGAGGCAGATCAGTCGCCGGCTTCTGGACGGCTGCTCACTGCGGCTGCTGGCCGCTCACCAGCATGGCATACTTAATCTGGTACCCAAATGTCTCATTCTGTCTCCCACATTTCCTTACATAAACTATTATATATTCAGAGCAGCCATAGCAGACCACTTACCATTCCCCAAATGTAAGGTTCACTTTCATGCCCTCTGCCTTTGTGCTGTGGTATCAGCCCAGAATCCACTCATGGAACAAACATGTATTGGGCTCTTTTATTGTGTTAGGTATTATGCCGGGTGTCAGGAGCATATTGATTAGTAAGATATAATTTCTGCCCTCAAAGATCTTAGCCTAAGAGGGGACAAACATCTTTCCCTTCTTCACCTTGTGAAATTCTTCTCTTGATGAAATCTGTGGCCTCTGTGGGGCTTTCCCTGATCCTTTTTCTTCAGTACATACTATAGCTTATAATTATTTTGTACCCGTTTCATTCCTTCTGTGTTAAATGGGTTGTGTTGTGTGCCTCTCTGTCTAGACCAGCGGTTCTCAACCTTCCTAATGCCGCGACCCCTTAATACAGTTCCTCAGGTGTGGTGACCCCCAACCATAAAATTATTTTCGTGGCTACTCTATAACTGTAATTTTGCTACTGTTAGGAATCGTAATGTAAGTATCTTTTTGTTTTCCAATGGTCTTAGGCTACCCTGTGAAAGGGTCGTTTGACCCCCAAAGGGGTTGCAACCCATAGGTTGAGAACCGCTGGCTAGACTATGAGTTCCTGGGCAGAGATCATGTGTTACCCATTTCTGCATCCCTGAGAGCAATTAGCACAACACTTTGCATCAAACAGGCCTCAGCAACTGTTGGCTGAATTAGAAGAAGAATTCAGAAACCTAAACCTGAGACCACCTGGCAGGAGGCATAAAATCGAGACATACGTGTTGAACTGAATTATAAGGTGGGGGCATACGATAAGCCACACCGCCCAAAAGGAGGCTTTTAGAATGTGCTGGGAGTCACTTGTTTAAATTTATTCCAGATTTGTTTATTTCTTGTGTAAACTCCAACTGGAACTCCAATAGTCTGGCTGATGGGGAACAGGCCTAAGCCAAACATTCTGAGGTGGTTTTGGAAAGAAAAGAAGGACTTCTAGGACCCTTACGGTTGCGCAAATGCCAGCCGTCTGGACTTAGGAACTCAGAATCCTAGTTATCAGAGATGGAAGATATCTTAGAAATTATAAACTGTCTTTCAGAGGGGCATTGACTGATCCAAGGTCACATGGCTATGAACAAATATTCACATGTGTAACCATAGGCAGATGAACCTTCTATTCACTCTGTGCTCTATTAGAACCTCCTGGAAATGAGGATTATACCTTTTCCCTAAAACGTCAGTTACTCATCCTACTGGTTTCCTTCCTTTTTACCTCTTCTGCTTTTGCATGTGGGGATGAACTTTCAGAGAATCATTGCAAATAAATCCCATTACCTCTA
>NW_017731588.1:1687494-1689504 GCF_001890085.2 Hipposideros armiger
GGATGGTGGGCTGCACTCCCCACAACTAGACTGAAGGACAACTTCACTTGGAGCTGATGGGTCCTGGGAAAAACACACTGTTCCCCTATAAAAAAAAGTAGATCCCTGCAAATTAAAAAAATAATAATAATTGTTAATGTTTTTTGCTGGCCACTGATTAACAACTATTGCTTTCTTTTTTCATATTCAAGATTATTTTCTTGTTACCACTTTGTAGCATCCTTATTGAGATATAATTCACATGCCATAAAATTCATCCAAAGTATGTAATGTAATGTTTTAAAAACTATATTTAGAATTGTGCATCCATCAACACAATCTAAATTTAAAATATTTCCATCACCCCCAAAATAAACCCTGTATCCTTTCAGTTGCTCTCTGTCACCATCCCATCCCCCCAGCACTAGATACCACTAATCTATGGATTGCCGATTCTAGATGTTTCATATAAATGGAATCATACAAGGTGTGGTTCTTTGTGACTGGCTTCTTCTTTCACTTGTCATAATGTTTTATTTTTTCTTATTATTTATTGTTTATTAATTTTTAATGATAATTTATTGGAGTGACAATGGTTAGTAAAATTACATAGGTTTCAAGTGTATAATTCTGTAATACATCATCTATATATTACATTGTGTGTTCACCATCTAGAGTCAGTTCTCCTATCACAATATATTTGACCCCATTTTCTCTCTTCTACCACCCGCTCCCTGTCATAATGTTTCAAGTCTCATCCATGTTGTAGCATGTATCACTATTTCATTTTTTATAGCTGTATAATGTTCCATTGTACAGATATACCACATTTTGTTCATCCATTCATCAATTGATAGACATTTGGATTGGTTCCATCTTTTGACTCATGAATAGTGCTGCTATGAACATTCATGTATAAACATACATTTTTAATCCTCTTGAGTATATACCAGGAGTAGAATTGCTGAGTCATATGGCGACTCTATGTTTCACTTTTTGGGAACTGTCAAATATTTACCAAAGTGGCTTTACCATTTTACATGCCCACCAGCAAGTATGAAGGCTCCACTTTCTCACATCCTTGCCAATACTTGTTATTGTCTGTCTTTTTTATTATATCCTTTTTTGATGGTGTGAAGTGGTATCCCATCATAGTTTTGATTTTCATTTCCTTAATGACCAATGACACTGAGTATCTTTTCATGTGCATTTACCAATGGTATATCTTCTTTGAAAAATGCCTATTTTAAAATTGGGTTATTTGCCTTTTTATTGTTGTGTTGTAAGAGTTCTTTATATATTCTGGATACTAGATTCTTATCAGACATATGATTTACAAATATTTTCTTCTATTCTGTGGGATGTATTTTCACTTTATTGACTGTGTCCTGTAAAGCACAGAAGTATTTTATTTTGATGAAGTCTATTTTATCTAGTTTTTCTTTTGTTGTTTGTGCTTTTTATATCACATCTAAGAAACCATTGCCTAATCTAAGGCCAATGTTTACAGCTATGTTTTCTTCTAAAAGTTTTATGGCTTTAGATGTTATATTTAAAAATCCATTTTGAGTTAATTTGTATATACAGTGTGAGGTTGGGTTTTCATCTTTATTCTTTTGCGTGCTGATATCCAGTTGTGCCAGTACCATTTGTTGAAAAGATTATTCCTTCTCCACTACTGAATTGTCTTAGCTTCTTACAGAAAATCAACTGACCATACATGTAAGGGTTTATTTCTAGTGTAGCAATCCTAGTCCAAATGTCTGTCTTTATGCCAGTAACACTGTGTTGATCACTGTAGTTTTGCAGTAATTTTTGAAATCAAGAAGTATGAGTCCTCAACTTTTTTTTTTCAAGCTTTTTATGCAGGGAGCTATTCTGGATCTCTTGCACTTCCATATGAATTTTAGGATCAGTATATCAATTTCTGTAAAAAAAAGCAACTGGGATTTTAACAGAGATTTCATTGAATCTGTAGATTAGTTTGGGGAGTATTATTGCTATCTTAACATATAGTCTCTGGTCAATGAA
>NW_017731588.1:1691439-1744369 GCF_001890085.2 Hipposideros armiger
ATGTGGGATCCGAACTGAGGCCCTCTGGCGTCCCAAGTCAGCTCTTAACCAATGCACCACTCGGCCGGCCCTCTTATAAGTTTTGATATGTTGGGTTTTTGTTTTCATTCACCTCAAAGTATTTTCTAGTTTACCTAGTGATTTTCTTATTTGACCCATTATGTATACTTCCTTGTAAATTATTGAGACTTATTTCATGGCCTAATATATGATCTGTCCTTGAAATGGTCCAGGTGTGCTTGAGAAGAATCATTTTGCTGTTGTTGGATAGAGTGTTCTATTAATGTGTATTAGGTCTAATTTGTTTAGAGTGTTGTCCAAGTTATCTGTTTTACTTATTTCTACCATTGTTAAAAATGGAGTATTGAAATCTCCAACTATTACTGTTGAATTGCGTATTTCTCCCTTTAGTTCTTTTAGTTTTTCTTTATGTATTTTTTAGAATCCATTGTTAGGTACATATATATTCATAATTGTTACATTTTCTTGATGGGTTGACCCTTTCCTCATTATAAAATGTCCTTCATTATTTCTCATAACTTTTTTTGTCATAAAGCCTAATTTGTCTGATACTTGTATAGCCACTCCACCTGTCTTATAGTTTTCCCTCCTTTTACTTCCAATCTATTTGCATCTTTACCAGCCCCTGGTAACCACCATTCTACTCTCTGTTGCTATGAGTTCAACTTTTTTAGATTCTACATATAAGTGAGATCATGCAGTATTTGTCTTCCTGCCTTTGGCTTATTTCACTTAGCATGATGTCCTCCAAGTTCATCTATGTTGTTGCAAATGGCTGGATTTCCTTCTTTTTTAAGGCTGAATAAAATTCCATTGTATATATACCACATTTTCTTTATCCATTCACCTATTGATAGATACTTAGGTTGTTTTCATATTTTGGCTAATGTGAATAATGCCACAGTGAATATGGGAATACAGATATCTCTTTGAGATAGCAATTTTTACTTCCTTTGGATATATACCCAGAAATGAGATTGCTGGATCAGTTTTTTTTGTTTTCTTTTTAAAGATTTTTATTGGGTAATTGGGGGGATGGGAACAGCGGTGGGGAATTGGGGGAAGGGGAACAGACAAGTTGCTGTCCTTTTGTTCTTCAGTCTAGTTGTGGAGGACGTTGCTTCACTGGCCCAAGTTGGCACCATCATTGCACTCTTCCCGGGCGAGACAGATCAGTCGCCAGCTTCTGGACAGCCGCTCACTGCGGCTGCTGGCCGCTCACGCTGGCTGCTGGCTACATATGGTAGCCCAATGCAACCCACTGCCACAGGGGCTCAGCCTACACCATTGCCGGCGACTCATGGCAGCCCAGCTCCAGGTTGAGCTGTTGTTTAGCATCTTAGCTGTGGAGGGCAGTGTCACTGGCCCTCATATGTGGGATCCGAACCTGGGCCCTCTGGTGTCCCATGCCAGTTCTTAACCATCGCGCCACTCGGCTGGCCCCTGGATCAGTTTTTTGAGAAACATCCATACTGTTTTCCACATGCCTGCACCAATTTACTTTCTCACCAGCAGTGTGCATAATGGTTCCCTTTTCTTCTCATCCTCGCCAACACTTTTTTTGTTTTTGTTTTTGATTTTTTTTTTGGATAATAGCCATCCTAAATGAGAGGATATCTCACGGTGGTTATGATTTGCATTTCCCTGATAATTAGTGATGTTGAGTACATCTTCATATACCCGTTGCCCATCTATATATCTTCTTTAGAAAAATGACTATTCAAATCCTTTGCCCAATTTTAAATTAGATTGTTTCCTTATTTTTTTTGCTATGAGTTGTACTAGTTCTTTATATATTTTGGATATTAGCCCCTTATCATATATATGATTTGCAAATATTTTCTCCCATTTGGTAGGATGACTTTTCATTTTGTTGATGGTTTCCTTTGCTGTGCAGAAGCTTTTTAGTTTGTATGCCTTTGTTGCCTTTTTAGTTATTTTCTTGGTGGTTGGTGTAGGGCTTAAAATATACATCTTAACTTATCAGAATCTACTTCAGAGCTATTTCTTTTATTTTTTTAGCTATTGTTTTTTAATAATAACAATAACCCTTTACATGTGTACAGTGCTTTGCAATTTATAAGTTGCTTTCAATCCACTGTTTTATGTTATGTTTACAACAGCAATAGAAAGCAAGCAGGCCATAGATTTCTATTCTCATTTTTAGAAGAGAAAACAGAATCAATGAGGTAAAGTGATTGTACAGAGTCACACAGCTAGATGATGGCAGAATCAAAAATACAACTCAGGCCACATTCATTCACTCATTCATTCAAATATTAATTCATTTTGTAAACATTTGTTGAATACTTACTACTGAACTTAGCATGGGAAAAAATATGTCCAGGTAGTCCCCAGAATACTAATTCATTCCAATTATACTGAGCAGTTACTTTACCAGTCCTGGGTTAGGTGATACAGTTTTCACCTTATGGAGAGCTCACATGCCAGAATAGAAGACAGAAATTAATACAATACAAGGTGACAGTGTTCTAATAGGGACTGTGAAACATGCTTTGAGAGCACAGAGAGAATAAGTAACTATTTATAGAAGAATCATGGATGGCTTCACAGCATAGATGACATATGAGCTAGGTTTTAAAAGATGAATAAGAGTTTGCCAGGGAGAGAAAAGAATATGACATGAAATGGCATGACCAAAAAGGACAGAGTATGTTTGAGAAAAGAGTGATTTGGGGGACGTTAGAAGGTAAGTTGAGAGAAGGCGAGGGTACTGTAAACTGACTGTTCGTGCCCCCCTCCCCTCAAAAAAATTCATATGTTGAAACCTGATTCCCAAAGTGATGGTATTTAGAAGTGGGACTTTCAGGAGGTGATTAGGTCATGAAGGTAGAGCCCTCATGAGAGAGACCCCAGAGAGTTCCCTCCCCACTTCCACCATGTGGAGACAGTGAGAAGATAGCCACGTATGAACCAGGAAGCAGGCCCTCACCAAATACCGAATATGCCAGCACCTTGATCTTGGACTTCCCAGCCTTCAGCACTGTGAGATTTTTTTTATAGCAACCTGAATGGACTAAGAGAGGGGTTGGAGATGCAGCTAAGGAAAATATAAGTTGGTGCTGGATAGTGGAGGGTCTTCACTCCATACTAAAGAGTTTCGATTTTATCCTATGAACAGTGGAAGAACTAAAGAATTCTAGGCAGAAGAATGGCATGTTTTATTTATTTTTATTTTATTTATTTATTTATTTACTTATTTATTTTTAAAAGGTTTTATTGGGGAATCGGGGAAGGGCAACAGACAAATTGCTGTCCTTTTGTTCTTCAGTTTAGTTGTGGAGGATGTCGCTTCACTGGCTCACGTTGGTATTATCATTGTGCTCTTCTTGGCTGAGGCAGTCAGTCACTGGCCATTGGACGGCCGCTCATGGCAGCTCTCGCCAGCTGCCAGCCACCTGCCACTCACAGTAGCTCATGGCAGCCCACTGCAACAGGGGCTGCAGCCTACGCTGTCGCCCGCCACTCACCAGAACCTAGCTCCAGGTGGAGCTGTTGTTCACAATCTTAACGGTAGAGGGCGCAGCGTCACTGGCTCATGTGGAAACCGAAGGGGTAGCCCTGCTGCTCAGAGCTTGCACACCCAAGCCAACTCTTAACCAACTGAGCCACTCTGCCGACCCTGAAGACTGGCATGTTTTAGAAAGAACATTCTGATGGCCAACATTTTGAGGGAAGTGAAAGCATGCAAGATGTGATTCTAGTCAAGGTTAGAGCTGGTGAGGGCCTTAATGACTGTGGTAGCAGCATTGACGAAAGCGGGTAATATAACATCTCAGAGCCTGAGTACATCTGGATCACACTCCAAGATTTCACTCTCTCCATACTGACTTATTTGCATCTTCTCCTTTCCCTTTTGCTTCTTAACTTGAGATAAGGCCTACACTGGCCTGGCCAGATTCTTAAGCTTGGGGTCAGTGGGTCTCAACCTATCTGAAGCGCCTTTTTAGCAATGCATGTGAATGGGGAAAGAAAAAATTCATCAGTTTTCTGTCCACCAACCTTTGATAAATCCCCAGCTTTTTACCATCTAAAGAACACAGTCCTTCACCAGGTTTTTGAGGCCCACTGTTCTCATTTTCTACCATTCCTTTATTCTCCAATCCCACTGGGCTAGTTATCCTTTCTAAAATTTACTTTGCCTTTTCCTAACTCCATGCTGTTATTTAAGCTAGTATCTTGTCTATGTTACCTATCTGTGCATGGTTACTTTTTACCCATTCACAAATCTGATTACGTCCCCTCCCTTCAGATTCCTCTGATTCCCTTAGTTTTAGTACAGGAGAAAAACTATACATTCTAGAACACAAAGGCACGGGTTTGAATCGTGGCTTTGCCACTTACTTTATTTACTTCACTTTGTTTGCTGTCCTCACTAAGCATGTTTCCTACTCTAAAATGAGGAGAATACCTACCTACCTTACAAGATCTCAGTGAGTATTAAATGATAAATGCAAGTTAAATAATTCAAAATAAATAAATAATTAAGAAAACTTTAAAGCACTATGTAAATGATAGCTACCACAGTAAGTTACAACATATTTATTTTATGTTTCTTCCAGTTATTAGGATATTCTGCCTTGTATTATTCTTATTTGTATATGCTTTATCTTCTCAAGTAAACAATGAGCTCCTCAAGAAGGTTCATGTCTTAATCATTTTGTATCTTTTGTATCATTTTGTATATGGAAGTTACTGATAAACATTTACTGAGTAAATAAATTGATGGTGAGACATAATGAAAATTTAGTGTTTGATTTTTGTTTTTTGGTTTTCCAACATTGAAACCTTTGTGTAAATCTTAATGGGAAACAGATTTGTCTTTCCACAAGAGAAGCCAAAGATACCTAACGCTTCCCTTCCCCCTAGCCCTCCTTGCAGCTAAGGCCAAGGCAACATGATCTAGGCTTGGCCATTTGGATGCTCCCACCAGAACTACGACTCTTGATCAAAGAATGTAAAGACACAGGGACAGAGTAGAATTCATTTAAGATGGCAACCTGCAGTAGTGATGGAGGTTGTGGTTCCAGCAGTGTTATTCTCACCTAGACCACTCCTGTGTTGTGACTTTGGCTGTGATCTCTGGTTCTATTTTCTGAGCTTGATTAGCTTGCCTTCCCTTCAACTCTGAGGATTCCTTGATAACCTTTCAATATATTTATTTCCCCCTTCAGCTGGCAGAGTTGGTTTCTGTTGCTTGCAACTAAGAATCTTGGCATAACTTTTGGATAAGGATTTAGGGAGAAGGAGAGATCAGGGTTCTTTCACTTTTTTCTTTGTAAACTTCTGTATTTCTACTGCTGTTGTATTACTTCTGTCATTTTAAAATGTGCTTTTAAAATTGATCACCTAAAGCACAATTGGGTGAAAAGAAGTGGTAGAAAATAAAATTTGAAAATTAGGATGGGCTGGCCGAGTGGCTCAGTTGGTTAAGAGCGTGACCTCTGAGCAACAGGGTTGCTGGTTTGATTCCCACATGGGCCAGCGAGCTGCGCCCGAGCTGAGCTGCTGCTGAGCTGCCAATAGGTGGCAGGATGGCTCAGCTGGTGAGAGCACGGGCTCCTAACACCAAGGTTGCCAGTTCAATTCCCACATGGGATGGTGGGTTATGCCCACCTGCAACTAAGATTGAACACAGCACCTTGAGCGGAGTGGCTGCAAGCTGCCGATCGGTGGCTGGGTGGCAACTAGACTTGGAGCTGAGCTAGTTGTGCCCTCCACAACTAAGATTGTGGAGGACAGCAACTTGGCTGTTGCCCTTCCCCAATTCCCCAACACTGTTCCCCTTCCCCAATTCCCCACTAAAAATAAAAATAAAAAAAAGAAAATTAGGATAGAGCCAGGTTGTACAAGTCCTTAAATGTCATTTTGAAGATTCTGAATTTAGCTCAATAAGTATGGGAAATTTAAAAAACAGAACATTGATATAAGATCTGTGATTTTTAAAACACTATCATGTAAAGGATGAAACAGAACTCAGAGAAATTAGATTACCAGGAGGACAATTAGGAGGAGGCTATTGCCATGGTCCAGAGAAAAGATTAAGAAAAAATTTCAATTTGGAGACAGAAGAGAGGTTGTCAGTCGCAGATTGGGTTTTCTGGAAGCAGATGCTGAGACAGAGTTTGAGGTGCAAGATATTAACTAGGGGGAGGAAGCAGGATTGAATAGAGGGAAAAGCCAAACTGCAACGTAGATCTGACACAGACCCAGCCAATCTGGCAAGGAGCTCTGGAGTGAGTACTATTCATCAGAATTGTCCTGCCGTAGGTCAAAATGGCCAAACCTGTATACCTTGCTTTGCTCAGTCATCAGATGAGGACAGCCCCATGATAAGCATGACCTTGTGTAGGACTGTTCTCTGTAGCTAAGGCAGGCACAGAAATGAACTGAAGCAGCAAGAGGCTATCTGCTGGCTATACACCCTGTAGTGGACCAGCAAGTATTTCCTTGAAGGTAGGTCGCACACCTCCATGCCTGCCACAGAGAAAGTGATGAATTATGATATCTTGAACAAAAGCAATGGAATGGAAAGGAGGGAATGGATTCTACAGATATTGTATTTTGTATGTGGGGATGAAGAGGGAGTAAATAAAAGTTAACACTGAGGTCTTTACATTGATATAGTTTGATGGTAATTCTGTTTAACCAATAGTAAACAATAGAAGAGAGAGAACAGGTTTGGGGAGAAAGATATAGAGCTTATTTTGAACATGTTGACTCTAAAATCCCTGCATAATATTAAGGTAGAGATGATTTTCAAGAATCAATGCAAATGGCAGGGTCTGGAGGTCAGCAGCAAGGGCTATATTTAGTGAGTATACATACGAGGTCCGACAATTAAGTTCGCGAACTCATCCTAGAAAAAGTGCTACATACCTCATTGTTGAATATCACTATGATCACCTCCTTTGAAGTAATCCCCTTGGGAAGCTATGTACTAATGCCAGTGCCTAGTCCACCCTTCAAAGCAATTTTGGAACTCTTTTCTGGAATGGCCATCAGAGCTGTCGTTATATTACCCTTAATGTCCTGAATGTCATCAAAACGTCTTCCTTTCAACATTTCCTTTATCTTTAGGTAAAGAAAGAAGTGATTGGGGGTCAGATCAGGTGAGTAGGGAGGGTGTTCCAATACAGTTGTTTACTGGCTAAAACCCCTCACAGACAGTGCCATGTGAGCTGGTGCACTGTCGTGATGCAAGAACCATGAATTGTTGGTGAAAAGTTCAAGCCGTTTTCATCTAACTTTTTCACGCAGCCTTTTCAGCACTTCCAAATAGTAAATTTGGTTAATTGTTTGTCCAGTTGGTACAAATTCATAATGAATTATCCCTCTGATATCAAAAAAGGTTAGCAACATCGTTGCAACAAGTTCGCGAACTTAATTATCAGTATATATATTCTTATTTAATATGAATAATGCCTCTATGAGGTAAGTAGGTATTCTTTTTATTATACCCTTTTTGTATATTTTATCATAGCTTTTGTTTCTGAAGAAACATGAGACTTGAAGAAGTTAAAATGTCTGGCTCAAAGAAGTAAAACTCAAGTCTGTTTAATGACAAAACACATACTCTCAAAGACAAGATTATATTGGTTCCCCATGGAAATCACCGCAGAGAGATGGTATCTGAAGCCATGGAAGTTAGTAGGTCCCCCAGAAAGGGTATAGTTAAAAGGGGAACGAAAGAAGCCCCAAAATGGAATTCTAAGGAAGCTAACATTTCCAAGGTGAACCGAGTAAGATGACATAGTTGCCCTCTTACTTAGGAATTGAATGAGTGGCCAGAATGGTTTCTAAGAATTAGAAATATGGTATCTCAGATGTTGGGGTAAAAAGAATTCTAGTCCACAAAGTGAAATGTTGCAGATATCATGGAGGATGAAGGTTTCACAATTAGAGTTCATTGGTGATCTTTGAGCAGTTTATACAGAGGTCGGACTGCAGTGGGTTGAAGAGTGAGTGAGAGATGAGGAAGTAGAAGCAAAGCGTATAGGCTACTTTTACAGAAGTTTTGCAGAGGAAATAATAAGGCCTTATACACAAGTAAGGAATTTATTAATATCATTAATTGATTGATTAACAACTGCTTGCTCCCATATTACTTGGATTTACACTTCCACCATTTCTCTAATTATTTTTTCTACCTCTGTTATACCATTGTCCCATCCCAAGTGCGACACACCTGGAAGCATTGAATGTTGTTTGTTTTGGTTGTGGTTGACTTGTTTTATTTGGTTCTGTGTTTTGAATGCCTCAGGTGATTCTGTTTGTCTGGAGAATGGGCCATAGACCCCACAATTACCACCCTAACTCCACTGTCTCTTTTCCACAAAGACAGAGAAGCATTCATTTCTCAGACTAATTCAGCAAACCATGCGCGTTCTTAGGCTCTTAGAAGTACTCTGTCTATCTAGACTTCTCCTCTTTCCTTCCCCCAAACTCTTGGTGGACAGACATGGGAGAAGAAAAAGTCTGTCACTCCAAAACTTTTGGGATACAATGTCCCAGATGGGGAGCCTGTTTGGTTTTTCAGTGAGCTGAGATCTGCCCTTGCCAGACTCCCATCAGTCCAGCCTTTTCCAGAGGGGGCTGGAGAGTAATTAACACCGTCGTCCACCTTAATTAATACCGCCGTCCACCTGTGCACAGGAAGATGCCTACAGCCACACCAATGATGAGGAAACAGCCCACGAGGACACCCAGGACCAGCGAAGTGTAGGGGCGGCCTGTTTGACTCCCTGGAGAACATGCAGAGAGTTAGCCTGAAGAACATACCCCCAAGAAATCCCATGGTTTGAGATAAAACCCAACGGATTTCTGCCCCAAAGGAAGGGGGCTAGTTCACCAAGTGATTTAATCTGTGTGCACTCTGTTCCAAACCCCCAGCCCTAGGCCTCCTGTTGCTCAAGGTATCCATCCTTCAGGTCCATCCATTTGCATGGAACCTACCCAACCCACAGGTCCATCGCCAATCCCATCATACCTTTTGAATTGTTCGTGATGTGTTCCTGCACGTACTGCACACAGGTGTTCTGCAGGAATTCCTGCAGTTCGAACCGAGTACGATTGTAGGCGTTGAGCTGATTCAGAGTGTAGGTGACCAGTCTGGAGTGGGCCTGCGGCCCTGCCACCCATAAGGCCTTCTCTGGCTGGAAACTCACAAAGGAGCTTCCATTCACAGCCACTTCGAAGAAGACATGGGTTATAGAGCCCTCAGGGGGAAGCTCACAGCCCAAGAAGCAGCGAACGGTCAGAGGAACTGTGGACAGGGGATTCAGGGTCAGGAGTCTGTTTAGAGAGGGTGCCAGGTGTGGGGGATGTCCACCAGGGGGAATTTTCGAGGTTCAGGGTGTATAAGGGACAGGGCTTCCCAACAGGTTCTACCCTGAGGTCATGCCAGCAGGAAGAGGCCCTGACAGAGAGCCCATAAGTTAGGATACCCACTCCTCTCCAGCCTCGAACTCCCACCCAGCAATCAGCAAATGCTGGTGCCGATGAGGACGCACACTGGACTCCTGAGAGCCTCCCGCCCACAGAAGACCACACGGATCCACAAGATCTCTCTTGGAACCGGTCCCTTCCATAAGGACACGCCCCATTCCCCAGGCCCCGCCCAGGCCCTGCCCGCCTGTGAGATACTTACAAGCCACGCCCCGCTCCTGGTGCACCAGCTGCACCAGGCCTTGGAACTCCTGCAGGTAGACCCGCACTCTTTCTTCCGTGAGTGCCCAGCTTTGGGCATCCTGCAAGGGATGCAGCTGGAGGATCGTGATATTAGAGTCCTGGCTTTTCAGCACGTGTGTCGGAAGTCCCCCCAGCGACGCGTTGCCTTGGTGCAACACTTGGTGGGGGTCTGAGAAATAGGAGATCTGGAGCATTTGGAAGTTCCGTGGGCCTGGGGCAGAAGTCAGCGCGTTGGTCCCTGGCCAGCGTGGGACAGGTCGGCACGTAGCCAGAGATAATAACCTCCTACCCGGAGGCCCGCCGCCCACCTTCTCAGCCCTTCATAAACTATAAAGTGTCCTCCCGCCCTCCCTCCCATTTGATGCTCACGGTAACCCTGCCAGGAGGGCAGGACAGGGATTATTATCCTCATTTTACAGATGAGGAAACTGAGGCTGGAAGAAGAGAAGCCATATGCCTCAGAATAATCCAGTCAGTGGAAGAGCCCCTCCAATCTCCTTCCTCTCACCCCTTTCTCCCCCCATTTCCAGTTGGTTAATAAATCCTGGCCTACAATACAATACAAATTGTGTCTCCTGCCCTACTTCAGGCCTCATTGGTTCTCTTCTGGACTGGGGTAGTAACTTCTTTCCTCATGCCCCTGCCCTCATGTTTTCAGTGTCACCCCTTTTCTAATCTGACCTCCACCTGACCCAGAAATAAGATTATGTCCTTCTGCTTAAAATCCTGCAGTGACACACTCCCCTATCAATAATGATAGCAAATAGTTATTGTGCTTATTATGACCTGGGCACTGTACTTTGCTTACATCATTATCTTAATTGTGCCTTCTTCCCATTAACGTAAGGCAGTGGCTACTATAATTAACCCCAGTCCAAACGGGAAGCAGGCTAAAATGGTATAGGAGAGCCAAGGTGGTTTGAATGCAGACTGAATCCAGCACTCTTAGCCACCCAGCTATACTGCTTCCCCATGGGAAGCCTGTCCACAGAATCAAGTCCAAAGCCTTTAGCATAGCATTCAAGGCTGCTGGGGACTGGGCCCCCAGCTGCCTTTTTCAGCCTCTTTCCAGGGCTTAGATATATTAGACTCCTTGGAGTTCCTCATGCTACCGTTTGACTGACATGTAAATAGCATGTCAGGGTTGCCGTACCTCCTGGCAAACTTCAATTCATGCTTCAAGACCCAGCTCGGTTGTCCTCTCCTTGGAGTTTTCCCGAAGTCTCCTTCTCTTTACCCTCCCAGACACAGTGGATCTGTTTCAGTGGTCCCAGATTCTACAAAACTGTCTCCAAACCCACAGGCTACACTGAGCTCCTCTAGGCTATAGAATCATGTTTGGTTATCTCTGCCTCCTACACCCAGTAAGGGCCTGGCACAGAGTTGCAGCCCAGAGAATGTCTGAGGAGAAAATGAATCTGGGGTTGTAAAATCTCTGTGTGTGGGTGTGTCATGACCACGACTGCATTTGAGGAGTGCTCTGTATCTGCAGGTATGAATAAGTATATCTGTGTGGGTAACCCTAGACAAGGTTCTTCACTGCTGCGTGCCCCAGTCTCCTCCTCTGTGAAATGAAGATAATCGTATTACCTACCTTGTAGAGATTTTGTGGGGGTTAAATGAGTCCATACATGTATTAACCATAGTGAGCACTCATTGAATACTGGTTATTGTTTGCTCCCTCTCTCAGGGGGAGTTTGAAGCTATAGAGATTGTGGGAGAGGTGAGAGAAGGCCCCTGTGCAATTATTATACAGTGCAGGGCAGTAGCTCCCCTTCTGGGCTTAAATGGAACCACGGGAGGCAGCCTGGTCTCCCATGAGCTCTCCCACTGATGACAGTTCCTTTCCCCTAGCTTCACCTCACCTACTGCCCCCAGTTTCCTTCCACCTTCTCGAGTCTCCTTTTCTGTTTCACATATCTCAGCCCCAAATCTTCCCTCAGTTCTCCCAGTGTTTTCCCATTGCTTCCATCTGGCATCTCATCTCTGAGTATCTTCCCTAGAGTCACCCCATTCACCTTTACCCTCAGCTCTCCCTCTCCAGGCTTTATCCCATCTCTCCCCTCTCCAAGAGGCTGATTCCCTCGCCCTTTCTACCTGTCCCTTTTCCCATTTTCCCAGTCCTGTTTTCCCCCAGCAAGCGCCATCTCTCCCCTTCCCATGTGCCGAGCTATACTTCCTCACCTTGGCTTTGGGACACAAACCAGTCCCTAGGATCCTGCCTGCCCTATAGAGAGATCTAGCCAGCTGCAGACACAGACACTGGGATAAGCTCTCCTCGGGTCTTGCCCACGAACCCAGAGAGGCTGAGAATCTCCAGAACCCTCCTGAGGCAGATGTGCCCCTGACTCACCATCTGAGGCTTCTTGGCTACAAAGGGCCCTGCCTGGCAGGAGCAGTAGAAGCAGCAATGGCAGCAATGTTGTCATCATCCTGAGGCTGAAGTTCTTGAGCCCACCTGGGCTTTTGGCTCTGACAGGCTGAGGACTTCCACTGGCTGCAGCCTAGAGGAACCAGAAGTGAGGACTGCCTGGGAGGGGAAAAGGCTGAACAGAGGAGGCTGGAAGGAGGCCAGGGGATGGAAGGAGGAAGGGCGTCAGGCTAGTAAAGTGTTATTCTTACCCTGTCTCATTTCCTACTAGGGGGCTGGCCTCCCTTTTGCCCTCCCCTTGTCCCGCCCTGCCTCACACCCTCCTGCCCAGACCTGCCTTTTCCCTTTCCCCTGGGCAGCTTTCTGAGGGACAGAGAGCAGCGGAAAAGGGGGAGAAGGGCTGGGAGAGAAGTCCTGCCCTTCCTGAGTCAGGGGGTGGGGCATCTGTTTTCAAGTTAAAGCAGACTCTAGGGTGTAGGACCAGGTTACTAATGGGGAAACCAAGGTCCAAAGAAGTTCAGGGACTTGCCCAAAGTTTATGCATCATAGTGGTGACAGATGGGGAATTAGAATTCAGTTTTCCAACATGCTGGCTACATTTTATTAGAATTTTAAGGAAATAGTAATTATGCAATCAGGGATCGTGCTCTCAGAAATAGTCACAATATGAATATAGAGCAGCTCACTGCACCATCATTTGTAACAGGAGAGAATTATGACCAATCTAAATCTCAATAGAGGATTAGTTACTTAAAGCAATATTTTTCAAACTGAGGTCACAATCTTATTAGTGGACAATGAAACCAATTTAACAGGTCATGATTACTAGGTGTTTTTTGTTTTTTTAATGAGATAGAACAGAATAAAAATTTTCAAGTGTGTCACCCTTGGTAAAGTTAAGCATTACTTCATGAAATATTTGTTCGGTTGTATATGTGTTTTGGTTCTATGTGTATGTTTCTATGATGGGTTTTGGATAGCAGTATAAAATGCATTTCTTACTCTAGAAAGCAAGTAGAAAAATTAGAAAGTTACTGCCCTAAAGTATGATAATATATACTGTGGAATACTATGCAGTAGTTAATAAGAAACCTCCCCTGCCCAATCCCCGCTCTATTTTCATCATATTCCTTAGCACTACCTGAAGTTATTTGCATGTTTATTGTCTGAATGTCCTACAAGAATGTAAGTTCATGGGCATAGAGTCTGTCCATCTTGTTTGTTACTGTGCCTAGAATAGTGCACATAATAAACAATATCATAATAAATATCAGCTAATGGATGGTTTATAAAATATTTATGACATGCATAAATCTGCAAGAGTAAGTTGCAGAACATTATGTACCATTTAGAAACACTTATTTTTTATTTTTATTTTTTCCCAATGTGTAACATCACTCTTTACTATGAAAATCAACAGCAATCATGAGTGGGAAAAATAAACAGAACAACTGACCCTCAGGTAGCCAGGTAACTTTGGCTTCTCCGTCAGCCAGGCCTCCATCCCCAATCATGGGCATGGTCTTAGGCTGGTGTCACGAGCGTCTGCCAGGCTCACAGACCATGCTGCAGTCTTTCTGCAGGTCAGAGGGACTAACCCCCAAGAGACTCTCAGACCCTCAGGATCTACCTGGCACTGACTGAGGCCTCCACGGTAGCCGTGACTTCGAGTGAGAATTAGGGCAAACACACAGGTCTAGTGCCTTTCAGTGTGCTCATTTATTCAACCAGAAAATGCAGTGGGAAAAATCACCTCCTTAATGTCAATATCACAAAATAATCATAGCAATATGGCCATCAATATAGCAATAACAATATAGTAAAGTATTTTGATAATGAACCGGTCCCAGAGTCAATCAGATTCTGCTGTGCAGAGCGGTTGGTCCGGGAGGCTGGTCCAGCAGAGGTTCAATCTGAGTCTGATGGAGCAAGCAGTGTTTTGGAGCAGAGGAGCAGCGTGGTCACCTTTCAGTTGAGACCAGCTCTTTGAGCTGTCCAAGTCCTGGGTTCGTAAGGCCTTCAGTAGAGCCATATGATATCACCTTATTAGTCCTCACAGACTTGTTTCTTATCAGTCCATGCAGCTGCTGTATTGCCTATCTGGTGGTTGTTTACTTATCTTCATGGGAAATATCCATAGCACTCAGTGTCCAAGATGGAGTCACTCTTGCTCATATAAACACACACTGTTCAGGGGTGCTCTACGCAGTTTGAGAAAAGTGAAACAAAAAAGATGTAGATAAAGACTAAGATGACATCCGAGGGTTCTTTTTAGGGGATTTGTTTGAAGGCCTCCTCTGGGATCTGGCTGTTGGTTTTGAGCATAGTTAAGACCTAATCAGCTCTGATTTAGTTCTACTCTTTGTCCTGAACGCACTTCTGAGACAATTGGAGTTTCATCCCAGAGTGGGTGGAGATAACCTGCACTATTTCTTGCTGTTCCGCAGAGAGGCTGGGCATGGAGCTGGAGGTGGATGTGGGTACTGGAATGGAGAAGGCACTCTAGGTTTCTTTTGTCCTGGCATTTCCTACAATCAATTCATCATTCACGATGCACAGACTGGAATTGCTGCCAGAAGTCAAGATGAAGGTTCGGGTGAAGGCAATGGACAGACCCTTGAGACTTTTCTTCTACCCCATTGACAGAAAAACAGAGCATCGTTTTTGTCTGGACACATAGGTCTACCACATAGGAGTTAAGGTCATGCTGAGGTTTGGGCAATGCACTGAGGGAGTCAACGATGTCATGCTTTCTGTGCTTCAGCAGCTGAACCCACAGGTCACGATCCTTGACTTTCTTCATATTCCTGCTACCCCTGAAGTACTCACACAAGCTGCTTGGGGCTGGGTCCTTGGGGTTGAAGGGAATGGTCAGGGAGAAGCAGACCTCGTTGTGACAAGCACTGAGGAGACTCTTTCCATCTCCACAGTCATAGATCAAGTAATACTGAAGCAGGAATTGAAAGACTAGCTTCTTCAGGGTCTCAGATCCTCTATAGCTTGCCTTACAAGGTTTTATTATCTCTAGGTCTACAATGTCAATTACAATTGGTAGCGGTAACTCCTGGCCATCCAGGTGTAACTAATGGGGAAACATTTCCCAATGACATTTATGTAGGTGGACTGGTCTGGGAAGGTGCTGTGCAAGGGGTTCCCTTCCAGCCACAGCTCTTTGAGCTTCAGCCCTTTCATCCTTGTCCAACTCGCATACCGACTTCAGCTGGTTTTTGGAGAGGTTCAGCATCTTGACTGTGGGAGCCAATCTGTATGATGTCAGACAGGCCATTCAGCTGGCATGGTTTGTTTTTGTACAAGTTCAAAAGCAACAGCTCAGGGAAATTCTTTTTGATGATCTGCAGGGTGGCAGCCATGCAGTTTCTTTGATTTAGGATTATATCAATATCAGGGCCCACCAAGTCTGGGTCAAAGTGGAGCTTATGAAGGTCAAGAGCTTACTGGGAGACATCGTATCATTTGTTCATGGTCAGCTTTAGCTGCTCCGTTTCCTTTGACTCCAACTTATTCTGCACAGAGTAGGGTACGGCAGAAGTATTGACAAAGATAGCTATCTTTTGATTTGCGTTATCATGAATCTTACAGCTGACATCCTTCAATGCAGAGGCAGTACTGGCACCCTGGGCAAAGAACCGGGCCTGGTTGTTTGCATAGTGGAAATCCACTGGCGTGAAGGGGACACTGCAATGGTTCTGGATTGAATTCACTAGCCATATCTTGTCATACTTAATCTCATAAGGAATTGTGATCTTGAACCAGTCCTCCAGAGTTCCATCCTGTGTGTTTTCCATTTGTCTCTCTGGAGGAGTTCTATCGTGGTATTCATTACATCCTTTCACACTGCTATTGTTGGGGTGGAAGTTAGGAGAGGGTGCCATGTTGTGGCCTGAAGGCAGTGACCTGTCACCACTGTCCTCACAGGGTGTTTGTGAGGAGAATCTGTGGGTCTGGAGCTTGGGGTTTGTGTCAGGTCTGAGGAGGGCTATTGAGGAAGACGAGAGCAGGCTCTATACCCTTATCAAGGCCACATGAGTAAGATGGAGTCCCGTTTAGAAACATTTATGTGTCAACTACATACATGACAACTAAAAAACATTTCTTTATAGGAGTAAGTGAATCTGGAAGAATGTACAGGAAATATAGCAGTGGTTTAGATCTAGGGAGAGGCCTGCGACTATGGGTGTGTGTGTGTGTGTGTGTGTGTGTGTGTGTGTGTGTGTGTGTGTGTGTGTGTGTTAGGGGTGGCAATCTTTTTCACTCTATTTTGTGAAGGGCTTTATCACTCGATCTGTATTGTTTGAAAATTTTGCATCTGGAATGTGACCATATATCTCTTGTTGAATTAAAAATAGAAGTTTAAGTAATAAATTAGGTAAAAGAGGGTGACAGATCATTATAAGCTAATGTATTGACTTGAGATTTTGATAAGTGAATAAAGGAAGTATGGAACAATACATATAGTATAATTCCATCTATTTTTAGTTTAATATTTTTACTTCTGTCCAAGTAATACATATATAATTCCATTCTCACATTTAAAAAAATAACTTTCTGGGGGTGGCTGGGTGGCTCAGTTGGTTAGAGCACGTGCTCTGAACAAGGTTGCCAGTTCAATTTCCACATGAGTCAGTGAGCTGTGCCATCCATAACTAGATTGAAGACAATAACTTAGCTGAGCTGCCGCTGAGCGGCTGGTGGGTGGCTGGATGGCTCATTTGGTTAGAGTGCGTGCTCTTAACAACAAACAAGGTTGCTGGTTCGACTCCCATATGAGATGGTGGGCTGCGTTCCTCGCAACTAGATTGAAAATGGCAACGGGACTTGGAACTGAGCTGCGCCCTCCACATCTAGATTGAAGGACAACGAGTTGACTCGGAGCTGATGGGTCCTGGAAAAAACACACTGTTACCCAATAAAAATTAAGGAAAAAAAATAATTCTGTCTGTATCTGTGTAAGAGTATTTGTATATACTCGTACATAGGAAAAATTCATGGAAGGATATGGTCAATAGAGATTACCTCTGGGGAATGGGCTTAAATAAAGGGTTTAAGGGGGATTTTAACTCTTTATTTTATATGTCTTCCTCGGAGGGAGAGCTGATATCATAGTGGAACGGGGCAAACCCTAGACACATACCAGACTCCCATGCTCTCAACTGAATATATTCAAGAGTGTCCATACTCACCTCTTAGCTTGTTGCAAACCAGCCTAGAAATAACATCACAGTTTTTTTTTTCCAGCTCACTAAAATGGCCTTGTCAGCAGAATGGGGGCTTTGTTTTCATGGACTGGGACTCAGGAAAAGTGGAATGACCCAAATCACTGCCAATTATATTGTCTTGCCTTTTATAAAAAATAATTATAAAATATTATTTGAAGAATTGTTTTATGCTTGAAGAAGTTCATTACAAACACACATGTTCTACCGCCCAGCATAAGAAATAAAATATTACCAGTGTATTGGGTTGTCAGAAAAGTCATGACGTATTTTTTTCTATGTTTTTCGTTGCAAAAATGAGTCATGACTTTTCCGACAACCCAATAATTGAAGTCTCGGTGTACTCTGCCCCAATAGCATCTCTCCCAAAATAACCACCAAAATAACCACTAATCAGTATTTGCCATTTTTTATTACCTTACATTTCTATATACTTATGTTATACATGCTTACAATCCTAAGAATATATAGTGGTATTTTGTATATTTTGAGCTTTCTATAAATGGTATTGAAGCCCACATATTCCTCAGCAGCTTGCTTTTTTCATCTGACATATTAATAAGATTCATCCATGTTATGTGTAGTCCCATTAATCTCCACTGCTTTATACTATGCCATCTTATGAATATGCCACAATTTATTTATCCATTCTGTTGTTAGACATTACAGGTTTTTTCTCTCCAGTTTTTCGCTGTTGCAAACAGTGCTGGTATAAACATTCTTGGACACGTTTTCTTGTGCCTGTGTGGGCGAACCTTTGTAGGTGCAAACCTGGGAGTGGAATAGCTGAGTCATGGGGTACCTGCATGTTCAATTTTACTAGATACTGACAAACTGTTTTACAAAAGGTTTGGGCCATTTTCTATTCCCAGCAGTGAATGAGAGTTCCCTCACTCCAAATCCAATGCCACCCCTTGGTATTGCCAGATGGTTGGGTGTAAAATGGCCCTTCATTTTGCTTTTATTTGCTTTACCTGATTCCTAGTGAGTTTGTATATCTTTTTGCTTTGCCTTTTTTTTTCTCCCTTGAGGGCTTGAGGATGCTTGGGGATGGAAAGTGATAAAGTATATGATTGAACCGATTTGGAATTGAGTGCTGTGAGTCTTTAATCTATGCAGGTAGGGCTTGGGTCACTGGGGTTAAAGTGGGGCCACACCACCAGTCACAGAGCCAGTTACAGAGAGGTCTTTCCCACCAAGCTAAGATCTGTCATGGAGAGAGGTGGTAACAGCAACAGCTATTTTCCAAGCGCCGTTCTCCCACCCCAGTGCCCTGAAAATTGAATAGCAGAGACAACAATTATTATTATAGCTAATATTTATCATGGGCCAGGACAGTGTTAAGCTCTTTATGTAAATAATCTCACTTTATCCATATGCAGCCCAATGAGGTGGGTTGCATTAACATCCCTATTTTACTAATAAAGAAACTGAGGCTCTGAGAGGGTGACTTACCTAAGGTCACACAGCAAAAACTATAATTCGAACCCATGTCTCTCTGATGCCAAAGTCTGTGATTTTAACCACCATGGAGTATCTCAAAAATTTGGGGGGATCACTCTCCATCAACACAAACATCCAATGTGCTTGAATATTTATGTTATGTATAATATAAAACATCCCCAAAATTCATACTACATGCTAGGCCTTTATCACTTCCTCTGGGGCAGATAGCAGGAGGTTCATTGTCTCCATATTACAGATGAGATCATTAAAGCCCAGAAAGTTTAAATAACTTGCCCAAGATCACACAGCTTAGACATCAGAACAGGGATTTGAACTCAAAGAGAATGGGGGTATGGGACTGGGTACAGGGAGAGGGAGGAAAGTGTTGGGGATAGGGAAGCTGGTGAGTGGGGGCAGCTTGAGGGGTATCCCCCTTGCCCCTTCTAAACCCAGGGCTGGGGATGGGGAAGAGAGGAGAAACGCTGCGGTTGGAGCCAGAGCCCATGCTGCATCTTGCCTGGTGGCCGAGGGGCAGAAAACCACAGAGCAGAGTGGGCGCAGGGACAGCTGCTGAGATTTGACTGAGACCTAAAGAATGAGGGTCCTATTGAGCAAAGGGAAGCGAGAAAGCAAGTGGTGGTATTTCCTACTCCAAAGGCACATGCTGGGGGAAGATAACGGGGACAGGAAGCTGAGCAGGGCCATTGCCAGTGCAGCTTCAGTGAGTGAGGAGAGGCTCTGCCAGGAGCCAGGCTGAGCCAGGGACTGGCAGTGTGCCCAGCTGGACTTCAAAGGACCAACCCTCTCCCTCCCCTGTTAGCTACTGCAGATACACGCAGTTTAACCAACAGGCGCAACTCAGATAACAATGAACTGTGGACCCTTCAGAGAGCACCTTCCCCTTAGAATGTGGAATAACAACAATAAGATGTATTGAGAGTGTACAGTGTGCAAGGCACTGTATTAAATAAGCAGAGTATTCTCACTGATGTCCTATGAAGAGTATGAAAAAATAGCCTTTATTCCTACGTTACAGATGAGGACACAGAGACACAGAATAGTGAACTGACCTGCTCAAAAACACCCAACTGGCGAAAGACAGAGCTGGGACTCAAACTCAGGTGAGTTGGACTCCAAAATATGCTTCCTTACCTACTAGACCATCCTATGAGGATAAATGAGATGACTGATACGAAGTGCCAGAACACATTTGTATTCAGTGGGTGGGAGAGATAAGAAAAGAGCTTGGTGGGCAGCTGGATGGCTCAGTTGGTTAGAGCGCGTGCTCTTAACAACAAGTTTGCCAGTTCGACTCCCACATGGGATGGTGGGCTACGCCCCCTGCAACTAGGTTGAAAACAGTGACTGGACTTGGAGCTGAGCTGCGCCTTCCACAACTAGGATTGAAGGACAACAACTTGACTTGGAGCTGATGGGTCCTGGGAAAAAAGCACCGATCCCCAATAAAGTTAAAAAAAGAAAAAAAAGAGAAAAAGAGAGATCATTCTTAAAAAAAAAAAAGAAAAGAAAAAGAAAAAGAAGAGAGCTTGGCTTTGGGGCAGCAAACAGAACTGACCCTGCAGCAGGAAGAATGGAGGTTAGACATTACGTATGATTTCCTGAAAGGGAGGCAAAGGAATAGGTAAGAATCTTACTCCATATTTTCCCCTGTAGACACACATTCCAGCTTAAGAAATAAGACAAGAAGCCCCATAAAGTCAGGATGATTCCAGCTCTTACCTGCCCTGCAAGTGGTGGGAGCAAGCGGTATTCCCGGCTGGGCTGCTGCCTGTCTTTCCAGCCTTCCTTTTCCATGTATTCCGGTCTCAGCCAAATCTGCTCCTCCTGGTGTCCTGAACTCAGAGCACACAAGTGTTATCTTTTTCACTGTATTTATCTTGTTGTTAGATAAACAGAAGTTTTTGATTTTAAGAGGTTCCCAATGTTATCAACCTTTTCCATTAGTTCATGCTTTTTGTGCCTTGTTTAAGAAATCTTTCCCTACTCTGGGGATCACAAAGATATTCTCCTGTTTATCTTCAAAAGCTTTATAGTTTTGTCTTTCACTTTTAGGTGCATGGTGTGAAGTAGAGGTCAAGATTAATTCCTTTTATGTGGATATCCAATTGCCCCAGCACCACTTACTCCATTTCAGTGGCATGTTTTTCTTTCGCTGCACCGATGCCATGTTATCTCAATTAGTATAGTTTTATAATACATCTTAATGCCTTGCAGGTCAAGTCTTCCCACTTTGTTCTCCAAGAGAGTCTTGGCTATTTTTGTATATTGAACTTCTATACGTAAACTTTAGAATCATTTCATCAGGTTGATGGGATTTGGGTTGTTAATTGCATTTCATGTGTTAATGCCTTTGGGGAGAATTGATATCTTCACAATATTGAATCATCCAATGCATGACAGAGAATATCTCTTCATTTATTTACATCTTCTTTGGTGTCTCTCAGAGTTTTATAAGTTTCTCTTTAGACATCTTGTCCACCCTTGGTTAGGTTTTTCCCTAAGTCCTTCATATTTTAAAATGGTATTGAAAATAGTATTGAAAAGAAATTTCATGTGCTAACTGCTTATTGCTGGTGTATAGAAATGCTGATAATTTTGTTGCATTGATTTTGTATTTAGAAACTTTAATACACTCTGTTATTTATTCCAATAATTATTTGTAGATTCTTTTGCATTTTCTATAGGCATAGTCATATTGCTAGTAGATAGTGACAGTTTTATTGCTTCCTTTCTAATTTTTATACAGTTTCTTTTCTTAACTTATTGTTCTGGCTACAACCTCTAGTACAGTGTTGAATAGAAATGACAGAAAATATAAGAGAGTGTTCTTGTCATTTTCCTGGTTTATAAAGGAAAGCTTTCAATGTTTTACCATTAAATATGTTTTCTGTATGTTTTTAAAAATAAACACCCTTTATCAGATTAAGGAAGTTTCCTTTGATTCCTAGTTTGCTGAGTTTTTAAGAAATTTATTTTACAATTACAGATGACGTACATATTATATAAGCTTCAGGTGTACAACATAGTGATTAGACTTTTATATACCTTATGAAGTGATCACCCTGATAAGTCTAGTACCCATCTGACACCATATATAGTTCTTACAATATTATTGACTATATTCCCCATAGTTTGCTGAGCTTTTATTATAAATGTTTTGAGATTTCCAAATCCTTTATCATTATCTAATGAAATTATTATATTATTTTCCATATTTAATGTGTTACTAACATGGGAAATGCATTCATTGAGTTTCTAGTGTTAAGCTAACTTTGCATTGCTGAGAAAAAAAACCACTTCTTATTAAGTATTATTACATATATTTTACTCTTCTGATGTTTTTGTGTAGACTCCCCCCAGTCCTCCCCACTCCCTCACAGCCCTGCTGGATACCGCCTTCTTCTGAAAACCTTCCCAGATGTCCCCAGCCGGAAGTGACTTCTCACTCTTCTCACAAAACCAGTAGAACTTTGCCTCCTATTGTAACTACGTTGTCACATTCTATCCCCTTCTCTTCTCTTCTGAACTATAAACTCCTGAAGGGCATCTTTGTGCTGTCTTTTCAGTCCACTCCCTCCTCCCAGGACCCAGAGCAGAAGTGGTATAGAGTGAGGCCATGGGATCTGGAATAAAGCTGCCTGGATTCATTCACATCTCAGCTCTGCCACTTGTTAGCTGTGTATTTAGGCCACGTGCCTTGGCCTCTCGGAGTCCATCAGTCAAATAGGAAGAATAATAGTACCTGCCTCATAGAGTTGTTGTGAGAAAGAAATGATAGTTAATATAAGTGAATCACTTAGTACAGCTCTGGGTACACATTATTTTTGTTACCTTAGTCCTTAGCGATTGCCACCACACTCTACGCTTCTGCTATTCTGAACCGCTCACAAGTTATTTCTAAAAGATTCTGAGAGCAATCCTCTCCTCTTTCTTTATTTCCTCTACAGCTGTTCATAGGCTGCTTCATTCTTTTATTCAGCGGGCATTTATTAAGCACTTACTGTGTGCTAGGATCTGAAGCAGACAAGATCCCTACTCAGGAAGCAGACAATCAAGTAGGAGGGAGTGACATATAAACAGACAATGATAATACAGTATGGTAATATTATAAGATAGAGGGCCAGGGAGGTGGAAGAAGGGCTGCGGGGTAAGGGGGACATCTAAATTATGAGAGTAGAGTCCTCTAAATTAGCCTGGGGGTCAGAGAAGATTTCTCAGAGGAGGTGATGCCTAAGCTGGTCCTATAGGACAAATGAGGCGATGGGAATGGGGTTAGGACAGAATGTGTGCAGAAAACTTGTTTCAGATAGCAGGAGGAGAAGGTGCAAAAGACTATAATATGAGAGGGGAAAGAATATAACACGCTTGAGAAATTGGTAGTACTTAAGTTTGGCCAAAACAGAATAGGTGGTGGGGAGGGAGAAGTGATGTGAAGAGGTAAGCAGGAGTCTGATGAAGAGCCTGTCATGCTAGACTTATCTTGAGGTGAGTCTCACTCCTTTTTTTGGCCCACCTAAAACTATTAGAGTAGGTATCACCTACTCCAGGAAGCCTTCCCTGATTTCATGCCCACAAGTTTGGGTTAAATATTCCCTCTGTTCTACTACAGCCCTGTCTTTCCACTCATCGCAGCCCTTGCTCCTTGTCATAATAATTGTTTGTTTAAGCATCTATCCTCCAAACCAAAAGCTGTAAGAAGGAAGAAATGTAATTTAACATTTTTATATCACCCACCTAGCAGCATATCTGGCAGATACTAAGTGCTCAACAGATGTTTATTGGATGAATGAACAAATAAATAGGACACCCAGGGAAGGAGAGAAAGCTGGGACTAGCAAAATGCCTGGCACATAATTGGCCCTTAGAAAATTATTTAATCTTTTTTGTGCCTCAGCTTTATCACCTGGAAAACTGAGAAAGAATAGAAATTATCTCAAAGGGGTATCATGGGTCTATGAATTGCTTAACTCAGGGTCGGACACTTAGTGTTAAGGATAATTATCAGCATGTTAAAAACATAATTCTCATACAGATAGTAAGTATGGGTCGATGTTTCATTTAACTCATTAATAAGGTGACTGACAGGATGACAAAGCCAGTTTCAAAAAATATATAAAAACTGGAGTTTTTATAGCCAAGGAAAAAGAAAAATATTTGAATGAGATTGCTAATTATATAAAAAATTGATTAATATCCTACAGGGTAATAAAACCATAACTTTTGTGATTATTTTCTCTACCAGGCAGAAAAGGACATTGTCATACCTTATTACTTTACAGAATTGTAAAATACCCTAATCAATTGTGTAAATTTCTCTTGAGATGCAGGTGATTCTTGCTAGTTAATGCTTTTTTATGACATCAAAAGGTCACACAATCACCTTTTTACTTTAGTAACGTGTTTTGGACAGTTTTTCTCAACACAAGTAAGTTTAATTTAATAGATACTGTTATTACTATAAGGCTCTCAATAAATGTTTGCTGAGAGGATTTCCATTCTATTAGACTTTTTCCTTCTCTCTAGCAGCAGGGTTTGGGGTCTACAAGGCAAGTGGGCTGAAGGGGAGCCCTGTAGGACACCAGTAGGATACCTATGTTCTGACCTCCTTGAGCCTGGGGTGGTGACAGGCTAATTCCGCATCATCAAATAGGCAGAGAAAGTATCTACTTTGGGCATCAGCTAAGCAGGCAACCTCCCCCACAATAAGAACATATTTTCTTTGGAAGAACTGGGTATCTCCAAAAAGGCAGTGAAGTAGACACCATGGAAAAAATAAAAAATTTGTTGGACCACTGTCCATTTTTTAATTTAAAAAAATTGTGGTAAAATACATGTAACATAAAACTTACAAGTTTAACCATTTTAAGTGCACAATTCAGGTGTAACCATGACCACCATCCATCTCCAGAACTCTTTTCACCTTGCAATATGGAAACTCTGTACCTATTAAACAAAAACCCACCCCACCCCCATCCCTAGCCCCTGGCAACCACCCTTCTATTTTCTGTCTTTATGAATTTGACTACTCTAGGTACCTCATATAAGTGGTATCATACAATACTGTTCTTTTGTGGCTGGCTTATTTTATTAGCATAATATTCTCAAGGTTCATCTACATTGTAGCATATGTCAGAATTTCCTTCCTTTTCAGGCTGAATAATATCCCATTCTATTTATATCACATTTTATTTATCTATTCATCCATCCATAGACACTTGCATTGCTTCCACCTTTTAGATTTTGCTTCCATTTATTTTATAGTATGGGATTATTTTTGAATTACACATGAAGGATGGGGTACCATGTTCAGGGTTTGAGACCTCAAAGATTATAGTCTGGCTCAGGGCCTGGGATTGACCAGACAACAAGACCATCACTTCTTGACTCTTTTCTTTTGCCAAAATACACCCAGGATGGCTAGGTTTCTCTATGCAGATTTAGCCACAGGTCTGAGTTCACTTGGATTATGAGCATTATAAAGTGTGTTCTGGGGCTGTGATCAAGGAGTCATTGCTGTAAATGTTTGTACATGCTGCGGACAGGGGAAATTCAAACACTTCTACAAAGCAACAGATGGGAAATTTCCCGGGAATAAACTAGTTATTTCTTGGCAGTCCAAAAGTATGTAGCATGTAAGCTCTGCTCTGGGAATTGGAGAAGTCACTTGAACCACATGATTTCCAGATGCTAGACAAGGAATTCCCAGCCCCTTCCCTGCTGAAAGTAGTCAAGAGTACTCAGTCAAAGGAGAAGTAAAGTGCCTTGATTTCTAGCTTCGGGGAATTGAACTTTTTACTCTGACTTTCTGGTGAAAAGGGAATGTTGAATATAGAGTCACGTGAAGCTAAAGTTAGTGGACACTGCAGAAGTCAAGAGTTTTACTTTTTTATTCTTTAATTGTCATTAATTTCACCAATGCAGTAGAGTCTAAACTGTCTGGGTCCAAATCTTGTCTCTACTACTTATGCAGTGTGAGATGTTGGCTGTTACTAAAGCTCCTTTTCAGTTTTTAAAATCTGTGCTTCAGTTTTTTTATCTGTAAAATGGTGATAATAACATTACTGTCTCAGAAGGTTGTGGTAAGGGTTAATGGTGTCGATGCATGTAAAGTACTAATAACAGTACCTGGAACATAGTAAATGCTATATAATGCTTACTATTGTTGATACATTTTGGCCATTTTCTTATTACGATTACTGTTATTATTCAGATGGCAAATAATCAAATTCCATTTGGAGTGTTGTCTTACCATTTTATTCTGCTTCGTGATTATTTCTGGGGGAAATTTCTGCAGTTAATATGTGTTGAATTCTGTTTTCTAATTTTTGTTTTGGAAATAACTCTGTATGAATCTGTTAATATTTTCCTTGTTCTGAGAGATTGTCTCATTCTCTCATTTTCCAGATGTGGAAACTGAATCCCCAAAAGGGAAAGTGACTTTCCTCAGATCACACAGAAACAGTGACTAAACCAATAATAGAACCCAGGGATTCTCACCAATAGTGCAAGGCTTGTTCAAACTCAGCACAGAGTCCAAGAGTATTGGCTGTGGGTATTGATAAAATCTGTGCATCCTCTGAACTCTACTGACTCACAGGAAGACTTGAACATTCTGTGATTCCGAGTATTCTACAATACATGTCTTTCCTTTCTATCAAAATTTCAAGCACTTCAAGGGAAGAGGATAGGGCTTGACTACTTTGGAGTCTTTGTTGTGTGCCCAGCACTATGCTTCAAATTCTCAAGGGCAGGAATTATTGCCTGTAACACCTTGGATTACTAGGGGCAGATGCTCAGTAAATAGAACTAATAAATACCTCTTCCCCCGCCTTTTAAAAAAGATTTTATTGGGGAATTGGGGGAGGAAACAGCGTTGAGGAATCGGGGAAGGGGAACAGACAAGTTGCTGTCCTTTTGTTCTTCAGTCTAGTTGTGGAGGACGTCGCTTCACTGGCCCATGTTGGTATTGTGATCATTGAGCTCTTCCCGGGTGAGGCAGTCGCTCGCCAGCCATTGGATGGCTGCTCACGCTGGCTGCCAGCCACTCATGGTAGCTTACGGCAGCCCACTGCAGCAGGGGCTGCAACCTGCGCCATCACTGGCGACACACAGCAACCAAGCTCCAGGTCGAGCTGTTGTTTACCATCTTAGTTGTAGAGGGTGCAGTGTCACTGGCCCATGTGGGATCCGAACCTGTGTCCCTGCTTCTCAGAGCTCGCGCTCCCAAGCCAATTCTTAACCAATAAGCCACTCGGTCAGCCCAATACCTCTCCCCCTTTTTAAAAAAAGAAAAAGAGGAATAAAGGGGCAGAGAAGAGAATATTTATCAAGAACTTAATATGTTCCAGTCATAGTGCTGAGAATTTTGACCACTGTCCCATTTAATTCCCAGAAATCTTTTACGGCATTATCAATATCTACATCTCAAATCAGGAAATTAAGGTTCAGAGAGGTTAGGGAATTTACGCTGAGTGTCTTACAAGTAAATGTTCAAGGTTTTTTGTTATTTTTGATGTTGTTTTTTAAAGATTTTATTGGGGAACTGGGGGAGAGAACAGTGTTGGGGATTTGGGGAAGGGAACATTGTGTTTTTCCAGGACCCATCAGCTCCAAGTCAAGTTGTTGACCTTCAATCTTACTTGTGGAGGGCGCAGCTCAGCTCCAAGTCCAGTTGCTGTTTTCAATCTAGCTGCGTTAAGCTACCTTGTTGTTAAGAGCACCCACTTTAACCAACTGAACCATCTGGCCACCAGTTGGCAGCTCCCGGCTGTTCAGCTCAAGATGCTGTGTTCAACCTTAGTTGCAGTGGGTGGGTGGGCACAGCCCACCATCCCATGCAGGAGTGGAACTGGCAACATTGTTGTGAGGAGCACGTGCTCTCACCAGCTGAGCCATCCTGCCACCTGTTGGCAGCTCAGTGGCAGCTCAGCTGGGGCACAGCTCACTGGCCCATGTGGGACTCGAACTGGTGACCCTGTTGCTCAGAGCTCGCACTCTAACCAACTGCGCCACCCCGTTGGCTGTAAATGTTCAAGTTTGACACTTCTCTGGTGGACTACAAGTTTCTAGAATCCAATATAATAAACAGAGAGGTGAAGCTGGGAAGGAAGAGTCCTAATGCTTTCCAGAGAGTAAGACATTTTTTTTTCCTCATGAGACAACTATGAAATCAACCACATAAATTGTGAAAATATAAGTTGTGGTTGTATTTGTTCTGTGACAGTTTGGAAGATGCATATTTTCATCAAGCTAGAAAAAGAAAACAAGGAAAAATGATGAGTATTTCAATCTTGCACATAAAAAGAGACATGTCATTACCAAGCCACCTGGCTCCACTCTCCCTACAAACATCTTATCCATAGTAGTGTTCTGAACAGGAGACAAAAAGATAAGCTATAGGACTTATATGGAGAAGGACAATTAGGCCTGGGTGAGTTTCATAGCAAGAAAAGGTGCAGACCTGAAAAGAGCTTAGTACCTGCGCTAGGCTGAAAAATGGCCCCCTAAAGATCATTAGGTCTTAATCCCTAAAATCTGTAAATGTTACCCTATTTGGAAAAAGGTTTTTCCAGATGTGATTAAGTTAAGGACCTTGAGATGGGAGATTATCCTGTATTGTTCAGGTGGACCCTAAATGCAATCACAGTGTCCTTGTAAGAGAGAGGCAAAGGGTGACACACACCCACAGAGGAAGAAGCGATTTGAAGATGGAGTTAGAGAATGGAGTGATACAGCCACAGGCCAAGGAATGCCAGCAACATTCTCTTCTCTAGAAGTTGGAGAGGCAAGGGACAAATTCTCCCCTAAAGCCTCTAGGAGTGTGGCCCTGGTATCATCTTGAATTTTGCCCAGTGAAACTGATTTTTAGACCTCTGGCCTTCAAAACTGTGAGAGAATAAATTTCTGTTGCTTTAAGCCACCACGTTTGTGGCAATTTGTTATAGTACTCACGGAAACTAATACAGTGCCCCTGTGCTGTTAGCCAAGTCTCAGTTTACTGTTGTCTCCTTTCCCATCCACCTGGCACTTCCAAGAAGAGTTTCCAAAACAACAACAAAAAAACACTAATAGTTTTTGAGTGTCCTCTACCAGGCACTATGATAAGCAGTTTACATGCAATAGCTCACTGTATGCTCATAATCTTATTAGGTAGGTAATAGTAGTATTCCTATTTTTACAGATGAGTAAAATGAGGCTCAGAAGAAAATCTGGTGGGGCCCCACTCCTAATAGGTGATGGAGTTAGTATTCCAATTCTGGTCTGCTCAAATCTAAAGCCCATACTTCTAACCTCTAAACTGTACTACCTCAAGCTCCCTGGGTTAAGTCAGGCTTTTAATTCTCATATCAACTAATGGCATTTTGGGGTATTTATCTGAGAGGTATTTTCAAGGATGCTGGACCAAAGGAGACCATATTTGCCTAGATTCCTGCTCAAAGAACTGAGCTTCCACTTTCATCTGACTTTCCCACCAAAGAGAAAAGGATGAGCAATCCTAGCATCACAGAATGCTCAAGTTAAAGGATCTCAGAGACCCATTTATCAGACTCCTCATTTATAGATGAGAAAGCTGGGTCCAGAGAAGGAGAGGGGATTTCCAGGGTCATATATAGAAAATTTAGGTCCAACTGAAGTTATGATTGAAGTCCAGGTCTCACTTTAAAACCAGGGTTGTTCAACTGCACATCACACTGCCCAAAGTCATGGGTGTTGCTATGATCTAAAGTGCTGACCAAACTCTGGGAAGTTGTTAGAAGTAAAATGTAAAAATGTACCTTCTCAAAACTATAGTGCCCCCAGGGTCTTCATGCTCATCTGGGATACTCTACAGGGCTACAACCATTGAAATGGTCCAGGGGATTGGGAGAGGGAAGCTTCTGCGCTGGGATACAGGCTGAAGAGACCATGACAATGTAACCACATCCCAAATGGGAGGAGAATGTGAAGAATTCACGAATTTCTAGGCCTGAAGGGGTTTCTGGAGATCTCAGGAGTGGCAGCTTTGGCCAAATAAATGGAAGTAAGTTGTACCTTACACAATCAGCAGGGAACTGGTTTGGGAAACTCAATATGCCTAATAATGGTAAAAGCTGAACATTCTTCATCTTTATATACGTCCACTCAACAAATATTGAGTCCCTGCTAGTCCCTGCCTTCGTGATTAATAGGGTGGTTTAAAAAAATGACAATGTATTTTAAGTGCTCCATACATTTTTTTTTCCTTTTTAAAAATTCTTTTTTGGTTTTTTTCTTTTATTATTTTTCTTTTTTTCATTTTTTTTCCATACAGTACACAATAAGTGCTCAAGAAATGCTGTTACTAAAACATTAATTAATTATAGTAGCTGTAATAGCCACTGTCTTTAAGACACGTGGAACTCCCGCTTCAGACTGTCTCAAGATGCTCTTTGCCTCCGTTCCGCCACCAGCCACCAGTTGCATTCTGGGGCTTGTAGTCCGGAAGTGGGTGACTAATTCATCAGCGCGCAGGCGCAGTGGCGCGGATTCCCGGAAGAGCCCCAGAGGCTCGCAGGATGAGCGGGTGGCGGTGGCTGCTGCTGCGGCGGCCGTGCTGACAGGACACGAACTCTATGCCTTTCCGGCTGCTGGTCCCGCTCGGCCTCCTGTGCTCGCTGCTGCCCTTGCACAATGGTGCGCCGGGCCCCGATGGCACCGCGCCCGACCCCGCCTACTACAGGTGAAAGGGGTCAGGCTCCCTGCCCTTCCATAATGGGGAATGAAAAGCGCAGACCCGGTTCCTTCCCTTTCTCTGCATCCTGGGACCCCCACCCTCACTTGCTCGGACTCCGCCACTGGGCTCCCAGCAGAATCAGGGGGTGATTCCCGTTTTCCACCCTATTTATTGTCCTTTCCCCTGCCTGGTTTCGTTTTCTGGCCCCATGCCTTATTTCTCGTACCCCGCACCAGGGAGCGAGTCAAGGCCATGTTCTACCACGCCTACGACAGCTACCTGGAGAATGCCTTTCCCTACGACGAGCTGCGACCTCTTACCTGTGACGGGCACGACACCTGGGGCAGGTAGTGTGAGCAGAGGAGCAAGGGGGCGGCCGGGGTCTGGCAGGCCGGTCCTAGGCGGGTGGGACTGCTGGGGCTGGTGGCTTCCCGGTTCCTTTACCGGTTCCGGAAAAGCTCCTAGCTGGGGCGAGGCCGCGTTCCCCCCAGTTTAGGCCAGTACCACCCGGAAACACCCAGCCTCCTAGAAATTTGGATCCTGCAGTGGAAAAAGCCCGGGGTTAGCCTGGTGAACTGAACGAACTTTTGGGCGGGCTCCAGCCACAAGAGTAACGGGCACCACCTGTGGGGACTTGGGCAGATCTCTGGAGTTGTAGGATATGATGGGAAGGCTCCAAGAAGTCAGAAGACCCAACCCCTTCATTTTATAAGTGGGCAAACAAGCTCAGGACAAGATGTACCTTTCCCAAATATGAAACTTCAGAGCCTTTGTTGTCCGTGTAACTGAAACACACTTGCTTCTTATATCCTCACATCACTGACTGCTTCTTGAGAGCTCAGCCCAAAAGGTCACCTCAGGCTCGGGTCCCATAACTACCCACCCCCTACAGGTCACTGACACATCACTCATTTTTTTCTTCTTAGCACTTCTCTGATACTATCATTTTCGCTTGTCTACTAGTTTGTCTTTTTCACTTCCACTAGAATAAAAATCGGTGAGAGATGGAATTCTCTGTCTTGTTCTTTTCTGTGTGAGTGAACAATCATTGCATTTAATTGAAGCTGACATTGATTAAACACTGTGCTAAGCATTTTACTAATGTCACCTCATTGAATTCTCTTAACATCTTTAGGCCAATAAGTTCTGTTATCTCCATTTTACATGAATATGCTGAGGACTAGAGAAGTTAAGTAAACTCAACAAAATTTGTGCTGATTTTTGTTGAAAAAAGTAATACAAGAAAATGGCAAATTCAAGCAGTACAAAATCATGAATAAATATTTTCCATACCCTAGAACTCAAACCACTGTTAACTTTCTTGTGTAACTTTCCAGACATATTTTAAGTTTATACCATCATATAGGTATCTTTTTAAATAACTTTTTAAAGACATAACTTTCATATAAAATAATACATCCATTTTAAGTGTATAGTAACCAATATCACAACCATAATATAGAACACCCTAAAAAGTTCCCTTGTGTCACTTTATAGTTAATCCTCCACCACCACTGGCCCAAACAACAGCTAATCTGCTTTCTGTCTATAGGTCTCTTTTTGAAAATGCAGATAGATATTACGCTGCCTATGCTGTACCTTGTCTTTTTCATTTAACAATATAATTTGAGTGTCTTCACACTGGTCAGTAGAACTCTTGATAACAATCTTTTTAACAACCTCATAATTTTGTATTGTTTGAATGTACTACAATGTAATCACCTTTCAGCTGTACATTTGGGTTATTTATAGCTTTTTGCTGTTCTGAACAACACTGCCATCAGCATTCTCGAGCATAGTTCTGTGCTCTGTGAGATAAGTTCCCAGATGTTGAAAAGGCTGTACTCTTAGCTACAATCTCATACTGCCTCCCTATGGCAGAGAATGCCACAGAATGCAGGCAATGTGTTTAACTGAAGCTCAAGCTATATATATCAGTCCACTATCTCAGGTGCATTAAATGGGTCAGAGGTTCCTGGCGATTTTTACTGTGGCTTCTCTGTTGGGACTGGAAGCAGGATGGCCAGAGGCATTGCTGTGCGTCCCTTATTAGATTTGAGGGTATCTGATCTGGGGCAGCCTTAATAGCTGGTGTTTGATTTTCTTATTAAGCAGCTGGGATTTCTGTCCTTTTACAGTTTTTCTCTGACTCTAATTGATGCCCTGGACACCTTGCTGGTAAGTGTCTCACCTATTCCTTTTTTTCTCCATCATTGCATAATCAACACCCTTCTCCTTTTGGCAGCTTGATTGTGGGTAAAAAATATGAATTCTCCTCCTAGGCCTTTTGTTTTTATCTCATTATTCGGAACTCTCAGGTTCTGGTTGCCCACCTAGATAGAGGAAAACAATGAATTCCAAAAGGATTCAGGTTCATTTATTCAGCAGACAGGTTTATAGAGGACCTAGTTATGAACTCAAAATTGTGATAGGCCTGTAGAACTCTGGCTAGTGGGGAATACAGAAACTTTAATACCCTCCTTGTTTTCAGAGGCTTACATTCTAGTGGACATGTTCAGTGATAAAAATAATAGCAGTAATGAGTTAGTGTATTGTGTGTAGGGCTTGTGCTAAGCTCTTTATATGTATTATCTTGTTTAATCCTTCCCACAATCCTATGAGGTAAGTACCTTTATTCCTTCTTACAGCTAACAAATCTGATGCTTAGAAAGGTACATAGCTATGAAATAGGACTTGAACTGAATTCTGTATGACTCCAGGCTTTAACTGTCATCCTTAAAGAGGCCACAAGGAAGGATTTAACCACTTTCCCCTATTTCACTATTTCTGGTTCTCTGTCTCATTTTTCTCATTTTGTCCCTTTCTCATTTTTATATATTAATAGTATTTACATGGCAGTCATCTTGTAGATATAATTTACCTATTTAGCTGTAAGTTAGATTTTTTTCTCCTTAATGTTAATTTCTATGTACTTGTCTATTTGTCAGATATTTATTGAGGGCCAATTGTATGCCAAGCACAGTGCTAAGCTCTGGAGTTATAATAGTTTAAACAGGCATAGTCCCTGCTTTCCTGGAGTTTATGATTTTAGTGAGGGAGACAAAGAATCAAAGAATAATATGTAATTACAAATTGAGCTGAGTGCTCTATAGGAAAGGAACATGGTTCTTTGAGTGGTTATAGCTAAAGGAAGCTGACCTAGACCGAGGAGGTCTCGGAGGACTTCCCTAAGGCAGGGACTTAAGTTGGGATCTGAAGGAGAAGCAAGTGTTGATGAGGGAAGTGGGGGAGGAAAATGTATTCCAGGCGGAGGGAACAGCCTGTGCAAAGGTCTTACGACGAGAGAGCATGGCAAGTGCAGTAAATTAAAGGAAGGCCAGTGTGTCTGGGATGTGGAGAAGGAAAAGGAGGAAGCAAAGGGAGGCTGGGGATACACAGGGACCAGACGATGTTCACCATGTTAAGGATTTTGATCTTTAATTTGAGAGCAATGGGAAGCCACTGAAATTCCTTAAGTAGAGAGCAGGAAATGATGAGACTTCCATTTTGAGAAGATCACTAGCTGCAAAGTGGAGAAAGATTCATGGAATCATTCAACAAACATTTCTTGAGTAATTGCTTCATGGACTATGTGTGGCACTGGGAGGATGCAGGAATGAGCGAGGCTCCTGCCCAGGCAAAGAGTCTCTTAATGCGACGAGTTGTGTGGATCAAGTTACTGGAGTCTTTAGAGGTTAATTGCAGCTGGAGGAATCAAAGGCTTCCTAGAGAAGGTGACATTTAGACAACCAAAGATAGGTTGAATTTGGAAATAAGAAGACATAGGTGGGAGTGATTTCTGGCAGAGGGAACAGCACGTCTGAAGGCAGAAAATTGGCGAATAGAGGGTACAGTTTTCCTGCGTGGATGAGGATAGGTTAGATGAACAGTGAGACATGGTCAGAAAGGTAGGTTGGGTCCAACTCATAGAGGGCCTTGAATGCCGAGATAATCAGGATTGTTTTTGTTTTAAGGGACAGAGACCCAAATCAAAATGATTAGACAAGAAGGAAATTTACTGAGTCAGATAACTAAAAAGTCCAGGTAAAGACTGGCCTCAGACCCAGCTGAATCCAGACACAGAAACAATGTCTTCAGGAATATCTTTCTCGTCTCATCTTTGCCTTCTTTATTGGCTGCGTTCTCAGGCTGTCCTTATGCTGGCAGGGTAGCCAACAGTAGCTCCAGACTTACCTGCCACTCATTTACTCATAGTAACCTGTATGTATAAAGAATCACCCCTTTTGCATTAATTCCAGGAATTGAGTCTCGTTGATCTGGCTTAGGTCACATGTCTATCCCTGAACCAGTCACTTGGCCAAGATACAGTACACGATCTGGTTCAGGTCAAGTGCCCATTCTTGTAGTTGAGGGGATGGAGGCAGTCACTCCCAAACTACAAGAGTGACTGGAAGAAGGATGACCCCTCAAGGAAAAATTGGGGTCCTATTATCAGAATAAAAGTTACCAGGATTGCATTTGGCTAATGGTTTAAACAAAGAGGGTTTAATTTTCTCAAGTAAAATAAAGTCTGGTGGTAATTTCTAGCATTGTGTCAGATGCTTAATTGTGCCATCAGAGACCCAGGCTCTTTGTGTCTTTCCATTCTACTATCCGTAGTGTATTGGCTTTCAGTCTCATGCTTAGTACCTCGTGGTCTAAGATGGCTGCCACAGCTGTAGAAATGGAGTCTGCTTTCAAAAATAGAGAGACAGAGGAAGAGTAAAAACCATGCCAGCTGTGTCTATTCCTTTTTATTAGGAAAACAGAAGCTTTCCTAGAAGGGCCCCCCAGTAGACTTCTCAAGGCTCAGACTTGGCTGGGTAACACAATCACCTCTGTCAGAAAAGGAGGCTGAGAAAATGAGTACCTGGATTTCCAGCCTCTATGGTGGGAAGCGACAAGGGTGAAGAAGATGGGGGACCAGTGTTGGGCCAACCAACCTGCAATATTTTCCACAAGGATGAACGTGACAAGAAAAGGTTAAAAACAACAGGGCATCCACTGCAAATGGCAAACTAAGATTTCCTTAATATGGTCTCTAGTTTTATATTGCTTAAATGGATGCTCTTGAATTGGTACCTAAGACTTGACTTAACCAGTCTCTTGATATTGGGTCTCTGAATTCTAGTTCTCAGTGTTTTCTTCATCTGTCCCCAGTTCTAGAACAGAAATTGCAGGCCTTAAGTTGAATAAGTAAGGGCCACACCAGTGTAGGATCCCAGACTCTTAATCCAGCATCTTCAGTGCCTTCAAGCCTGAGAGAGCCTCACTGTCATGTCTCTTTCCTCCCAGATTTTGGGGAATGTCTCAGAATTCCAAAGAGTGGTTGAAGTGCTCCAGGACAACGTGGACTTTGATATTGATGTGAATGCCTCTGTGTTTGAAACCAACATCCGAGGTGAGGGCTGCCTACTAGGGCCTTTGGAAGCAAAGCGTGTGTGGAGTTTTTACCTCTGTGCAAACCAAGAGGTGGTAAATAGGAGCTTAAGGGCCAGCCCTGCCAGGGTACTTGGCCCAAACCAGTGACTGACAGCTCTTCTTCCCTCCTGGAGGGTCGGGTGGGGAGGTCTCAGAATCCCCCATCAGTTTCAGACATGAGCAGGGAACAGAGAAGAGACTGGAAAGAAATATGCCAGAATGACTCAAGTATTTAACATAGATTTGGTGCTAGGCATACAGCCAGGAAAAGAAAGATGGATTCCTTGCCTTCTTGGAGCTCTTTGCCGAGGAATGTTCTGCGATGATGGCAATGTTTCCTACCTTTGTTGTCCAGTGTGGCAGCCATGAGCCACATGAGGCTATTGAACAGTTGAAATGTGTCTACTGCAACTGAATAACTGAATCTTCCATTTCATTTCATTTTATGAATTTAAATTTAAATAGTGACTTGTGATGAATGATGACTGTATGACACAGGGCAAGCCTAGGGTATTAATGTCCAAGCCTGGCTGTCCCTCAGAACTACTTGGGACCTTTTAAAAAGTTCACATGTCTAGGCTTTACTCTAAACTTAATGAATTGGGATCTTTGGGTTGGGCCTTAGAATCAATATTTTTAGCAGGTTTCTAATGACTCTTATGAGGCAAGCACAATCCTTATTTTTAGTGAACCTTTGGACTACCAGTGGCTTAATGCCTGTCAACTTCTGAATGGCAGAGTTGTGTTTTTTTCCCCTTATTTTGCTCATTTTTATTTTGTATGTTTCTTTTGCAATGAAGCTTATATTAAAAAATGTGGTAAATCCATTTTTTTTTAAAGATTAGGGAGCAGAGGGGACAGCCTGATATAAAATTCTGGTTTAGGAATCAGACCTGAGTTTGAGGCCATCCTTATTGCTGGGTCACACAGTTTCTGAGCCCGACTTGTCATCTGTAAATTAAGGTTGTCCTTATACCTTTGTTTCTGATGTGACTATAATTATACCAGCTTTCTTTCTTTTCTTTTTTAAATATTTTTTTATTAGGGAATTGGAGGGATGGGAACAGCGGTGGGGAATTGGGGGAATGGGAACAGACAAGTTGCTGTTGTTTTGTTCTTCAGTCTAGTTGTGGAAGACGTTGCTTCACTGGCCCAAGTTGGCACCTCATTGCGCTCTTCCCGGGTGAGGCAGATCAGTCGCTGGCTTCTGGATGGCTGCTCACTGCAGCTGCTGGCCGCTCACACTGGCTGCTGGCTACACACGGTAGCCCATGGCAACCCACTGCCACAGGGGCTGCAGCCTTCCGTCGCCAGCGACTCTCTGCAGCCCAGCTCCAGGTTGAGCTGTTGTTCTGCATCTTAGCTGTGGAGGGCAGTGTCACTGGCCCTCATATGTGGGATCCGAACCGGGGCCCTCTGGCATCCCAAACCAGTTCTTAACCATCGCGCCACTCGGCCGGCCCTATACAAGCTTTCTTTTGATTGGCATTTGCCCAGTAGATCTTTTTCTACCCTTTTACTTTCGATCTTTCTGTATATTTTTATGATTAGATATATCTTTTGTAAATTACATATTATATTTTGCTTATTTAAACATCTTCACAATCTTTTAACTGAAGCATTTAATCCATTCACATTTACAATAATTACTGATATATCTGCATTCGTGTCTATGGTATTTTGTGCTATTGGTCCCATCTTCTCTATGTTCTTTTTCTCTCTCCTTTTTCATGCCTTCTTTAGACTGATTTTCTTCCTCATTTCATTTTCCTTTTACTAATTTAGAAATTATGCACAGTATCTAGCTTTTCAAATAGTTTTCCTAGAAAATGTAACAAACACAACAAAGTCTAAAGTTCATGAAAATCTTTATTCTCCTCCTGAATAATACAAAACCTGGTTCTGAGGATATCCTGACCCGTATGCTGTATGAAATACAGCATACGTAGGTATTTCATATGTATTTCAGTTCTTTGTTTGAAGCCCTCCATACGTGATCATTATTCTGTACAGTTGAAATTTTAGATTTACTCACATATTTACCCCTTTTTTTACCATCTTTCCTTCTTGTGCCTGAGACCTTACATCTGATCCCTTTCCTTATATCTGAAGCACTTCCTTCAGCATGTCCTCTACCTCAGGTGTTTTCTTGGCAAACTTTCTCAGCCTTTGTTTGTACGAAGATCTTTCTCTCACTGCATTCGTTTGGCCTTTGGGGGATATTTTTGCAGGACATACAGTTCTAGGTTGATAGTTACATTCTCTTAGCATATTAAAGAAATGTTTCCATTATCTTCTGGTTTCATTGTCATTGTTAAGAGGTAATCTATCAATCTAATTGTTATTTATTTGTAGATAATCGGTTTTATTTACGCTGGCAGCCCCCTCCTTTTAAAAATTTTCAAAACTATATAAAAGTAGAGAAAGTAGTATAATGCACTAGTACTCATTGCTGAGCTTTAACAATTATTATTACATGGGCTTTGGCTGCTTTTGAGATCTTTTTCCCCCCTTCGGTGTTCTACAGTTTTACTGTGTTATGTATAAATATGGATTTATTTTTATTGTGTTGCTTGGGATTCCTAGATCTGAGAATCGATGTCATTCATTAGTTTTAGAAAGTTTGTAACTATTTTCCCTTCAAATATTTGCCTCTCCCCCATTTTCTCCCTCTTCTCTTTTTAGAATTCCAACCAGATATATGAGGTGTGATAAAAAAATATGGTGAATGTTTAAATTAAAAAAAATTATTACAGTAAAAGATACATTGCCATAAATACCCCTCAAAATACTCCCCCTCGCTTCGAACACACTTATCCCATTGTTCTTGCCACTTTCCGAAGCAGTTCTGAAAGTCCTCTTTCGTGAGTGTCTTTACTTCATCCTCTATCATGCCCACGCTCCATGTCACACATCGCTTCTGGTATGGCAATTTCTGTTAAATAAAAACATGGCATGTCCTCATCTACCTTATTCACCAGATCTGGCACCGTGCGACTTCTGGCTCTTCCCCAAAGTCAAAATAACAATGAAAGGTAAATGTTTTGAATTGATTCAGGACAGGGAGGCAGCCATGACAGCACAACTAAAGACACTCACGAAAGAGGACTTCCAGAACTGCTTCAGAAAGTGGCAAGAACGATGGGATAAATGTGTTCGAAGTGAGGGGGAATATTTTGAGGGGGATTAATGGCAATGTGTCTTTTACTGTAATAATGGCTTTTTTTTTAAAGATTTTATTGGGGAATTGGGGGAGGGGAACAGACAAGTTGCTGTCCTTTTGTTCTTCATTCTAGTTGTGGAGGACGTCACTTCACTGGCCCACGTTGGTATTATCATTACGCTCTTCCCCGGTGAGGCAGATCGTTCACTGGCCACTGGATGGCTGCTCACAGTGATTCTTGGCAGCTCACGCTGGCTGCCGGCCACTCACGGTAGCTTACGGCAGCCCACTGCAGTTTACTGCAGCCTACGTCATCGCTGGCAACTCCCAGTAGCCCAGCTCCAGGTCGAGCTGTTTGTCACCATCTTAGCTGTAGAGGGCGCAGCGTCACTGGCCTACATGTGGGATCCGAACCGGGGCTCTGCTGCTCAGAGCTGGCGTCCCAAGCCAACTCTTAACCAACGTGCCACTCGGTCGGCCCTGTAATAAATTTTATAAATTTAAACATTCACCGTATTTTTTTTTATCACATCTCATATGTGATACCTTCTTACTTTTTGTTATACCTCCAAGTCCCTTCTGTACTTTTTAAAAATCATTTTGTCTCTTTATGTTGCATTCTGGATAATTTTTTTGAGTCTTTCCTCAAGTCTACCAATTCTTCAAATATATATTATCTGCTATTAAACCTATGTAATTTTAAATTTCAATTATTGTATTTTTTATTTTTAGAAACTCTGTTTTGTTCTTTTATAAACAGGCTTGGTCGTTTTTATAATTGCCAGCCACTTACTCATATATCCCGACCTTTCTTTTATTTCTTTAAACATATTACACACATTATTTTGTATCCTGTGTCTGATAATTCCAATATCTGAAGTACTGGTAAGCATTGTTCTACTGTCATGGTGTCTGCTGGCTCTTACTCATGATGCTTTGTTTCTTTGTATGTTTTGTGATGTATGTATTTTTTAATGTATACTCATTCCCTGGACTTTTATCTGTGGGATTCTCTGAGGCCTGGGTTCATGGTAGGTTCTTCCAGATATAGTTTTTGTTCATGTCTGCCATGTGGCTGGAGGCACTATCTGTCCAAAACCACTGTATGCTAAAGGTTTGAAGTTTTCTAGACTACCCAGTTAGTGTGAATTCAGGCTGTAAAACTTAGTGAGTACCAACTTGTAGTTACTAATTGTTAAGAGAGATTCTTTTTCTTCCTTTTACTTGGCATCAAGAGTTGAGTCATAAAGTGTCCTTATTTCACACTAGGGGAGGTGTGTAGGGTTTATTTCTAATTCATCCTTACACAGAGTATATAATTCTTTCAGATCCCAACTTTATGGAGGGGTCTTTTTTTCATACTCCCCACTTTGGGCAGGCCCTGTCTCTTTGTTATTCCCCCTTTGGTAGGAGGAGGGGAAAACTGAAGCCCAAGGTCACTGGTTTTTGAAAGTGAGAGAGTCATTCACGATATGTATTTCGCTATATTTCCAGATACAGAACCTTTGTATCTTTTTATAAGTCCTAAATATTATGTAATAAATTGAAACAGATAAATTAATAAAATGAAGGTAGAAACTACTCTGTCCTCTTCCCCCTCCCAGGTCTCGGGGGGATTGAGAAATAGAATGACCAAGTGGAATGAGTGTGGGCTTTGGAGTCAGACAGACCTGGCCCTACCGCCTACTAGATGATGCAGGGCAAGTCACTTTACCTCTCTGAACCTCAGTATCTTCATCTGAAGAGGGTACAGTAGTACCTAGTGCTTGGTAGACAGTAGGGACTAAATATATATATGCCATTGTTTTTTTGTTGTTGTTGTTTTTTTTTTTTTGCTTCTAAGTTTTTTTTAACATGACTTTTTAAAAGCAAGCACCCATACCAGTGTGTAGGGTTATATGCCATTGTTTTCATGGCCCACCAAGAAAACAGATCTTTGCAAACTTCACACTACCAATATGTAGGATTAAGGGACTCTTCTTTCACTAGATGGTTCTAGCCCCTTCCCAGTGAGCCACCAGTGAGAGTGTTTAGTTTTTTTTGCACAAGGGGAACACTGGTCCTTGGGACTCTGACACTCGCTTTTTGTACCAACCGTAGTGGTAGGAGGACTTCTGTCTGCTCACTTGCTGTCCAAGAAGGCTGGGGTGGAAGTGGAGGCTGGATGGCCCTGCTCCGGACCCCTCCTAAGGATGGCCGAGGAGGCAGCCCGAAAACTCCTCCCAGGTAAGACCCACATTGGGATGGGGGGAAGGGAAAATCCAGTAGGTCCTGCCTCTCCTGCTGGAGACTAGAGTGGCAATGCTGAATTATTTCCTGATGTTTCTCACCCATGTACCTGGTATTTCTACCTCTAGGTGCACCCCATGGAAATCAGGAGCGTTCTGGGCATTTGGAAGGGTTGCTGGGGCCTTCGCCCAGGGCGGATGAGCTGACCTCACTGCTGTTTGCAGGGGAGGTGCTCAAGGCCAGCCTAGTGGATGGAAGGTTCTTGCCCTTGTTTGAGGGAGCCCTTTGGCTTCCTCCCAGGCCCACACACTGCTGGCAGAGAAGAGCCTTGGTCTGAGCATGAGGAACCCCTGGTTCTAGACGCGGCTCTGCCAGCCCGTATCTTGACCAAGCCACTCTTCCTTTTCTGGGTTCAGTTTCCCTATCTAGCAAATGGGAATCAGAATTCCTACCTCCCAACCACACTGGGTTTGGGGAGGCATACAATGAGGTCAGAAGGGAGAAAGTGCTTGGAGAACCTCGATCCCCATTGAAACGAGAGGGACTTGTTTTTGTAGCTGTGTCCAGGGCTGCAGGCCAAGCTTCAGTGTGTTCATCTGGTGGGGCAGTCACTGGGCTCGACAGTATCAACTGGACATTGTGTTCTCAGGGTGTGGCGGAGGCTCTGAGGTCCCCTCACACCCAAACACGTCACACTGTGCTTTCCACCAGCCTCTCAGCTTTCACGCGGTATGTGCCTCTAATCCTTGGGGAAGACCTAAGGAGAGTGAGCAAGCCGGGTTCAGGTCTCACTCATGGCTCAGGGCTCATGGCCTGAGTGTCTCCTTACAAACATCATGTCCTGTGTGATTCATCCCCGGAGGAAATTCTGCCCGGTTCCTCCCTTTTTTTTTTTTTTGGTCATTTAAAAAAATTCTATATTAAGAAGTATCGTATTGAAAAATGCATATTGGAACCAGCACTGGTGTATCTACCACTGAGATCAAAAAATAGAATTTTATCGCTTTCCTTCTTTATAACACTGCCTGACTTTTCTGAAATACTCCTTTGAGCCCTTGGTTGTGACTCTCCTCCTTGCTTACCACTCATGCCTGCCAGATAGCAAGTTTCTGTCTACAGCAAACTGGGCCTTATAGTTCTTGGAAGTTTTGACAACTTTATTCACAGTTTGGTGACGCACAGGCTGCCCTGGGTTGTTTGACCTTTTGGCCTGGAGGGGAAATCTCTGCCTCTGGCTGGTTGTCTTCCTTGCCTCGAATCGGGAAGGCACTGGGGTGGGGTGGGGTGGGGTGGGCAGGGCAGGGCAGAGCAGAGCGTTGGGCTGCGGGGAGAGGGGAAAGGAGTAAGTGCATGGCAGGCACTCCCATCCCAGATCTGTTTGGCTCTCTCTATGTGACCTTTGAGTCACTTCGCTACAAGCATGGCTTTTCCTACCTGTAAATTGAGGGTTGGACCACATTAGCAGTTTAGTGGTTTATGTCTTTTTTTTTTCCCCCAAATAATTTAGTCCCTAAACTCTTTACTTGAAGCTGGGATCTCAAACTGGCTCCTGTGGGACCGTTTGGGTTTGCGGGTATGTTTCATTTGGCCGGAATGGTGTTTGACGAAATATATGAGGGGAATTGGATGAAGGTGGTCAAAAGACACACACTTCCAGTTATAGGTATTAGGGATCTAATATACAACATGATGACAAGAGTTAACAGTGCTGTATGATGTATTTGAAAGTTGCTAAGAGAATAGATGCTAAAAGTTCTCATCACAAGGAAAAAACTTTTTTTTCTTTTTTGTATCTATACGAAATGATGGATGCTAGCTTATTGTGGTCGTGTCACAGGACATGTTAAGTTGAGTCATTATGCTGTATCCCTTAAAATTACACAGTGCTGTATGTCAATTATATCTCAATAAAACTGAAAGGAAAAATTTAAAAGTACATGAATAGCTTCTAATGGGGCGTGCTCTTCTGTGTGCCTCGAGCCTACCGCTCCCTGTGGCCTCACCCCTGCCTGCCTCCCTCTCAGTTGCCTGCCTGGCTGCTGAAGGCATAGTGTCACCTAAGTAAGAGTAGAGCTGCTCTCGCTAAAGTGAGCATGTGTGGAGTGTGACAACCTAGAGCACAGCCCACCGCTGTCCTCATCGCGGGCCACAGCCCGAGGGTCATGTGGAGTAGTATTTGACAGCATCCGGCTTGGGTGGCCACTCCGGGCCCTCCAGTTGTGACGTTTTTCCTTCTCTGGTTCAGTCTCTAGCAGATCACCCCGGAATAAAGAGGGAAGTGCTAGCCAAGGCCTCAGGCTTTGGGCCTGTATCCAACCCTCCCTACCTCCCTGCTCCTGTCTGGGGTAATAATTTTGCGACTGTTTAGCCTTTCAGACCCCCACCGGCATGCCGTATGGAACGGTGAACCTGCTTCATGGTGTGAACCCGGGAGAGACCCCTGTCACCTGTACGGCAGGGATCGGGACCTTCATTGTGGAATTCGCCACCCTGAGCAGCCTCACCGGTGACCCCGTGTTTGAGGATGTGGCCAGAGTGGCGCTGATGCGCCTCTGGGAGAGCCGGTCAGATATTGGACTGGTAGGTCAGCTGTTCTCTTCCTCTCTGAGTTAAGTTGGCCATATTGGCCCCTGCTTACGAGACTCGGGGCTCTGAGCAACAAGTTGCAGTCCAGCCAAGGGAAACTGAGGGTGACCTCAGAAATGGTCCAAGATTTAAGCTCATGACACCAAAAGTAGACCAAGCCTCCAATTGTGTTTTGGCACAGAGGGGAAGAGAGGAAGAGAGTACATCCTCTGGTAGGGAAAAGGGGCTGTGGTAAGCTTTGACTCCTTGACCTTGTATTTTTAGGGAGTAGGTCGTGTGCTTCATGTCCCTGACTCATTCGGTGACCTTACTTCATTAGCTCATTGGCCCTCATTTTCACTATCTGCTTTTGTTTGTAAAACTATGTTTTTTATAACACCAGTTCTGAGAGATGTTGAATTCCATGAAAAAAAAATTCCTGGTCAATTAAGTTTAGGGACTACTACATATAATATCTTTTTTTTTTTTTTGTAGAGTCATAACAAACAAGAGCAGGTTAAAAGTTATGAAATCCTGTGATAAATAAATCTATTCAACTTTGCTCAACTTAAAATTTCCCAAACTTATCTGACCCCAGAACTTCCCTTTGTTCTTCAGTATCTATTAACCCATGGCAATTTAACACATTTGGGCCAGATGATCTCTAAAGTAGGTGTCAGCTCCTAAACTGGATAATCAGTGAAACTTACAGTAATTGAGCCAAAGCTTTCCAGGAAATAGCACTAGATTTAGTCAGAATTAGGTTTGGGCCCACGCCTTGCTACACTGAAACTGTGTGACCCTGGGCAAGTCACTCAACCTCTCTGATCCTCAGTTACTTCAGCAGTAACGTGGAGGTATTAATACCTCCTTTGCTGAGTCATTATGACTTATAAAGACTATGTTGTCTGAAAGTGATTCAGGTGGAGGCACATTTTATACAAAGTCTGATTCTAAATCATCTTGAAAAGTGAAACTCGTGTGAGGAATCCTTGAAAATCCCTAAAGAGGTGCCCGTCTGGAGACCTATAGTAACTCCCTTAGTAAGTTCAACACAGGCCGTTTTTTCCCTGCAGCACTTGAACCATTGTGGACTCTGTGGGTACCCTGCCCATATCTTCTCAGCCCTTACCATTTCTGTGCACACTGGCCTGTCTTCTGATCACCATCACCTGTTCTGTCTGCCTGTGGGTCTTTTCTGGTGCCTGGATCCTGCTCTGCTTGCCCTCAGCTCGAAGTACCAGGACTTAATGCCGCCCTGGAGCGGTTCTGTCAGTGACTGACACTGATGGGAGTTTGTAGATAATCAACCCAGTTCCTCACCGTTGGGTGAAATCATGCTGAGGCTTTTGCTGGGTACTCACTCCCAGAGCTGCCCTTGGTATTGAGCTCTAGTTCCCATGGTGGTAACTTGCCTGATAGGCTGCCTCCCTTCCCTGCCCCGCTTTCCCCCTCCTCTACTGGTGTTTTCAGAGACTCACCTTTCAAATCAACCACTTGCAGTCTTCCTTGCTGAGGGTCTGCTTCCGAGGGAACCCAAATCAACACAGAACAGTTAGCTGTTTCACTGATTAAGTACCAGATGAAGTTAGCAGCTTCATCGGGGTCTAAGTTAGATGGACAACCTATCTCTTCATTTAAATGTTTTAACATTTATTTTTAAATGGTTTTAAAAGTCACATGGTTCAGAAGTCCAAAGATACAAAAAAAGCACCCAGTGACATCTGTGAAGTGTCCTCTGACCCCTGTCCCCAGTTACCCAGTTCCTCTCCTTACAAGTAACCACTCCGTCAGTTTCTTGGGTGTCTGTCCTGAGTTGATGTATAGACGTTTGTAAAGTATATCTTGTGTCTTTAGACACTGAAATCACATGCAGAGTTCTGAGAAAGACAACTGAGACAGATTCTGGGAACAGCAAGTGCTCATCTCTCAGCTCACACTCACTAGATGGGGTATAAATGCTCCAAATCATTGTTTTTTTTTTATTTTTTACCCAGCATATAGATTAAGTCCTCATAAATATGCATGATATGCATCTCAACTGTATAGACATGCAGGAGAGCTGCCCATGATCCAGCCTTGCCCCCCAATCCTGCACCCCGATAGTCTGCATGTCACCCGAGCAGCACTGGGCTTCTGCCTTGCATCTCACGAGGCAGTCAGGGGTGTGGGGAGATCCTTGTTTCATTTTGGTCCCTCTCTTGGGATCACCTGTCTCTCTCCCAGGTTGGCAACCACATTGACGTGCTCACTGGCAAGTGGGTGGCCCAGGACGCAGGCATTGGGGCTGGCGTGGATTCCTACTTTGAGTACCTGGTGAAAGGAGCCATCCTGCTTCAGGATAAGAAGCTCATGGCCATGTTCCTAGGTAAAGAGGGCAGGGTAAGGGCGCTTTCCCCATGATTTTTCCTGTCGATGTGTGGTTTATTTATAAACGTTCAGTTGCTCCCAAGTGCATAGAGAATCAGTTCTGAACATTTGAGTCTTCATTCAAAGCCGCCATGGACATACACTGCCCACTTGATGCCCACTATACCTCTTGTTGCCTTCTTGGAAAAGGCAACTGAACCGTGCTGTGTTCTCTGTGTGAGGCCCTAGATTTCTCATTTCCTGGCCATTGCACATGTGTTTCCTTTGCCTGGAATACCATTTTTCCTGTCTTCATGTGCCCATGTTGTATGCACCCTTCAAGGCCCAGCTTAAAGGTCACCTAGCCCAAGAAGTAGTTTAATCCTCCCTCAGAATTTAGGGCCGTCAGCCCCTCTATTGCAGTCAGCTGTCACCTACACTTACAGCTCTACCAGCTGAGTGCAGCATCCATGCCTTATTCATCTTTGTATTTCCCACAATGCTTTGCACGAGGTAGTTTGTAGATTAATGCCTGTTGAATAAAAATATTGTACCCTCCCGGCTCTTAGACACTAGTAATAATGATATTGAGGAATTGTTGGGCACCTAATAATTATTATTATAGCTACCATTCATTTGTTCAGCAATTATTTATTGAATACCATTATGTGTCAAGCGCTGTGCCAAGCACTGAACATGGACTATTTTTATTTAATCCTTACAATGCTATTTAAAATTGTCTTATTTATTTGCATGTATGTTTGGTACTTCATTGATTCAGATAATATTTATTGTGCATGTTTATTATGTACTATCTTAGTGCTGGGGATTCTGCAACGAACAAAGCAAAGCCCTGACCCTCATGGATTTTCAATCTAGGGGGAGGGGTAAGTTCAAGCTCGCTCAGGGCTGGGAGCCTTCTTTGTCTTGTTTGCCAACCCCTAGGTACCTGGCACCTAGTAGGTGCTCAGTGAATATTGTTGAGTGAACACTGCTATGAGGTATATATAACACCTTACAGATAATGAGAAGGCGTAAGAGGGGAAAACTTGCCCAAAGTCATAGCTAGCAAGGGGTAAAGCTGGAGCAGGAACTTGAGCCTGGAAGTTTGACTCCAGAACCCATGCTCTTTCCTGTATGCCTTGTAGCATCCTAGTCTGCTTTGAGACTCGGCCATCGTCTGGCCTTTCAAAAGTTGAGGTCTATGCTTCTGTTGCCAAGGCCTGCTTTTTGTCTCCCTAATCACTGGTGTGTCCGTTATCCCATCTCTACTGCAGAATATAACAAAGCCATTCGGAATTACACGCGCTTCGATGACTGGTACCTGTGGGTGCAGATGTACAAGGGGACTGTGTCCATGCCCGTCTTCCAGTCCTTAGAGGCCTACTGGCCCGGTCTTCAGGTAGGAATGATCAGAGAGGGTGGTCGTTTTCCTACGGAACTGGCAAAGCAAGCGCATCCTGATGGATAAGTCAAATAAGGTAGTTCAGTTGCTTGAGTACTTTTCTTGGAGAATGGGTTGGGATGGAAGAGAGACTTAGAGTGAATTAGACAGATATAAGATCCTGCCTCACTGAATTTTTCAAGGGGAGCTTTAAAGGTGTCAGGAACTGAGCTTCCAGCTTGCTATGGAATGTAGTAACTCTAGAGAGTGTCTTTCTGGATTCGGCAGTAACAGACATTTCCAACAGCTATTTCTCCACCGGTCATTTCTGTCAGATCTCCTCATTCTTGACAGCAGGCCTGAGGAAAGGTGTGAAAGCAGCTGAGGCTGCTCTGTCTGCCATCATTATGTTTTCCCATTACACGGTCTGATAGAGTTGCAGCTGGAAGGGATCTTACAGCCCATCTAATCTACCCCCTAGGTATTCTAAAATATTTTTATCAACTAGTTTTTTTTGTTTTTTTAAGGAAAGGTAATGACATGTAGATGGTGATAAATTTTAAAAGCACCAAAAGGAATACTATGAAAAGTAAGTCTTGAGCCCCCACCCACAGACCCTCTCCCCAATCCAGCCTCTATGATCAGTTTTCTGTATATCCTTCCAGAAATCCATATATATAAATATACGTATATAGGAACATATTATATATATTCTTTTTTACTGAATATATATCTTAGAGACCATTCTTTATTGATACCCATAGATCAGCTTTACTTCTTTTTTTTTAAGATTATTATTATTTTTTTTAATTGGGGAAGGGAAACAGTGTTGGAGAACTGGAGAAGGGGAACAGCCAAGTTGTTGTCCTTCAGTCTCAGTTGTGGAGGACGCAGCTAGCTAGCTCAGCTCCAGGTCTAGTTGCCATCTGGCAGCATGTCGGCAGCGGGAGTTGAACCGGCAACCTTATTGTTAGGAGGACGTGCTCTCACTAGCTGAGCCATCCTGCCACCTGTTGGCAGCTCAGCTCAGGCGCAGCTCACTGGCCCATGTGGGAATTGAACTGGCGACCCTATTGCTCAGAGCTCATGCTCTTAACCAACTGAGCCATTCGGCCGGCCCAGATCAGCTTTACTTTTGACAGCTGTATATATTCCATTGAGTAGATATACTGCAATTTATTTAAGTAGTCCCCCATTATGTACTTTTAGCCACCCCTCTTATTTTACAGATGGGGAAACAGGCTCAGAGAGAACTTGTTGATAATGTTAAATATTGGTCCAACTCTTCTAAGGTCTTCAAATTGTATTTCTTGAGTGCCCCCTAGAAGAATTTTGAAAAACTATAGTACCCCTTGCATATTTTTAATCTTACGTGTTTGAATAGTTGTATACTGTTTCTTTTTCTCCTTGAATTCATATTTCCATTCTACTGCCCCAACAGAATTTTATCCTATTTATCATACTTTATGCTGAAAAAAATTTATTGATAGCCTATCATATGTCTGTAACAAAATTTGAATATATAGTACATAGAAATTAAAAGTATTTAAATGTTTCCTGTGACCATAGGCTCTGAGTATTCAATTTGTTTTCTTCTGGATTTAGTTATTAATGTGTAAATACTTAAAACAACATTAATAGCTTACAATTTTTTGATAAGTAATTATAAAATCTAAATGCAATTTTATTGGAAATACATTTCTTAATGAGATTTTGGGACTTTCTTATATTTAAGTAGTTTGTGGTAAGTATTTACGAAAGAAGGATTTGTCTGCCAGGCACTTTACACAGAATCATCACAACATACTGAGGTATGTGTTGTTTCATAGATGAAGAAAAGAGGCTTAGAGATGTTAAATTTGTGAATTCATTTACTCAACAAATTTTTTTTTTTAAAGATTTTTTTATTGGGGAATTGGGGGGATGGGTACAGCATTGGGGAATTGGGGGAAGGGGAACAGACAAGTTGCTGTCGTTTTGTTCTTCAGTCTAGTTGTGGAGGACGTTGCTTCACTGGCCCAATTGGCACCATCATTGCGTTCTTCCTGGGCGAGGCAGATCAGTCGCAGGCTTTTGGATGGTTGCTCACTGCGGCTGCTGGCCGCTCACGCTGGCTGCTGGCCACTCACGCTGGCTGCTGGCCACACACCGTAGCCCATGGCAACCCACTGCCACAGGGGCTGCAGCCTACGCTGTCGCCGGCGACTCATGGCAACCCAGCTCCAGGTTGAGCTGTTGTTCAGCATCTTAGCTGTGGAGGGCAGTGTCACCGGCCCACATATGTGGGATCCGAACTGGGGCCCTCTGGCGTCCCAAGCCAGTTCTTAACCATCGCGCCACTTGGCCGGCCCTACTCAACAAAATATTTGAATGCCTTCTGTGTTCCAGGCCCTGCGGCCCTCATGAAGTTTATAGAGGGCGAGACACAAAGAGAGACTTAAACAGATAAATACATAAAATAATAAGTTGCAATGAAGGAAACAAATAGGCTAAAATAGAGAATATTGGACTGGGATCCACTTTAGACAAGAAAGCTTCTCAGATGTAGTGATATTAAAGCTGATACTTTAAGATTTGGGGGTGGGTGATGATGTCCTAGGCTGAGAAAATATAGTGTGTCAAGGTCCTGAGGCAGGAAAGAATTGGGTGTTTATCAGAAACAAAGAAAAGCAGTATGGCCACAGTCCGGGGAAGAGAAAGATCAGTCGATGGAAGGTCAGCAGTGACCAGATAGATGGTGCAGGGCCTTGAGGGTCCCCGTGAGTTGTCTCCACTTGATGCTGAGCCCATGGGAAGCCCTGAGGTCCAGCTGCCCTGGGGAGAGTGGGCTGGAGAGGGCAAGAGGGCAAGTGTTAGAATGAGCAGGGAGGCCTCAGAGGTCATCCCAGTGTGAAATGCTGATGGCCGGACAAGGTGGTAGCGCCCGAGATAAAGAGAGAAAACTTGATGTTTTGGAGATGGGATAGGAATTTGATGGGAATTGCTGATGGAATGGAGGTGGGAGCGGGGAATAAGGGAGGAGTCAAGGATAACCACTGGGTTTCTGGCCGGAGTAACTCAGTAGATGGTGGTGCCATTTTCTAAGAAGGAAGAGAGGCGAGAGTAGGGAGACGACTTTGTGGGAAAGTGAGAGAAGCAGGAATTTTGTTTGGGAAATGTCAAGTTTGTTCTATCCCTGAGACATCCCATGGAGATGTCAAGAAGGTCAGCTATTTCCCTGTGAGTTTATATTAATATTAATGGCTACTTAGCAATGGCTAGTAAAGTTGCAAATGTATATGTCCTCTGATCCAGCAGTCCTCATTCTGGAAATTTATCTTACAGATACACTTTGCATATATTTGAGGTGACATATGTACAGGGCTATTTATTGCAGCATTGATATAGCAAATATCAAAAGATTGGAACCAAGCCAACCGGATATTCATAAGGAACTAATTAAATTATGGTCTAAGCAATGGAATACTGTGCAATAGGAGGAGGGAGCTCTTTATATTCTTACATGGGAAAAAATCAAGATACATTGTTAAATGAATAAGGGGAACTGCAGAGCAGTATACCTAATAAGCTATGTTTAATGCGGGGGAAATAATACATGCTCATATTTGTTTATGTTTACACACTAACACAAAGTGGTTCTCTGCTGGGATATAGGGTGGGAGTGAGACTTAGTACAGGCAACCTTTTTCCTATTCTTAGTGTTTTGAACCAGATGGCTGACTCACCTGTTTAAAAGGTGTTACTAGTCAGCATTGACTGAGTATGTCTGGGGTTTTGTATACAGACTCTGTCCCTCACAACAATATGAGGCATGTTATATCCTGCATCTTATATTGGGTTATCGGAAAAGTCATGATGTATTTTTTCTGTTTTTCGTTGCAAAAATGTGTCATGACTTTTCCGACAACCCAATAGAAAAGGCTCAGAGAAGTTCACAGTGAGTAAATGGCCGACTCTGGGTTTGACTTCAGGCCTTTTGGCTCCGAAGCTTTTGCTTTCTCTTTTCCCAGAGGTTGTATGTGGGGGTTTCTGCCTGGTGGCTGCTTGCCTGACAGCTGCTTCTCTCCTACAGAGTCTCATTGGGGACATTGACAATGCCATGAGGACCTTCCTTAACTACTACACCGTGTGGAAGCAGTTTGGGGGGCTCCCAGAATTCTACAACATTCCCCAGGGATACACAGTGGAGAAGCGAGAGGGCTACCCACTTCGGCCAGGTAAGCAGCATCTCTGGCCATTAGACTTGGTCCTCCGGACCCCAAACCCTCATGTCTTTATGAGTTTCCATACCTCACAAGGGCTCACAAGTCCATTTTTTTCCATCTGATTTTTCCAGTGGCTCTGGATGGTTTTTCTTTTAGGAATTATTTACCTCCATATTTTCACATAAGGAAAATGAGTCCTGGTGGGTTGAAATGGCTTGCCCAGCACTGTCAGTGTAGGAACTAGGACTGGAACCCAAGACTCCTAACTAAATCTCATGCTCTTTCAAACTCAGGCAACTGAATGAGATGGAAAAAGCCAGCTTGAATCCTTTTGAATTCCTGCCATCAGGATTTCAGCAGTGTAGGCAAACTTCCTAAGTCGATGGGTCAGATAAATTATGCTTCTATAGTATAGAATGTTAGAGCTTTGGAACGGACTTTAGGAAGGAATCCTCTGGTCTCATCCACCTCCTCATGTGCAGCTCACAAATGAAGATAAAGAGAAGGAAGGGACTGCACACTAAGTCCTAAATTCCTTTCAGCTCTGATCCTCTGATTCATTGCAGGAAAGTGAAACATTGGGAGGAAGGGAAGGGGAAGGAGGACAGAGGAAGGAAGGTTAGTCAGCACACAGTCATCTCTGACCCCGAAACAGGTTACATTGCCATTGTCTTACACACCTTCCCACCTGAATGCCTGCCTTTTAGCTGTGGAACAGGCTTTCTAGTGGCTTCTGCCCGTTCTGCCCTCCTCTACTCCCTTTCCTCCCTCCTCCAAAGTAAGTGATTGTTGTAGGAGTTGTGGAAAGAGAACAGAAGAAGGAGTAAAACAGCCACTGGAAAGAGCAAATTAGTCACTTTTGACTCCCAAGAGGCTGCTGTTTTGGTATTCTTCATGCATTTATTCTCATGGCTTTTTTTTTTTTTTAAGAGGAAACTCTCAGAAGGTATTTCTAATGTTATCAATAGACAAAATGAAAACAAAATTTGGGACTAAATCTAAGACTTAGGCTTGTGCCTTCTCAGGGTTAAGGGCAACCTGACAGGTCAAGTGGTTATCTAGTCTTTGTGTGGTCACCATGAGTGACAGGGAGCTCACTGTTCACACAGGCCACCTGT
>NW_017731588.1:1745994-1747853 GCF_001890085.2 Hipposideros armiger
ATATTGGGAGAGAGGCAGCAGCCTTTGCTGTCTCCCCTGTCTCAGAGCCTGGCTACCTGTTTCTTCTTTGGGGTGAGAGTACATTTTAATGATGGTCTCCACTGGGCTTCAGGCTTTGGGTCTATTGGCTCTAAAAACTCAGCATTATCCCCTGCTCCTCCCAGTGGGGGCCCTGTAGATAGGTATGGAGGGGAGGGAGGGACATCTCACTGCCCCAAGTGGGCCCCAAGCCTTCCCTGATCAGCCATTGGGTAAAAAGGGTCTGCTTTGGGCTTTGCAGAACTCATTGAGAGCGCCATGTACCTCTACCGTGCCACTGGGGATCCCACCCTCTTAGAACTCGGAAGAGATGCTGTGGAGTCCATCGAAAAAATCAGCAAGGTGGAGTGTGGATTTGCAACAGTAAGTGTTTCCACAGGCCCGAGAATTGGGAAATATCTCCCTCTGCTGCTAAGAGCGGGTGGCTCTTTAAAGGTGGAGTGTTGACAGTTCTGGTATATTAGTAGTGGACTGGACCTTAGAGATGTACATGATGCCTTTATTTTATAGATGAGGAAACTGGGTGAACAGAAGCTAAGAGTCTTGTTAAAGGTCACATAGCTAGTAGAGATGGAGCTAGAACTGGTTCCCGGGGTCTAGACTCATGCCCTTGGCATTCTCCCTGCATCAGAGGGATCCTTTAGCTGTCAGAATAGGCTTATTTTGCAAGGGCAAGTTTTGTGAAAAGTTTTGTGATGGGTCTATAAACATGAATTCTAGAAGGGAAATATAGAGGCCCATAGCTTATGTTCAAACCTGGGGATCCTTAATAAAACAGCCCTACCAATCTCAATAAATATAGATATTTACTGAATGTCTTTCACGGGCCAGGCACTGTGCTAGGCTGATGGTTATAGTGATGAAGAAGGACCAAGCCCTGAAATGACATTTTGGTAGGAAAAACAATGAATGTGTATCTAGGAGACAGAAGGAAGGCCAGTGTGGCCTGAGTGGAGTGAGTAAGGAGGAAGGTGGGAGGAGATAAAGTCCCAGAGGTAGGCAGGGGCTGGATCACATGGGGCTTTGTGTAAGCCTTGGGGAAGAGTTTGGATTTTGTTCTGCTTGGAATGAGAGACCTTGGTAGGGTTTACAGCACAGCAGTGATATAATTTGATTTTATTTTAGAAAGATCACTGTGGTTGCTCTGTGGAGAATGGGTTGAAAGGGTCAAGAGTGAGAGCGATGTCACATCCTTAGAGGACCCAAGCAGGCAAGATGTAAATAAACAGTCATTCCAGGCATTTAAAAACCAGAAGATAGTCTGGAAGAAAATTCACCAAAAAGCCTACAAAGGTTTTTGATTTTTTTTTTTAAGGCTATGAGATTAAATTCAAACAAAAAAACTTTTTCAAAATTTTGTCAGTGTTTCTATTCTATAAATAGGACATAGATATATCTATTTAAGGAAAAGACCTATATGTATAGGGGAAAAACAAAAGTAATGATATGTTTTCGTTTCTAATATGTTGTATTGTGTGAAAAGCCAAAGTGGATCAGCCCATTGGGACCTTCTTAGGAATGCTTGACTTATTTCAATAAAAAAGAAGCCCTTTGGAGGTCTTCCAAGGTGAATGATGGGAACAGGCTTCTGATTCCTTGGCCTTGGTCAGACAGGCAAGAGAGTAATCTTGGTACATCAAGTTTATATTTTAGATAGATGTCCACTGAGAATTAGTTTGGTTTAAAAAAAATGTATTGCTAATTCCGAGAAGCCAAAATAAATGTTCATAGCAAGTAAACTTACTCACCCATGACCATAAACTCAGTATGAATTTTTCTTCATAAGACTCCTAATTAGTTGTTTATAAAAGCAATAACTT
>NW_017731588.1:1750448-1752483 GCF_001890085.2 Hipposideros armiger
CATCTTCGGTGAGATGTCTGTTAAGGTCTGTGGTCCATTTTTTAATTGAGTTGTTTGTTTCTTTATTGTTGAGTTTTAAGTGTTTTTGGTATATTTTCGATAACAGTCCTTTATCATATTTATCTTGCAAATATTTTCTCCCAGTCCGTGACTTGTGTTTTCATTCTCTTGAATTCCCTCTTACTTTCATTGTAATTTGTTTGTTGAAGAAACTGAGTTGTTTGTTTTATAGTTTCCCATATTACTTGTTTTGCTAACTTCATCCCTGTAGTGTTGTTAAATATGAATCTCTGTGTTTTTTGTAAATTGATATTAAGATCTAGAGGCTTCATCAGACTCAGATTTTAAATTTTTGTTTTGTTTTTATTTTGCAAGAATGGTTCATAAGCAACGTTGCATAATTCAAATAGGCACATATGTCTGGTTGTCTGTAATAACAGCCATTTGTTGATCATTGCTTAGATTCATTATTTGAATAGGGGTGACAAAATAGAGCTATGCTAATTTGGCCAGAATTAAAGAAAGATATCCCCTCATGAACTATGTGGGTACCTTGAGGTATAGTTTATACAGGAAAATCCCAGTACATATTTGATGCTTTCCCTTTGTTTACCAGTTTTCAAAATAATGAGGAGATGCCTTAGCATCCTCCAAAGGGGAAAGGAAGTTTGTGTTGTTTTGAAAGTACTGTGAACTCTTAGATTTAAACACATTTGATGGTTTTCAGTCCATTGGAATTATTATCATTATCAAAGGTCAAACTGTCACATTTCTGGCCAGTGGAAGCTTCTCTTCAACTTAGCTGCTAAGTCGTTAATACCACCCCAGTCGTCTTTGATAGCTTCCTTGCTTTCTGGTGTAACAAGATGTTCCAGGCTCATGTTACACATTCCGATTTCTTGCCCCATCCTTGAACTGTTTCTCTAAATATCCGAGAGGATGACTTTCAACCAGGAGCTTGTCTGGTTGTATCTGCCAACTTCATTTTTGCCCATGAATCTTCGTTAGTTCAGCTGCTCATCATTTTCTACAGTTTCAGGTCAAGCCCCTGTGATCACCTTGATAGACAGGATATTTACTGCCTCCCTTTTATTACTGTGCCTCAAATAGAGACCCAGACGTACTCTTAATTCCCCATAGCAGAGATAAGAACTGCCGTAGCTTTTCACAGGACTTGACTGAAAGCGGAGGAAATCATAGCATCTATAAGCGAACAACTACCATTAGCTATGGCTGCTCTTAGAGCCACAATCCACCCCTTTCATTATTCAGGACTTCTTTGTGGGTAATGCCAGCTCACCCCCACACTCATGGACACCCCTGATCATCAGTCAAACCCTAGAGTCTAGGCCAGAGAGAGGAAGGAAAGTCGTGTTCTAAAACCCACCCTCTTCCCCAACTTAGAGAGTTGTATTTTGTAGGAAGTTGTTCTCTTTTATATTCCTTCTCTTTTTCTTGATTAGTCTTGCCAGAGATTTTTAATTTTATTACTGTTTTTTCAAGAACAAGATTTGGCTTGGTTGTTGCTGTCAATTGTTAACGTTTGTTTTGTATGGTCCTAATTTTGGCTTTTATTTTAATATTTCCTTCCTGTACTCTGAGTGATTTAGATGGAATTTGCTTATTACCATGACATAACTTACCGTGTAGGATATCTCCATTTGCCCCTCTTCACCTCAAGAGGGTGAATTGTTCTCTACTCCTGTAGTCCTGTATGGGCTTACTTGCTCTCTGGCATCCAACTGGGTCCAGCCAATGAGACCTCCAGGCAGGCATCAGTAGAGAGGCAGTACACTGAGGTCGTGATATTTATCCCCCTGGCTCCCTGCTGACAGGGTTGCTTCAGGCTGGCTAGTCTCTCAATTGAAGGTCAGTGTTTTTCTCAAGCTGGCCTGCTCTACACAACTTTTTCTTTTCAGGTAATGGTAACTTTTCCAGGGACGGTAATGGCTGTGCTGTTACCAGCCCCAGAGTTTTCCCTTGTGGTTCTCTTGTGCTCTGCCCACACCTTTGTAAATAGTCTTTACTAACCCTC
>NW_017731588.1:1752622-1753742 GCF_001890085.2 Hipposideros armiger
GGGCAGGGGCCAGATCACCAAGGACCTGGTAAGGACTTTGGTTGTTAGTCTGCGTAAAATGGAGAGTCAACAGGGTCTTCCGTGGAGGAGTGACAGGTAAGACTTACGATATAAATATACTTTAAGGTAAAAATGGAAGCAGGGAGCCCAGCTGGAAGTTGTGAGAATAACATGCCCGAAGGCCCTCAGGGGCTTAGTGGCAGACCAGGAATTCCTAACAGGGTTCCTTGACCCTTTCTGTGGCACTGGGACGCTCTTCTGACTTGCTTCCCTCACCCAGATCAAAGATCTGCGAGACCACAAGCTTGACAACCGCATGGAGTCTTTCTTCCTGGCTGAGACTGTGAAATACCTCTACCTTCTGTTTGACCCGACCAACTTCATTCACAACAATGGCTCCACCTTCGATGCGGTGATCACCCCCTATGGGGAGTGCATCCTGGGAGCTGGGGGGTACATCTTCAACACAGAAGCACACCCAATTGACCCCGCTGCCCTGCACTGTTGCCGGAGGCTGAAGGAAGAGCAGTGGGAGGTGGAGGACTTGATGAGGGAATTCTACTCCCTCAAACGGAATAGGTCCAGATTTCAGAAAACAACTATGAGCTCGAGGCCATGGGAACCCCCAGCAGGGCCAGGAACATTCTCCTCACCTGAAAACCCTGATGGGGCCGGGGAGAAGAAGCCTGCCAAGCAGAAAGCCCCACTTCTCAGCTGCCCGAGTCAGCCCTTTACCTCTAAGCTGGCATTGCTGGGACAGGTTTTCCTAGATCCCTCATAACCACTGGTTGATCTTTTTGTTTTGTTTTTGAAACTAACCTATAACAATAAATCTGCTTTTGACTATCATGTTTTTCTATATTACATATTGGGTTGTTTCAGGAGATGTCATTCAAAGAAAGGGTTCACGGCTAAAAACAATTGTGAATCTAGTTTATTCTTCTTACACGGAAACAACTAAACCTGAAGTCAGTTGGCTCCAGACATCTCTGGGGTTGATAGTTGAATCTCCCTTCAAGGTTCCCCTTTTCTGGTATCCTTGGAGAGGGTGTTATAAATGTATTTCTTTGTTAGTTCTTGCCTCAGTCCGTGCCTCTATCCTTTAGTCTGTTGGTCTCGT
>NW_017731588.1:1762757-1763862 GCF_001890085.2 Hipposideros armiger
GGGTGAATAGTGATATTGGGGACAGTATTGACATTAATCAGCAATGACTTTACGCTTCATTAAAAAGAAAGTGTAAGAGCTTTTCAAAAAATATGGTTTTATCAGATGTGCAAAACCAACGAAATGACATATACTAATGTATTAATTTTAATGATATTCTTTCAAATGAAAGCTTAAAGCCATCAGAATTAAAAAGATACGTACTTGGAAACATGACATGCTGAATTAGTCAGTCCCTTGAATATTTTCCAAAAAAAGAAAAAAATATCTCATGTGACGGGCAAATTTTCTGAGTCATGATGTAACTGTCAATGAGAACAACTTATTATCATTGTGTTGGGTTGCGTATTGTGTGCCAAAAGAGGAAATTGCTCACATGGCTCCTGAGATAAAAATTATGATTCTGGGATGTATTTTGGTATATACAGTTTTTATGGTGAATCAATTGATATAAATATGTCTTAGCAATAATATAATTTCTCCTTGAATCTGCACTGTTGTAGAACTTTAGAAGCAGTGCTTACTGTTGTTACAATCTGGTATAGATTTTGTGATCCAACTTGAGAAAGACAAGTTGAAAATTGCACAACATTTAGTTTATGCCTGATATGAGTGGTTAGGCCATTTTATGGAGGGCCCTCTTATGTGTTTGGTTAATCTTCTCACACAAAACTGGATTAAAAATATTTACAGGGGCCATCCGCGTGGCTCAGTTGGTTAAGAGCATGAGCTCTGAGCAACACGGTTGCCGGTTTAATTCCCACATGAGCCAGTGAGCTGCGCCCGAGCTGAGCTGCCGCTGAGCTGCCAACAGGCAGCAGGATGGCTCAGCTGGAGAGAGCATGCACTCTAAATAACAAGGTTGCCGGTTTGACTCCTGCATGAGATGGTGGGCTGTGTCCCCCCTGCAACTAAGATTGAACACGGCACCTTGAGCTGAGTGGTTGCCAGCTGCCAACGAATGGCAACTGGGCTTGGAGCTGAGCTAGCTGCGCCCTCCACAACTAAGATTGAAGGACAGCAACTTGGCTGTTCCCCTTTCCCAATTTCTCAATAAAATCTTTAAAAAAAAGAAAGAAAAGAAAAATTTACCCCCCCAAAAAAA
>NW_017731588.1:1765032-1766569 GCF_001890085.2 Hipposideros armiger
GCCCCCATGTGGGATCCGAACTGGGGCCCTGCTGCTCAGAGCTGGCGTCCCAGGCCAGCTCTTAACCAACGCACCACTCGGCCGGCCCGAGAACTTATTAATGAAAGGAGTTTGAGTTAAATGAAATACAGTTAGAGATTTTAAAAAAATTAAATGTATTGGGGTAACATTGATTAATGACTTATATAAGTTTCTGGTGTACAATTCTACAATACATCATCTGTATATTTCATGTGTGTTCACCACCCATGGTCTCCCGTCACCATATATTTGACCCCCTTTACCCACTTTGCCCTCCCCCTACTCCCTTTCTCTCTGGTAACCACCATTCTATTGTCTGTATCTATAGTTTGTTTGTTTTGTTTGTTCATTTGTTGCTTTTTGTTTTATATCCCACATATGAGTGAAATCATGTGGTTCTCATCCTTTTCTGTCTGATTTATTTCACTTAGCATGATACTCTCAAGATCCATCCATGTTGTCACAAATGGCAATATATCATTTTTTTTATGGCTGAGTAAAATTAGAGATTATTGTTGTACTTCAACTTTGGTGTCGGTATCAGTGTTATGCTAGCCTTGTAATATGAGTTGGGGAATGTTACCTCTTTCTGGTCTTTGGGAGAAATTGTGTACTGTTGATATTAATTAGTTCTTCCTTAAAAGTTTGGTAGGTTTCACAGGCATAGGGGACTGGAGTTTTCTTTGTGGGAAGGTTTTTAAATTGCAGATTCAATTTTTTAAGTAGATATAGGATTATTTCAATTTTCTATAGCTTCGTGTCCATTTAGGTGTAGTCCCCCCACCCCCGATATGTGTCCATTCCGTCTACATTTTCAAATGTATAGGCACAAAATTGTTCATTATATCCTCTTACAATCATCATAATGCTGAAGAATCCCTTGAGATGATGTTCCCTTTTTCAATTTTTGACGTTCCCATTTGGAATCTATTCTTGTTTTCTTTATAGAATCTATTCTGATTTGATTGATTGCTTTCTAGGACTGCAACACAACAGGCAATCTGAGATTTCTTTTCCTTTTTTCTGCAGCTTAAGGCATAAACAAACGGAAAAATGATGGTTATGTAAGACATTAATATTTGGGGAAGCTGAGTGAAGGGCATAAGGGAACTCTCTGTACTATCCTTACAACTCTTCTGTAAATCTAAAATTATTACAAATAAAAAGTCAAAAAGAAAAAAAACAGAAAACTGGTATTGATCATTCACTTATTCATCAAGTTCTACTCAGAAGGACTTTGGGTTGTTTGTAAGACTTGAATCCACCACAGAATGTAAATTTGTCACCTATGAAGAAGTTCTGAAGAATTATAGTACAGATTCAGAGGCAGTGGTTTTTACTTCAAGGTTTCTTTTTTTTTTTTTTAAAGATTTTATTGGGGAATCGGGGGAAGGGGAACAGACAAGTTGCTGTTGTTTTGTTATTCAATCTAGTTGTGGAGGACGTTGCTTCACTGGCCCAAGTTGGCACCATCATTGTGCTCTTCCCGGGTGAGGCAGATCAGTCACCGGCTTCT
>NW_017731588.1:1768394-1772556 GCF_001890085.2 Hipposideros armiger
CTTTCATCATAAAAGTGTCCTCAGCCTCCCTAAAAGGTTAAGAACTACTGTTGTAGATTAAGGAGTAACTGGCTATGGAAGTGAGGGAAGAATCTACATCTGTAGGAATTGAAGCAGAACTGTAGAGTGACTGTATTTTCTGAACTCAGGTCAGATCACATAGTTGGACAAGTTCAAGTCTCACAGGGGCCATTTAAATTAGGGTTGTCCTAGAAGATATCAAAAGGACATGGACTAGCTTGAAAGGACTACACCGGTCAATTTGGGACAATTTGAACATTGAAAAGAATAATGAAAGAGAAATGTAAACACATATCTCAAAAACTTGTATAAGAATGTTCAAAGTAGCTTTATTTATAATAGCCCCAAACCAGAAATAACTCAAATAACCATCAACAGGAGAATGGATAAACAAATTGTATGTATTTATACAATGAAATACTTCCCAGTAGTAAAAAGGAGTGAGCCACTGACACCTGGAACAATGTGGCTAAATCTCAGTAACGTTATGCTGATTGAAAGAAGCTAGACACAAAAGACTGTGTATTGTATGTTTCCATTTGTATGATGTTCTAGAAGAGTCAAAACTAATCTATGAAAATGAAAATCAGAACAGTGTTTGCCTGGAGTGCAGGAGTTGACTGGGAAGGGGTGTGAGAAAACTTTCCGGAGTGATAGAAGTGTTCTATATGCATCGGGGCGTTGGTAACACAGGTATATACATATGCCAAAATTCATCAAATTAAACACTGAAAATATGTGCATTTCACTATAAGTAAATGATAATCTAATAAACCAAAGGAAAATAGATTCACAACAGTAATGGATTATAACACATCAAATGAAAAGAATCCGAGTCCATAGTGATATACCAGATAAAAAAGGGAAGAACTCCTTTTTTTCCAGGAAAATATAATCTAATAAAGGGGAAGAAATGATAAAACTAGAAAATCACTTTTTTGCCACCACCAGCATAATAATCCAGGCAGGGATCGTTAAAGGATGCTAAAAACAACTCAGTGATTGGTAGTTGAGAAACAAGATATTTTAGTCTCCAAGGCCAAATTATTAATTACAAAGGGAAAAGTATACCTTTACAATAAAGACACCTGTGGACACCATATTAGTCAAGAGATCAAATTTAGTATTATCAGGAATGGGACAGATTTACACTATTTCCTCTTGACGTGAAGTAATGGGAAAGACACACCATCATCTATGTAGTATTCTTGCTAAAAAAGGGTGAACCTCAATCTAATCATGAGAAAATAGTCAAGCAGATCCAGGTAGTAGTAGGGCTTTCAGCACAGTTGGCCCAGACTCTTAAAAACTGTCATTGTCATAGAAGACAGAAAACATGAGGGGACTCTTCTAGATTAAAAGACACTAGAGACATGGCATTCAAATACAATGCATGATCCTTGATTGAATCCTAGATTGAGGGGGGAGACTATAAGGAAAATTGGGGGGAGCAATTGCAGATGTTCGATTGCGGACTATAAGGTAATAACATATCTACATTAGATTTCTTAGGTGTGATGGTGTCATGGGTTATTAGGAGCAAGCATATCCTTGTTCTTGGGAGATAGTGCTGACATATTGGGGTGAAGTGTCATGATACCTGTAATTTACTTTCAAATGATTGTGATATATATAAAATGTGTGTGTGTGTGTGTGTGTGTGTGTGTATATATATATATATATATATATATGTATGTATATATGCAGAGTAGATAAAGATAAAACAATGTTAACAATTGGTGTATCTAAGCAAAGGTATATAAGTGTTTGTAGTATTCTTCTTTTAACTTTTCTGTAGATTTGAAAAATTTCCTATAAAAGCTGAGGGAAAATAAGAAAATGCAAATGAAGTGCTTGGCCAATGGTAGGTACTCAATGAAGGCTGGGTCTTACATACAAGAGTATAAACCTCATGAGGGCAGGGAGTTTTGTTTTTATTTAGCCTGTATCCGTAGCACCTACAACAGTGCCTGCTATGTGAGATGTTACTTAACAAACATTTTTGAAAGAACTCATTGGGAGGTTGTACCCCAGAAATGTAATGTGAAAAAATATAATTGTACAAAATAACACCACAGGACAATACACAGTGACATGAGACAGCTATTTCTATGGTCTGAATATAACTGTGCCAGTTGCTTTGATTAAAATGGCTCCTCTATGATTAAAAAGAACAAAAACAAAAAAAATTGCACCAGGAAACCCATCTGCCCAACTGGGATGAGTTTAGTAGCTCATTTACAAGAAGTAATATGTTCAGAATTACGTCAGCATGTTTGGTTAAGCCATTTGGGATTATTGTAAAAAAGAAATATTAGTCAGATTAGGAGCTTCATTTTTTCTATGGCTGACCCAAATTGACATCAACTGGACAGTTATGGGAGAGGTACTATGCCCTCTGGTGGTGAAAGACACTCATCTGGTTTCTATGGAAAGGTCAGCAGGACAGAGAAAGTGGAAAGAGTGCCTTTACCCAGAGGTTTCTGGAAATCGCTCCTTATTTGCTAGTCACACAGTGACCTTAATGACTGGATTTAATGTAAAAATTTTTGATTCAGTGAATAGTCAGCTTTGGGGAATGCCTGCACCAGGCTGGACTGAGGAAGTTACAAATTTAGGAATGGAAGGTGACATCTGTAGTTGGATCAAAGCTGAAGTGGGAAGGCGCGTCCCCAGCATGAGTGCCAAGGGAAACATGGAGGGCCATTTGAACCGTAAAATTGTCAGGATCCTGTCTCCTCACCTTGACAAGGATGAGAGCGTACTCCACCATATGCCAAAGGACGAGCTCTGGGTGGAATCCCGGGGCTGTGATTGCCCAGAGAAGGCTGACTGCTGGCCAGACAGCTCACTAATGCCCTGTGTATCCCTGGAGATGCCTTTTCTTTTCTTTTTTCTTAATTTCTAACACTTAAAAGACCTTTTGTTTTCCTGAATGTAAAAATATGTGGCCTGTGTAAAAACTTATGAAAAATTTTAATGAATTAAAAATCCTCTGGGGCCGGCCGAGTGGCGCGATGGTTAAGAACTGGCTTGGGATGCCAGAGGGCCCCGGTTCGGATCCCACATATGAGGGCCAGTGACACTGAGCTACCGTATGTAGCCAGCAGCCAGCATGAGCGGCCAGCAGCTGCAGTGAGCGGCCGTCCAGAAGCCGACGACTGATGTGCCTCGCTCGGGAAGAGCGCAATGATGGTGCCAACTTGGGCCAGTGAAGCAACGTCCTCCACAACTAGACTGAAGAACAAAACCAAGAGCAACTTGTCTATTCCCCTTCCCCCAATTCCCCAGCACTGTTCCCATCCCCCAAATTCCCCAATAAAAATCTTAAAAAAAAAAAAATCCTCTGAAATCTGTCTCCATTGTGATAACGACAGTTGACATTCTAGATGACATTTAACACATATGACATTCTGTGCATATAACCACATACAGTAAGAATGTCTAATTATACATTAATGGGATCGTAATATACCTATTCCTTTATAACTAACTTTATTTTTCTTTCAACAATGTGTGGTGAGCATCTTCCTATCTAGGTATAGATATATAATTTAAATTTTAGAAATTTAAATTATTAAAATTATGTATGCTTATAATATGCAAATAATAATGTAAAAGAAAACTGAGCATTTTTCTCCCACCTCCTAATTCCATTCCTCAGTAGTAATTGCTTTTAATTATTTTGTGTATAATCGTTCAGATTTTATAATGTATACATATAAATTTATATAATTTTTTTTACACAAAATGAGATCATATTATACATATTGGTCTTCCATGAGCTTTTTTCACTTACTATGTTGTGAACATTTTCCCATGTCAGTGTGTATGTGTGCACACGTGTGTGTGTGTGTGTGTGTGTGTGTGTATCCTATTCCTTTTAGTGACTGCATAGTATTCTACCATCTAGATGAATCACGGTTTATTTAGTCAGTCACCTATTGATGGATATATAGGTTGTTTCCAGTATTTTGATATAAATACCTCACTGAATATTTTTTTAATTAAAGTTTATTGGGGTGACAATTGTTAGTAAAGTTATATAGATTTCAAGTGTACAATTCTGTAATGCATCATCTATATATCATGTTGTGTGTTCACCACCCAGAGTCAGTTCTCCTTCCATCATTATATATTT
>NW_017731588.1:1773983-1783107 GCF_001890085.2 Hipposideros armiger
GGCAGCCCAGCTCCAGGTTGAGCTGTTGTTCAGCATCTTAGCTGTAGAGGGCAGTGTCACTGGCCCTCATATGTGGGATCCGAGCCGGGACCCTCTGGCGTCCCAAGCCAGTTCTTAACCATCGCGCCACTCGGCCGGCCCTCCTTGTATTTTTGTAGGAGTTCTCTTCATCTGTTCATTAATTCATTGAGCCAGTAAACAAATATTCAATCATCTACTAGGTGCCAAGTACTAAACTAGTTGCTGGAGATGAATGCAGAAATGAACAAAACAGACCAAAATTACACTCTAGTCAGGAGGGGGGGGGTGCAGAAAGTTAACAACTATATGTCAGGTGGAGATAGTGCTATGAAAACAAACAAACAAAGTAGGTAATAAGGTGGAGAGTGTAAGGAATGCTGTTTTATGTGGACAGTCAGGGAAGGTCTCTCCTTGAACAGAAACGTAGAGTACATGAGAAAACAAGCCATTCAGAGAACTTTCTCGGGATGAGAACTTCAGGCAGAAGACACAGTAAGTTCTTCATAAATTCTGCTCTTGACTCTTTCCCAGAATATCACTTATTTTTTTATGGTTGTTTATAGTGTCTTATAAAGAAGGTTTTGATGTTATTGAAGTCAAGCTTGTCAATCTTTTCCTATTCATGACTTCTGAGTTTTATGATTTAGAAGAACTTTTGTAAGCCCAAACCATAAAAGTATTTTCACAGATTCATTTCTACTTTTTTGTTGTTGCAGCCCAGAAGCAGTCATCTTTTATTAGGTGTCAACTGGGATACGAAAGGATTCAGTGGTGCTGGGCAAAGGTCATGGTCAGGAATGCAGAGTGTGCCCTCCACACTGAGCCCTCTTCAGTGGTACTCGCGTCGCCGCTCATGTTTGAGTTCCTTGTAAGAACGGCAGTAGCTGAAAAGCACATAAGCTGCCAGCACCATAGAAACCCCAGCGACGCTCCCTTTTTTACATTGACATACTTGTTGTAATACCAGTAATAACGTCTTTGACACGCTCCAGCAATGCCTTTAGAGGTGAAATCCCACATCAGTATCCACCTTGGCAGCTCCCCTATTTTGACATCCGTGAGTTTCTTCTCCTTCAGTGGTAGGACTGACACCATCTTGGAGTCCTAGGTGTGCGCTCTGCCCATTTCTACTATTTTTATACTTTGATTTTTAACAGCTTTATTAAGGTATAACTTAACATATCATAAAATTCATCCATTTTGAGTGTACAATCCAATGATTTTGAGTTGTATAACATTACCACAATCAAATTTTAGAGCTATACTTTGATTTTATATATAGCTTTTAATATGGCTAAGATTCATTTTAGATTTTGGTGTGAAGTTAAAGAGCTTTTTCTTTTCTTTTCTTTCCCCATTGATTTGAAATTATCTCCCTTACCACACACTAAACTTCCACGTATACATGGATCCATTCCTGGTCTCCCTGTTCCTGGGGTCATAAACAGGGTTTTATTTGGCCCATGGAGTTTTCAAAATTGGGAATTTCACATAAAAACCCAAATTTTTGGCTTTTCTGGAAAAACTAGAAGATCCAGCAACAATCCTGTAGAGGCAGTAGAGGCCACTCATTTTAAATATGAGAGTGGTGACCATAATCCCAGTTTTCCTGGGACAGTCCCCATGTATGCCTACTGTCCTAGTGTAAGTTAATACTGTCTTTTCATTAAAAGTGTTCTGGTTTGGGCGATAAATTGAGTCACAATCCCCATCATTCCTTATTGCATGACACCCAGCACTCCTCTTTCATTTGTAAGACCCTTCCCAGGAAGTGAAAAGGGAAGGAGACAAATAGGGCCTGTCACAGAAGTTTGCGAAAAGAATGATTATGTGGGCTCAGAGTAGAGAGAACATACTATCTGGTGAGGAAAACTTAGGACACGGTTTCTCTGACAGAATATGATGTCGCATACCAATTCCCTTCCCTTCCATTATTTCATTTAACTTTACAACTAGTATCCAGTTTCACAACTTGTCCAGTTAGTTATTGCGCGTTTATTTGCGTATAAATTTGCTGTCTTCCCCTGTAACCTGCATTCCAAAACGGGAACCTGGTTAGTCTCTTCCTCTCACCACCGTATTCCCAGTGACCTGTTGGGTGCCGGGTGCAGAACAGGTCTCTAGGAACTATTTATTGGCTGAATAGGCTCCCAGAAACTGATTGAATGAACAAGGAAATTCACTCGCAGGGAGTTAAGGTCCGTTGGCGAGTCAAGGGCAGAGAGAGGTAGGCAGGAATTAGTCTGGCGGCCTGATTCCCGGCCTGAAGCCCAGGATCTTTTCCAGGGCAATTGGATGTAACCTCCCGAAACAGATAAGAAATGGGAGAGTGCGCATGCATGACTTGACTTCGACCCGGAGGATCTCATCGAAACGCGGAACCCGATAAACAACTATGTGCAGGAAACCCCACCTCTCTCTTTCGCACCTGCCCCGCCTGGGAACACCACTACATTTCCCAGCAGCCCCCGCGGTGCGCAGGCCCCTGCCACGCGGCTTGCGCTTCCGGTGACAGCCCGCTGGGGGCGCTACGGCGACCCCTCCGCCGCCCCGTAGAAATCTCCGCGGCCCTGGGGCCGCTTGCTTCCTGTTTGTCGTACGAGAAGACATGGCGGCGGCGCCGGCGTCTGCTGGGTCTGGGGCCGACCGAGGGCGACGGGCAGCGGCAACGGTGGCGGCTTGGGGCGGATGGGGCGGCCGGCCGCGGCCCGCTAACATTCTGCTGCAGCTGCGGCAGGGCCAGCTAACTGGACGGGGCCTGGTCCGGGCGGTGCAGGTACGAAGCCGGCCCGGAGGGGCGGGGCGGGGCGGACCAGGCGGGAGCTGGCTGGGGGCCGGGGGAGAGGCCTTTCCGGGCCGCCGCAGTATGGGTCCGACCCCCCTTGGCCGGCCCCTGGGCGTCCCCGTGGGCTGCACGGACGCTGTCAGCCGCGGTGGGGCGGTGGGCAGCGGCCGTTTAGAGGCCCCGGGTTAGGGGCGGAGCGGGGCTGGGCTGCTTCGGGCATTGATGGCGTGTACGAGCCCTGGGCCTGGCCAGCTCTTGGATTCTGCTTTCTCTGCGCCACGTCTTCATGTCTGGGGGACCCTGGGCTAATTTGCTTTCGTCTCTGCGGGCTTGGAGTTTCTCCCCTCTGAAGTGGGCGGTGGGTCATCACTGCAGCCCCAAACGGTTCTTAAGCTTATCATATGTCATTCTCTCTGAGAGGCCGCTCCTTGACACTCCTCCCCCCAAGTAGGTCCCCATTGTTATTCAGTCACAGCCCTGAATTCGTTCCGTTCACGTTACTTTCTTAGTGTGTAATTACCTATTTCTTTGTTTACCCGTTTTTCTCTCCAGTATCTCACTTAGGCTGTGCTCCAACGGGTGCAGGGACTGTATTTGGTTTTGCCAGTGTAGAGCGTCATGGTTAAGAACGAGGGCTCTGGAGTCAGGCCTGTATTCAGAGCCCTGCTCTCTTCTTGCTTGGGCAAGTTACCTTTCTGTGCCTCAGTTTCCTCCTTTGTAAAATGGAGATAATAATTAGTAACCTACTCCTTAAGGTGTTGTGAGGATCAAAAGAGACAATTATGTAAAGCATTAAGTGCATTCCTGGTGCATAGTAAGGGCAGAAGGATAATCAGTTAATATGAATGCTATATTTGCTATCTGGCTTACAATACGCGCCCAATATATGATTAGTTTTGTTGTTGTTTGTTTGTTTGCGGTTTTTTTTTTTCATGAATGAACGAAGGCCCCTGCTTTAGGGTAAAGCAGGAAGAATAAGACCTTGGCTCCTTCCCCTCCTCCTTCATGTTCCCAGGATTTTCCTTGTAACCACACCTGTAAAACAAGCTTAATTTAAAAACAGCTTTTGCTTAAAGAAACTTGAAGGATAAGCAAGAAAATGATAAAGTGGTTGGTGGGAGTGGGGTGGGAATTGGGTAGATGGAGGAGAAAATGGGAGTGAGACTTTTCACAGTATATCTTTATATGTGTATTAATCTTGAACCATTTCAGTATTACTTATTCATATGATTAAAAGGACAGAATAAAATAAAGACCAGGTGGTTTGTGCGTGTGGAGGGCTACAGATAAAGAAGCAGTTCTGGGTGAGTCATATTTTCCTAGACATCAGAAAACCATAGATGAAGAACCTTTTCCCCCTGCCATCTTTCTCTATTTGCCTTAAGAAGAGCCTGGAAATACTTGCTCTCTTCCTTCTTTAAGCCCAATTACCTGATTACCTGTATTGGGGATAGGCAGAAAGGGAACTAATTCACTTTCACTGAGCAAATGCTTTGGATCAAGCATTGTGCAAAGTATGCAATGTCTTTATTTAATCCTCAGTCTTTTGAATTAGGAGTCAGGACTCATCCCTTAACACAGAGGAGAAAACTAAGGCTCAGAAAGGTTAGATAATTTGCTCCTAAACACCGTCTTGATAATCCTCTATGTTCTGAGGGCATTCTGGAGCCACACAAGTTCTTCAACATAATGAATGAAGCAATTGAGGACACTTAATTTGTTTTCAGTGCTGCATGACTTGGAATGGGAGGAGAGTGGAGAAGCTCACCAGATAGAAGGCTGCAGGAATATTGGTTTAGGCTGGTTATTGTAGTAATGGGTAGCGGTGTGCAGGTGTAGGAGCTATTTCAGAGGTTGAGATGGAGACACCTTCCCAGAACTATAGTGAGGATCAAGTGGGGACCTTCATCTTGCATATGTGTCCTTTCTTGGTAAGTTGCCTTGATCTTTTCCTTGCCACACCTCCCTTTCTCCTCTCCTCCCTCCTCCCTTCCCCACATTACAGAATAAATTAGTTCCTCACAGGTGTGAAATTATTTCTATAGCACAGTAAGCATATCCATTATGGAATGTGGTACACTGGGAAAGACCAGATTAAAAAAAATTTTTTTTTAATTTCAGTTAAAAAAATAACATGAAATTTGCCATCTTAACCATTTAAAAAAATATTTATAATTTATTAGGTTTAAAGAAGTAAAACTAGTTAAATAACTTTAAACAAATACAAAATAATAAGGTATACAGTTAAAAACTGAGTTGTAACATTTTACTAACCATTTTTAAGTGTACAATTCAGTAGTGTTAAGTATATTCACATTGTTGTGAAACAGATCTCCAGAATTTTTTCATCTTGCAAATCTGAAACTCTATCCATTAAACAACAACTCCCCGTTTCCCTCCCTACCCCTCCAGACTCTGGTAACCACCATCTGACTTTCTGTTGCTATGAATTTGATTACTTTAGGTACCTCATATAAGTGGAATCGTTCACTTAGAATAACGTCCTCAAGGTTCACCCATGTTGTGGCAGGTAACAGGATTTCTTTGGAAAAGACCTCATTTTCTAGACCTAGATTGAACCCTAGTTCTGTTACTTACTGAGTGATCTATACGTTATGTTGTTTAATCTCTCTGAACCTCAGTTTCCTTATTTCTGAAATGGCAATAATGATATCTATGTCATAATGTTAGGAAGATTAAGTGAAATACGTCTAATTTTTTTTTTAAGATTTTTATTGGGGAATTGGGGGGATGGGAACAGTGTTGGGGAATTGGGGAAAGGGGAACAGACAAGTTGCTGTCCTTTGTTCTTCAATCTAGTTGTGGAGGTTGTTGCTTCACTGGGCCAAGTTGGCACCATCATTGGGCTCTTCTCTGGCGAGGCAGATCAGTCGCCGGCTTCTGGACGGCCGCTCACTGCGGCTGCTGGCCGCTCACTGCAGCTGATGGCTACATACGGTAGCCCATGGCAACCCACTGCCACAGGGGCTGCAGCCTACGCTGTCGCCGTCGACTCATGGCAGCCCAGCTCCAGGTTGAGCTGTCGTTCAGCATCTTAGCTGTGGAGGGCAGTGTCACTGGCCCTCATATGTGGGATCCGAACCGGGGCCCTCTGGCATCCCAAGCGAGTTCTTAACCATCGCGCCACTCGGCCGGCCCAAGTGAAATACGTCTAAAAGCTTGGCAAGTGTGTGGCAGGCACATAGATATTCAGTAAATAGTCGCTATCAGCTTGCAGCTATTAGATGGGGCTTCTTGAAGGACTTTGTCTTATTTGTCGCTGTGTCTGCAAAGGCTGAAACAGTGCCCGTCACTTTATAGGTACTCGGGTCTCAGGAAATTAAATTGAAATACTGTATACGAGGGCATGGTCCTCCTCCTCTTCCTTAGTCCTGTTGTGTCTGTACTCCCAAACAGTCCTTTGGCTTCTAAAGCATTCTGGGATCAGATTTCCTAGGTTCGAATCCCTGCTGTGGTACATACCGTACTTGCTACGTGTCTCTGGGCAATTTACTTAATTTCTTTATGTCTCAGTTCATTTGTAAAATAGGGATAACCATGGGACGTTAGTTCCTCCTAAGGTTGTGGTTAGGAACAAGTAAATTAATACATATAAAGCACCTAAAATAGTGTCTGAAACACAGTAAGCATGCTATAAAGGTTAGTGGATATTGTGTTTAAGTACTCTATATTGTGATGGATCCTAAATCTATATTTCCATCCTGATTTCTCCCTTTTACTCCAGATGTATATCCAAATACTTTCCCAGCATCCCCAGTTAGATTTCTAATGGGCATTTCAGACTTAATATGTCAAAAATAAAATCCCTGATTCCTCTTAGACCAAACCTGTTCTTCCCCAGGTCTTTCCCATTTTCCTAAATGGAACTTAAGAGAAGCCTAGGAGAAGACTCCTGGCCACATGATTTAGATTGGGCCTGTCCTACTTAGGTTTTAGTGTGACTTATTTCCATCTCCCTTTCAGTTTGCCCTTTGTCGAGGTAATAAAATATGCTGGTATGATGCTTTGGCGTTTACAGAGCCTGTTCACACATCAGCACATTTGATCCTTAAATCAGATCTTATAAATCCCTTGCTTAAATGCCATCCCATTGCAGTTAGAATCAAATCCAGATTCCTTACCGTGGATGTACAAGACCCTTTATGATCAGTAGGAGTTGAGGGAAAGCGGTAGACTAGGCAAACCATAGGCTCTAGAGCAGAGTAACAGCAGGTCATAACCCACCATCTATACATCTTCAATTTGGCAATCTGATGACAAGCTGGGTTATGGCATCCTTGTCCTGTTTCCCAAATGCCAGCCTTTGCTTCCTTGATGATTATTGGCATATCCAAATTCTACCTGAGTGTCACTTTCTATTTTTTCTTTAGATAGACTCCCCTCCCTTTACAAAATTTTTTTAAATTTCAATAGGCACTACTTGTTTTAAACTAATTTTAAGCATTAGTGTTTGTAAGCCTAGGGGTTTAAGTCAAACAACAGCCTTCCCTTGCCTGTCAAGGGAAATTTGATACTGAAAAAACTCTGGACAGGATAAATTGAAAATAAAAATACCATTAATTTTAACAGGAAGTTTTTATATTCACACGCCATAAAATTCACCCCTAATTATATTGAAACAAAACAAATCTTATTAAAGTGAGTATTTATTGGTTATCATTTGTTATCAGAATAACCTAACAGTATTTAATCTTCATTAATTATCCTTTAAGAAAGCTGTTTACTTGCACTTAATATGATATTTTGAGGCATTAGATATCTTACACTTAGGACTAAACAAACAAGATACACATTGATGTTTATGGAATTCAGCTTTTAATTATTTAAAAAGCAAAACAGTAAAGACAAAATAAATCAATGAAAACTGGAACTGTCTGGAATTGTCACATTCACTAAACAGGTTGATATCTCAGGCATCTGACATAAGAGATTATCACTGGTATAAACTGTCAAACCACAAGTACTCCAAGAGAAAAAAACCCATACAACACCTGCCAATAATTCAAACTTAGAAGATGATTTGAATGGTGGCTCTTTCTTCACAGTACTCAGCTGTTCACAAGGAAAACAAAATCCAAATGATTATTTTAAAATGAGAATAAATGCCTTGTAAGACAATGTAGAGATAGTAAAAGAAATTCCTGTGGAGTTGAATATTTGGACTATAACGGAGAGGTCTTCCAGGTATTGGGAGCTTTGTAACAAAAAATAGCAATGCCCTGCCCCACTTTTCACTCCCAAATTCCACCCTCCTGAGGCAACCACTGTCCACATTGTATCTGGTCCTTTTGCAGGGGGAATCCAGGAAACAGGAGAGCAGTTTTTTTGTTTGTTTGTTTTTTCAATTACAGTTGACATTCAATATTTTTTTTAGTTTCAGATGTACAGCATAGTAGTTAGACATTTATGTAACTTATGAATTGATCCCCGATAAGTCTAGTACCCCCTTGACACTGTACACAGTTATTAGAATATTATTGCTATACGTTACATCCCCATGACTATTTTGTACTTACCAATTTGTACTTCTTACTCCCTTCACCTTTTTCACCCAACCACCCAAGCCCCCTTCTACCTGGCAACCAAATCAGTTCTCTGTATCCATTGAGTTTGTTTCTGTTTTGTTTGTTCATTTATTTTGTTTTTAAGATTCCACATATAAGTGAAATCATATGGTATATGTCTTTCTCTGACTTATTTCAGTTAGCATAATACCCTCTAGTCCATCCATGTTGTCAGAAATGGTAAGATTTCATACTTTTTTAAGGTTGAGTAATATTCCATTGTACATATATGTATCACATCTTTATCTAATCGTCTATTGATGGGCACTTAGGTTGCTTCCATATCTTGGCTATTGTAAATAATGCTGCCATGAACATAGGGATGCATATCTCTTTTTGAATTAGTGTTTTGGATTTCTTCAGATAAATATCCAGAAGTGAGATTGCTGGATCATAAGGTGGTTTTATTTTTTAATTTTTTGAGGAACCTCCATACTGTTTTTTATAACCCCACCAACAGTGTATGAGGGTTTCCTTTTCCCCACATCCTCACCAGCACTTGTTGTTTGTTGATTTATTGATGATAGCCATTCTGACAAGTGTGAGGTAATATCTCGTGGTTTTAATTTGCATTTCTCTGATTAGTGATGTTGAGCATCTTTTCATATGTCTGTTGGCCATCTGTATGTCATTTTTGGAGAAATGTCTATTCAGGTTTTCTGCCCATTTTTAAATCTGATTGTCTTTTTGGTGTTAAGTTATATGAGTTCCTTATATATTTTGGCTATTAATC
>NW_017731588.1:1783467-1794286 GCF_001890085.2 Hipposideros armiger
CTAGTTTCATTTTTTTTTGCATGTATCTCTCCAGTTTTCCCAACACCACTTATTGAAGAGACTGTCTTTACCACCACTGTATGTTCTCACCTCTTTTGTTATAGGTTAATTGACCCTGTAGGTGTGGGTTTATTTCTGGGCTGTCTATTCTGTTCCATTGATCTATGTGTGTGTTGTTATGCCAGTACCACGCTGTTTTGATTACTAGAGCCTTACAGTATATTTTGCTATCAGGTAACTGATACCTCCAACTTCGTTCTTTTTTCTCAAAATTGCTTTGACTATTCAGAGTCTTTGTGATTCCATATAAATTTTAGGATTATTCTAGTTCTGTGAAAAATGCCATTGGTATTTTGTTAGGGATTGTTTTGAATCTGTAGATTACATACTTTGAGAAGTATGGCCATTTTAACGATGTTAATTCTCAGGAGAGCCAGCATTTCTAAATAACATGCTTCTAAGGCTGTTTACTGACTTTTTATTTTAGACGTAATTTATTGTCTTCCTCTTGTAGAAGATTAGGATTCATTTCATAGCCCCCTGCGCCACATGTTTTGTCTCCATCATTCTCCTACTGTAGTTATATCACACTTGGCTGTTGATGTTAAGTATTTACATTATGATGATGATGATATGATTGTTTATAGCAATGCCACTTAGTGTACAGCAATTATATTTGTGTTGTATAAGTTTTTGTTTTCCTTGGCGTTAAAAGTCACCCTTTCGCTCTATTTTTAAAATTCAGATATAAATATAGTAGAATTCACTCTTTTTAGCGTATAGTCTGTGAGTTTTGACAAATGGATGTCATGTGACCAACACTACAGTTAGGATATAGAAAATTCCCTGGTAGTAGTCAGCCTCTTTCCCACCCGCATCCTCTGGCAGCTGCTCATCTGTTTTCTGTCCTATTCTTAACGCCCTTTTACAGACTCTCCTAGAAATGGAATCCTACCATATGTCTGTAACCTTTTGAGTCTGGCTTCTTTTATTAAAATAATCACCCTTTTAAAATAGGCTTTGCTTTTTGTGTCCTTAGAGTTTATTCCCAAATTCTAAAACTCACCTTTTTTTTTTTTTTAAAGAAATCCTTAGAACCCTCCACCCTGCTGCTCCAGTTTGGATTAATTACTTGCTCGGACAGCTATACAGCTGAACTCTTGGGATTTCCCTTCACCAAATTCAGAGCATTTTATTTTCTCATGTTTTAGATCCTGTTTTCTGAATCTTGTCTTCCTTTTTCTTGGGGGAGCACATTCTCTAGTAGCCTCCTGAGAAAGAGTACATGGGAAGTAACCTTTTTTTAAAGCTCGTATGTCTGAAAACATCTTTTATTCTTACATGTGTGTATGTAGTTTAGCTGGGTATATATTCTAAATTGGAAGTTATTTTCCCTTAAATTTTTAATGGTGTTATTCCACTGTCTTTACGCATTCAGTGTAACTTTGAGAAATTCTGTTCCGATTCCCAGTCCTTTGTATAGGACCTATTTCCCTAACCCCTGAAACCACAATTAATTTATTCTACTTTTGATGAGTATTGGGGATTTTTCCAGTTTTGGGATATTATGAATAATGCTTACAAGAACATTCTTGTACATGTCTCTTGATGTGTGTATGCACAATTTTGGTTGTGTATATATACACTCGTACTTAGAGGTAGAATTACTGGGTTATAGGCAATGCATGGGTTCGGCATCGGTTGTTATTACAGAACAGTTTCCTAAATGGTTGTATTGATTTACACCCCCACCGGCAATGTGAGTACCTGTTTTCTCATGTTCTTGCTATAACTATGGTCTTTTAAATTTGAGCCATTCTAATGTATGTGCAGTGATCTCACTATGATCTTACTTGTGTTTCCCTGATGGCTAAAAGCACCTTTTCAGAAGTTTATTGGACATTTGGACACCCTCTTTTATGAATTGCCTGTTCAAATCTTTTGCGCATTGTTCTGTTGTTTTTTTTAGTTGATTTGAAGGTTTTTTGTTTTTTTTTTTCATTTCTTGGATGTGAACCCTTTATAGTTTTACAAATAATTTCTCTCATTTGGTGACTTGCCATTTCATTCTCTTAAAAAGATTTTTTTGATGAACATAAGTGCTTAGTTTTGTTTTTTTGTTTTTGTTTTTGTTTTTTTTTTTTAAACTGGGGAATTGGGAACAGTGCTGGGGAATTGGGGGAAGGGGAACAGACAAGTCGCTGTCGTTTTGTTCTTTAGTCCAGTTGTGGAGGACGTTGCTTCACTGGCCCAAGTTGGCACCATCACTGCGCTCTCCCCGGGCGAGGCAGACTGGTCACTGGCCGGCTGCCGGCCGCTCACACTGGCTGCCGGCCGCTCACACTGGCTGCCGGCCGCTCACACTGGCTGCCGGCCACACAGGGCAGCCCATTGGCAATCCACTGCCACAGGGGCTGCAGCCCCCGCCGTCGCCGGCGACCCATGGCAGCCCAGCCCCAGGTTGAGCTGTTGTTAAGCATCTCAGCTGTAGAGGGCAGCGTCACTGGCCCTCACATGTGGGATCCGAACCGGGGCCCTCTGGCATCCCAAGCCAGCCCTTAACCAACGCGCCACTCGGCCGGCCCGCTTAGTTTTAATACAACTCATTATATCACTATTTTCCTTATTAGTGCTTTTTAATTTTTTTGTATTGTTTAAGAAATCTTGGCGTATCTGGAGGTCTTGAAGATACTCTGTCTTTTAGAGGCTTTATTGTTGCGCCTTTTACATTTAAATATACACTCTACTTGGAATTGATTTTGGGATGTGGTGTGAGCTTTTCCATATAGATATCTGGTTGACCCAATGTTATTTATTGAAATCTCTTTTACCCCCATGCTCTGTAGTGCCACCTTTGTCTGTTTCATGTCTATTCTGATCCACAGGTCTACAATTTATCCTTGTACTGATATCATATTGTCTTATTTTCTGTAACTTGATGCATGTTGATTTTGACTATAGTATATTGAATAGGAGTAGCTTCCCCTACCGTTATCTTCAAGATTCCTTGACTTTTGGCCCTTTGCCATTTTCATACACATTTTATAATGAACCCATACATTTTTACAACAAAATTTTGATTGAGATTTCATTCAATCTATTGAATACAATACATTGATTCTCTCTTCCCCCACCCCTCTTTTTTTCTTCCCCTTCACTTCTTCTTTGGTTTGGTTTTCCTTAATTTCTCTTGATAATATTTTATAGCTTTCTATGTAGTGGTCATGTATAACTTTTGTTAGATTTATTCCTTGGCATTTGACATTTTTTGATGGTATTGTAAATAGTGTTTTTAAAATTGCGTTTTCTAACTGTAGCTGTAATAGAAAAACAAGATTGGTTTTTATATTGTTCTTATATTTTAATACGTTACCTTTAGATTCTTTTGGATTGTATATATGTACAATCTGCAAATATCATATCTGCAGATGAAACTTATTTTATCCTTTCCAATCTTATACCTTTGACTTCTTTTTCTTGCCAGCCTAACTAGCTGTGCTGCCTATCCAATGTATTGAAGTGACATATTCCTAATCTAAGAGGGAAAGCCTTAAACATTTCACCGTTAAGTATGATGTTTGCTAAAGGTTTTCTGTGGATACTGTTATTAATTCACTTCTTTTCTGAGTTTATTATGAGTGGATGTTGAATTTTATTAAAATGTTTTTGCTGCATCAGTTGAGATGTTCATATGAGTGTTGTTTTTTTTTAAGCTGAGCCATCCTGCCACCTGTTGGCAGCTTAGCGGCTGCTCAGCTCGGGCTGGGAATCGAACTGCTGTTGCTCAGAGCTCAAACTCTTGAGCAAGCTCTTAACCAACTGAGCCACTCGGCCAGCCCATGAGTGTTCTTTTTTGTTATTAATGTGATGAATTATTGGGTTGTCGGAAAAGTCATGATGCATTTTTGGAACAAAAAACATAGAAAAAATATGTCGTGACTTTTCCGACAACCCAATACATTGAGTAAAATTTTCAAATATTTAATCAAATCTGAATTTCTGATAACAGGTTTTCATCCTTTTTATAGATTGCTATATTTGATCCACTGATTTATTTTTTTATTACAATTTTTTTCTTCTGTGTTAAAGAGTGAGAATGGCCTATAATTTTCCTTTCAGTGGGTTTGGTATTAGGTTTAAGCCATTAGTCATGGCTTTAGTTGCACCTTACAAGTTTTGATATCTAGTATTTTTCACTATCATTCATTTCAGAATATTTTCAAATTTCATCTTGGGTTTCTTCTTTGACCCGTGCATTTTTTTAGAAGTATATTTTTTAATTTCCACAATGGGGGTTTTGTAGTTATATTTCTGTTTACAGATTTTAGGTTAATTGCACTGCAGTCAGAGAACATAGTCTATATTTTGATTCTTTTAATTGTGTTGCATTGGTTTAGAAACTGGTCATTTTGTAAATGTTCTCTGTACTCTCAAAGAATTTGTAAAGAGCAATAATTAGATGTAAAGCTGTAGATGTGTCAGTTTTGTTTGTGTTAAAATCTTCTATGTCCTTACTAATTTTTTATCTACAGATATCAGTTTTTAAGAGAAATTATAAAAATCTCCCACTGTGGTTGTGGATTTGCCTATTTCCCTTTTTAGCTTTGTCAATTTTTGCCTTATGTATGCATTTGTTGAATCTGTTTATTAGGTATATTCAAATTTAGAACTGTTACATTGTCCTGGTTGACCTTTTTATCCATAAACTGTTAGAACTAATAAACAAGTTTAGCAAGGCTGCAGGATACAAAATCAATATACAAAAATCAGATGAATTTTATATACTTACTTGCAATAAACAATCCAAAACTGAAATTAAGAAAACAGTTCCATTTATAATAGCATCAAAAAGAACAAAGTACTTAGGAATAAGTTTAACAAAAGGAATACAAAACTTGTACAGTGAAACTACAAAACATCAGAAATTAAAGAAGGCCTAAATAAATGGAAAGACATCAATGTTCACGGATTGGAAGACTTAATATTGCTAAAATGGCAGTACTCCCATGTTGATTCAATATAGTTTCTATCAAAATCCAAGTTGGCTTCACTGCAGAAATTGACAAGCTGATCCTGAAATTCATATGGAAATGTAAGGGACTCAGGAGAGCCAAAATAATCTTGAAAAAGAAGAACAGAGTTGGAAAAAAAAAATCACACTTCCTGATTTCCAAATTTATTACAAGTCTATAAAAGACTGTGACTGGCATAAGGGTAGAGGACATCTGGATCTATCTTAGAAAAGGGAGAGAGGAAGGCCAATCGGAAAATTTCTGGCTTACTTTGCATTTTGAAAATGGAAAAGGAGCTTCCAGGTAGAAAAGAGAGGGAGGTGACATTTTAGGCAGGGGAAGAACATGTGTAGAGAGGCATAGAGAGAGAACCTGAGCTTAGACTGTGCGTTGGGAAAGAGAGGAGGCTAGCAAGGAAAGTAGGTGATAGAATGTTAAGGGTGTTGTGTCACAAGGCAAGGAGTTGGACATTTAGCTTGTAGGCTGTTGGGGAGCTTTGAAGGTTTCTAGAAAGTGGCCTTTGAACTATTGTCTTGGGTTGGTGTGGGAGGCAGCTGCTCTCCTTTGCCATATACGCTAGTCAGTTCTCAGTAGCCAAAGGGATTTGGTTCTAGGACCCCCGCGGACACCAGCATCTGCAGATGCTCAAGTCCCGTATATAAAGTGGTGAATAACAATGCATACATATGTCAGCCCTCCACATCTGTAGCTTTCCAACCGCAGTTCAAAAATACTATTTTCAATCTGTGGTTGGTTCAATCTGTGCATGTAAACCCCAGGTATACGGAGGGCCAACTGTATATTTATCTACTGGAAAAAAACCGCATATAAGTGGACCCACCCAATTCAAACCCGTGTTATTCAAGGGTCAGTGGTAGTTCTGTCCTCACCAATAAAATGTTTCTCTCTTTTTTTTTTTTTACTCAGTTCACTGAGACTTTTTTGACGGAAAGGGACAAACCGTCCAAATGGAGTGGAATTCCTCAGCTGCTCCTTAAGCTGTATGCAACCAGCCACCTCCACAGTGACTTCGTTGAGTGCCAAAACATCCTCAAGGTAATTCTTTTGGGCCTTGGAGGGGCTGCATGCAGGGCCTCCAGGTGACATAAGATGTCTGCTTTTTTAAAAAATATTTTTTTCAGTTTGCTATTTAAATTAGCCTGTTTTTATTGTGTAAGTTGTAGAAAATTTGGTAAGTTCAGAAAAAGTACAAAAAAGAAAATAAAAATTGCCTATAAAGAAGATAAATACCCCACAACCCAGAGTTAACCGCCATTAAGTTCCCTGTATATGTCCTTCTGGGCTTTGTTTTGTGTCAGTTCTTGCTTAATTTGAGAGGTCAACACTGTGCCCTGGGATTGGGATGACATTCTTTTTAAACAGGGTTAGGAAGATCCCATATTGCCAAAGGCTCATGGAAGTAGCCTTATGGTTGTTGATAATTATGACTAACATAAGAAGGTGGAAGGGACTGGGCTTGGTGATGGAAAGAGTGTAGAGAGAGATATGCTAAGGCAGCTGTTCGCACACACGCACACTGGAGTGTGTATTAGAATCAACGTGGGAGGCTTGTTAAACAGAGCCTGGGCCCCACTCCCAGAGTTTCTGATTCAGTAGTTCTGGGATTACCATATCTAAACTTTAGCTTAGGGGTGGGGTCCAAATTTGAATTTAGAGCACTGGCTTTAGCTGCAGTTAAAACCCATGCAAGTTATTTTTGGTCGCAATGAAACTTAATGATACACTGTTTTTCAGAGGTGAAATTTTGATTATATCACATAATAAGTCATTCTGAAATATGATAGGCTCCAGATAAGCTTAATCTTTATGTTTAAGAAGAGATGTTTTGTATTCTTGATCTTCTCATAGTCTGATTAGGATAGAAATGATTATAGTCTCTTACACTTGTTTCAAGACACTTTGCAACGAGTTACACATTATTTCATTTGATTGCTGCAGAATCTTTGAGATATGGAGAGGAAGGGGGAGAAAGAAGTAGAAGGAGGGAAATTAATATTTGTGAGTGCTTGCTGTGTGATCATCACTTTTTTATTCATCTAGCAAATACTTATTTGAAACTTACTAGGTACCAGGTATAGTTAACTCTGATGGGAACTCTGTGAAATGGGTGGTGTTTTACTTTGTATTAGTCTAGAATATTTTGATTGTAGGTGACAGTAACTCACTCGGACTAGAAAAAGAAAAGATCCTTTATTGTCTCACGTAACTGGAAAGCACAGGTATGAATTCAGGAGCTGAGCAGTTTGGCTGTCCATTTCTTAACACCCGTGAATGACCTCATGTTCCTCCACGTGATCACAGGTCTCGGGTAACATTTCTACAACGTGGGCCAGCCACTGAGTTGAGGGGACTGAGAGACTATTGGCGAGGCCTGATCACCTGCTCCAGAGGCTGGGACTCAGGTGCTTGTTGGCAGCCCCAGTGGAACCATGTGGAAACTAGGGAGGGGCATTCCCCTAAGGAAATAGTGCTGTTACCTGAAGAAGAAAGAAAGGTGCCAGGCAGGCAAAATCCAGATGTTTTCTATATTCTCTTTTTCAGCTGAGAAAACTGAGACTCAACAATAACCTGCCCAAAAGCCTGGTGGCTACTATATGATGAGCCCAGATTTGTCTTATCCTGAGACCAGCTTTCACTGTGTTATGTTATCAGCAGGAAGTACATCATGGATTTATAGATGAGAAAAATGAGACCCAGAGAAAGTGGTTCAGTTAGTTATACTAATTATGTGACCCTGGGGAACTTTGTGATTTTGTTTTTCGCCTGTAAAATCAGTAAAACTACACTCACTTCATTGAATTATTTTAAGGATTAAATGAGCTAAAATATAAAATCCAGTGCCTGGCATATAAGTTTATCATAAGAGCGAGTTCTGCTTTTTCTTGATGTGTGGTACCTGGACCAGCAGCATCAGCATCACTTGGGAACTTGTTATAAATGCACATTCTCAGGCCGCACAACCCAGACCTATTAAATCAGAAATTCTGCAGGTGAGACCCAGTCGTCTGGGTTTTAAGAAGCCCTTCACATGAGTCTGATGCTCATCAGTGTTTGAGCGAACAATGTTTGCTCTAGCCCATTGTGTTCCATTTTTGCTCAGATTCCTGAGGAGAGAGCATAATGAACAGGGTGCTAGATTCTTCCTACTCCCCTATTTCACCCATAATAGTTCTGCTTTCGTCTGTAAGCACAGACTTTGGCGCAGGACTTCCTACGTTTCATTCCTGGCTTGACCAGCTGTGTCACATGGACAGCTTCGTTGTGCCTCAGTTTCCTTATCTATAAAATTGGGATGAGTTACTATCATCTCTTACTGGGTTGTGAGGATTAAAAGAGGGAATACATTGAAGTACTTAGAATGATGCTTTGAACCAAGCATTAAATAAATGAGCTATTACTATTATTACAACTTTTATTATTATATCAACTTTTTTGTAAGATTACTATTTATATTGACTGTATTGAAAACCTGCTATACTATCATGGGACCTGTGGAGAATACAAAGAGGAATCTGTCTCAGTCTTCAGGGAACATTTGTAAAAAAGTACAAAGTAAAAGTGCTAAATGTCACAAATGAATTGCAGATTGCTTTGGGGGTTCAGAGGTGCATCAGATTGCTTCTGGCGGAGAGGAATCAGAGAAGACTTCCTAAAGGAGGTGACATTTGAGCAATATTTTAGTTATCTATTGCTGCAGAACCAGCCACCCCAAAACTTAATAGCTTGAAATATAATCACCATTTAATCCCTAATAATTCTTTGGGTTGATGGAGTGGTTTTTTTGCTTCATGTGGTGTTGGGTGGGGTATTGAATCATCTGGAAGGTCCAAAACGACTTCACTCGCATGGCTGGTAGGTTGGTGCTGACTATCAGCTGGAGATCAGCTCAGAATATCAGTCCCGGCCTCAGTTCTCCGCCTCATGGCCTCTCTCGGTATCTATGCTGGACTTCTCACAACATGGTGATTGAGTTCCAAGATGGCAAAAGCCAACTTTGCCAGTCTTTCTTAAGGCTTAAGGCCCGTAGTGGCATAGTGTCACTTTGGCTGCATTCTGTTGGTTGAAGTGAGTCACACCAGCCCAGAGTCAGTGTGGGAGAGGATTCTATAGGGGCCTGAGCACCAGGAAGTGTGGTTCACTGCGGGGGCTGTCTTTGTGCTCGTGGGGATTTAAGTTGGGGACTAAAATGCAAGCTGATGCTTTGGTGTCTGGTTCATGTTAGATAACAAAAACTGAATGTCTATCTGTATATTTTTTTAAAAACTAGGAAATTTCTCCTCTTCTCTCCATGGAGGCTATGGCATTTGTTACTGAAGACAGGAAACTTACCCAGGAAACCACTTATCCAAATACTTATATTTTTGACTTGTTTGGAGGTGTTGATGTAAGTAGTCGTTTATTATTCCTACTGCTATTACTACTGCTACTACTGCTAAATAGCTTGAGAATTTAACTCTGAAATGGGAGACAGGAAACATTTCAGAATTTATACCAAACATTTGTGCATTTTAATCTTTAAAAGCTCAGTGGCACTCACCTATGTTGAAGCAGCATAGCTTTTACATAGAAGAATTGATTTATTTGAATTTATAATAGAGCCACCTTTTTTTAAGGCACAAAGTGAAATGTATGTCTCCCATTTCCCCAGTGTCCTCTCCTCAAAGGCAGCTGTGATTACTAGTTTCACCTGTGTCCTTCCAGAGACATTCTGTGTGTGTGTGTGTGTGTGTGTGTGTGTGTGTGTGTGTGTGTGTGTGTGTAAATGACCCCACTGCCCCCACCTTAGGTTTATTTTCTCCCCACATAGAGGTGGCATATTATCTATATAGGTACACTGCCTTGTACCTTGCTTTTTCCATGTAATTTTCCAGCTTGGGGATAGTTTCATTTGGGTACATGTACATCTGTCTCATTATTTTAAACATCTCTATACTGTTCCCTGGTATAATGGTACCATAATTTATTTACCCAGGCCTCAGTCGATGGGCATTTAGAGCTTTCTCACACCTTTTCTATTACAAACAAGAGTGCAGTAAAGGTTTTGTACATACTTGTATGTACATACGAGTATATACCTTTGGGATCAAAGCATATGTGTCTTATTGTTTATAAATTTGTCAATATAGTGGGTCGTCTGGAAAGTCATGACCCATTTTTGCATTGAAAAACAGAGAAAAACACGTCATGACTTTCCCGACGACCCAATACATACCTAAGAGATTTTATCAACTTACATCTTCAATAACAAAGTATAGGAGTGTCTGTTTACCATACCATCACCAACTCAGTGTGTATATATGTGTGTGTTTACGGACTTTGTTATTGATGTATAACTTGTGTACAGAAAAGTACACTAATAATTAACCACAAAGTAAATGTACTTTTGTTACTACCACCCAAATCACGAAATAGAACATTACCAGCACCTAGTAGCTTCCTTCACCAAACATTATATGTTAAGTATTTTAAATACTTACTAAGCACACATGAGAAAAATGGTATTTCTTCATAGTTTTTTTAACAGTTTTTTATTGAGATATAGTTCACATACCATACAAGTCACCCATTTGAAAGTATACAATTCAGTGGTTTTTAGTGTGTTCGTAAATGTGCACCCAAAACCACGGTCCATTTTAGAACATTTTTATCACCCCAAAAAGAAACTCCAGGGCCGGCCGAGTGGCGCGTTGTTTAAGAGCTGGCTTGGGATGCCAGAGGGCCCCGGTTCGCATCCCACATATGAGGGCCAGTGACACTGCCCTCCACAGCTAAGATGCTGAACAACA
>NW_017731588.1:1794336-1817511 GCF_001890085.2 Hipposideros armiger
ACTGTGAACAGCCGTCCAGAGGCCGATGACTGATCTGCCTCACCCGGGAAGAGCGCAATGAGGGTGCCAACTTGGGCCAGTGAAGCAACGTCCTCCACAACTAGACTGAAGAACAAAGGACAGCAACTTGTCTGTTTCCCTTCCCCCAAGTCCCCAATAAAAAAAATAATAAGAAAAAAAAGAAACTATATGTTTTAGCTGTTACTCCCCTACTCCTCCAGCCGCCACCCCTATCATCAGCAACTATTAATCTACTTTTTGTCTCTATAGATATTTTCTTGTGGATAGTTAATGAATGGAATCATATAATATGTGGTCATTTGTTACTGGCTTTTTTCACTTAGCTGCATGTTTTCAAGATTCACCCATGTTGTAGCGTGCATCAGTACTTCTTTCCTTTTTATGGTTGAATAATACCACATTTTGTATATCCATTCTTCAGTTGATGGACATTTAGGCTGTTTCTACCTTTTGGCTATTATGAATAATTCTGCTGTTAACATTTGCATACAAATTTCTGTGCGGACCTAGATTTTCATTAATTTGGGGTGTATACCTAGAAGTGGGATTAATGGGTCATAGGATAACTGTTATGTTTAATACTGCCAGACTGTTTTTCAAAGCAGCTGCAGCATGCCCACCAGCAGTGTATGAGGTTCCGGTTTTTTCACATCCCCATCAGTACTTGTTATTATCTGTGTTTTTTATTATAGCCATCCTAGTGGGTATGACGTGGTATCTCATTGTGGTTTTGATTTGTATTAGCTAATGGTTTTCAGCATCTTTTTATGTGCTTATAGGTCATTCATATATCTCCTTGGGAAAATGTTGATCTCCTTTTTCCATTTTTAAATTGGGTTGTCTTTTTATTATGTGTTCTGAGAGTTCCTTGTGTATTCTCTTCATAGTTTGTAAAATTTACATTCTTCTGTGAGTGAGATTGAATATCTTTATACGTGTTTATAAATTGTTTCTTTTTCTGCCAATTGTCTGTTAGTGTCTTTTGCATCCTTTCTATTTGGTTATTAGGCTTTTCTCTCTTTTTTTTTTTAAGATTTTATTGGGGAATTGGGGGAGTGGAACAGTGCTGGGGAATCAGGGGAAGGGGAACAGACAAGTTGCTGTCCTTTTGTTCTTCAGTCTAGTTGTGGAGGACGTTGCTTCACTGGCCCATGTTGGTGTTATCATTGCGCTCTTCCTGGGTGAGGCAGATCAGTCACCGGCCTCTGGACAGCTCATGGCAGCTCTTGGCAGCTCACACCGGCTGCTGGCCGCTCACGCTGGCTGCCAGCCACACACGGTACCTTATGGCAGCCCACTGCAGTAGGGGCTGCAGCCTACACCATCACCGGCAACTCATGGCAGCCCAGCTCCAGGTTGAGCAGTTGTTCACCATCTTAGCTGTAGAGGGCAGTATCACTGGCCCTCATGTGGGATCCGAACCAGGGCCCTGCTGCTCAGAGCTGGCGTCCCAAGCCAGCTCTTAACTGACGCACCGCCCAGCTTTTCTCTTTTGATTTTCTGTCTTAGTTCTTTCAGGATGCTGTAACAAAATGTTACAGACTGGGTAGCTTATAAACAACAGAAGTGTATTTCTCACAGTTCTGGAGGCTGGGAAGTCCAAGATCGTGGCACTGTTAGATTTGGTGTCTGGTGAAGGCCCTCTTCCAGCCTTTTCCTGTGTCCTCACATTGGAAGGGGTTAGGCATCTCTCTGGAGCATCTTTCATAAGGGTATAATCCCATTTATGAGGGCTCTGCCCTCATGACCTAATCACCCAGAGGCCCCACCTCCTAATGCCATCACATTAGTATTTAACATAAAAATTTCAGGAGGACACAAACATTCAGGCCATAGCAAATTGTAGGTACTCATAATTTTTTTAAGGTCCTTGTCATATGTGTTGTATTTTTTTTTCCTAGTTGGAGAATTGAATTTTGACATTGTTCATGGTCCTTTTAAATGTGGAAAGGTTTACTTTTTAGGTTGTCAGATTGATTAATCTTTTCCTTTTATGTCTTCAGACTTTGTTTCTTGCTTTTTCCATTGTTGGGTTATAAACTATGTCCATGTTTCATTCTAATATTTTAAAGTTTTTATCATATATGTTTAAATATTTGCACCCTTCCAAATTTATTTTGCTATAATGAGTAAAGGGCTGGGATCGTACTTTTCCCCCTTGGATATCTGTCCTTACCCCATCACTGGGATGGAGCATGAGGGAGGCTTTCAGGGTGTTGTGGTTATTCTGTATCTTGATTTGGGTGGTGATTATACAGAAATGATGTTCACTTTGTAAAAACGGGAGCTGTACACTTAAGATTCCCTCTCCTCAGCAGTTGCAAGTTGCAATTGCCCTTTACCATTTACCTACTAGTCAGCTCAAGGGACCCCCCCCCCAACCCTGCTTCACTTCTGAATAGTTCATCAAGGAATTTACTTAATAGAAACCATGGTGTTTATGGGAAGAGAAAGAATAATGCGGGTCTCTCGCCTGATGTCTATTTTTAGTGAAAACGTGGCCTCCTATAGCAGGTGTCTATCCCATCTTAGGACGTCTTTAGATCAATTGCTCTTGCTTTTGTGGGGTTTTTCACTCCTGCTTTGAGCTAGATTAACTTTTCTAGGAATCTGTCTGTTCATACATATGGGCTTTTGCATGGGTCAGTTTGCTCTTCACTAACCTTTAGTTGGGTGCATTTTTCTTGCTGAACTCCCTGTTAGATCTTGTTGGTTTTATAGCGCTCAAGTCTTCTGTTTCTCTGCTGTTGCCTAGCTGTCCATTATTGAAAGAGAGATATTGAAGTGTTCAACTGTTATTTTTGAATTGTCTGTTTCCTTCAATTCTGTCAGCTTTTGCTTCATTTATTTTGAGGCTCTGTTGTTAACTGCATCTTTGTTTATAATTATTATATCTTCCAGATGGATTGACCTTTTTATCATTGTAACTTGTCTTTCTTTGTCTCAACAGAATGGGTTTTTAAATGCATGTTTATTGTAAACAGTTTAAGCAACATTTTATGTATTGTACATAAAGTATATAAAATGAAAAATGAATGCATATTACCCATAACCCTTGTAGAAATCAGTATTGACAGTTTATGGTGTATCTTTTGAGATCCTTCTTATAAACTAACATTTATAATACAACACAAATGTTATTTAAGCAAAAGAAGAATCATAGTAGTGATAATATGCTCCAGCTTTAAAAATTTAAAGCCACATTGGATCCCAGGATTACCTAATCTGATATGCTTTTTTTTTTTAAATGAGAAAACTGAGGCCAGGGAAAGGCATTGACTTATCCAAGTTTACATGGGGAATAGGTGCCTGAACTGGGTCTAGAACCCAGGTTTCCTGACTCTTAGTATAGAGCTCATTCTGCTAAACCTCACTGCCTTCTGTCTGTGTTGGGAACAAGAGGGTCTTGTAATACTGTGACAAATATTTGGGCTGTGAGTTGTCATGGCAAAGATTATTTTATGAGTTGTGCTTTTAATTAATTTTGAAGATTTTATTTAAAAAAAATTTTTTTTTTATAGCTCCTTGTAGAAATTCTTATGAGGCCTACAATCTCCATCCGGGGACAGAAACTGAAAAGTAAGTATACTTGTAAGCCACTTCCTCATTTCCAAACCTGCTGATACAGTGGTTTCCAGGAGTTTCTCTTCTTTCTTAACACTTAACAGTGAGGACATGCCTTACAGTCAGCTGCAGGACACTCTCTCCACCCCAAAATAAGCAGCTGTATTTATCCATTTTATACTAGATAGAAGTTCAGATCTGGTGCTTTAAAAGAAAAAATGTGAAAACCACTGGGCTAAAAGAATTGCATCTTTGTCTTTTCTAATAGTCCTTGGGTCTAGCTGTGTTGTTGTTTTTTTAAAGTATTTTTTGTTGTTATAAAGGTGATATGTGCTCTTTGTAAAAAGTTCAGTCATTACCAGAGTGCATATAGTAAAAAGTGTAAAAGTGTTTTGTTAGTTCATTATTTCTTAAGCTGGGTAGTGCGTGTATGAGTATTAGTCTTCTGGATAACTTACACGTTACAGATATTCTTTTTAGGTATTCAAAATTTAATTTAAAAAAAGAGTAATGAACTTTACTTAGCATTAAAAGCCAGAGATCACTTAACATTTGATGAATGCCCTTCTACAAATACCACAAATATATATATTTTTTTAATAAAAAAAATTTCTCCCTAACATCAATATGACATATGAGACCTTTGTATGTATAGTAGTGGTTAAGAGGATTCATATTCATCTCTGATGTCTCAGCTTTGCTTTGTACTTAAATTGGTTCTTTTTTTCTGTATCTACCCTCATAACCCTCATATCAAGCAGCATCTTATAATTACTTGGTGGTATACTTATTATCTCTTCTCCCACTAGATTTATAAGTTCGATGAAGGCTGAGACTTTGCCTTTTTTATTTCCTAACCACTGTATATCCTATATCTGTTCTAGAGCAGGTGCTGAATAAATATTTGATGAATGAGTGGATTCCAATTCCCTTCAAAAATGAAAGGTCTCGAAATACTGAAATATACTAGTCTGGTATTCCAGCCTGCTTTGAAGTTATAAAATAAATAAACCAGAAAGTCCCAGCAGGTTGAAAGGTAGTATGAAGGGTACAGGATACTTGCATTATCTCAAGATTATATCAAATAACCCATCTGGTCAACTAGGTTGACAGGACTGCCCATTGGTATCTGAGAGGGAGACCTAGCATTTTTAGAGGCTGTAACAGCAGCATAGGAACAAATGGAAATAGTTTTTTAAAAATGAAACTAATGCCAAACAAAATACTTTGTCCATGGTTCATACTCCCATTTTATTATCTTCTGGTTTGGGATCATGACAATTTAGTTTGTTTTTTTGTGCTACTCTCCTGTTGCTGCTAGCAGAGAAGTAGCTAGTTCTTTATTGAACTTTGTAGGTCAGGCATTAAAAACCATTTCCCCAACATAAATGACAAAACAAAACACTCGGTGAGTCTGTGGTAAAATGATATCGTTGTTTGCTGCTAGTAGAACGTTCAGTTGAAATTTATAATGAGCCATCAAGATGTTTATACTTTGGATTCTAGTAGTTCTGCTTTTGGAAATGTGTCTTAAGGAACCAGTTCAACATAAGCCTAAAAAGGCTATACATATATACATATGCATATACAGTATACACATATATATTATTTATGTTTAGCCTATTTAAATAGCAAAAAAAAAAAAAAGCCCTAAAACAAACACAACCCCTGATATATCTAAGCAAGCTACATGGCTTATTTTAGATAATGATACCACTACAGGTTGAAATTATTAAAGACTATGAAGCATAATAAGAAAATGGCTACTACAGCAAAGCAAAAACTCTACAGATTGGTTTGTAGGTTCTGAGGGCACCATGAAAATCTTTGGGAAGGACTGGAAGGAGATATGCTAACAGGAAAAGAATCATCTTGGAGGGGATTATGAGGAACAGTTCTTATTTTCAAAAAATTGAATACTGTTACACTATCTTTTCAATGAGAAAAATAACCAGTTATTCCCTTCACTTTCAGTAAGTGATGAAATGTCCAAGGACTGTTTGAGCATCCTGTATAATACCTGTGTCTGTGTAAGTACTCCCTGCCTTTGGTGCCACATTTATCTCTCCACCACATCTGCAATGCTTGAGAAAGGAAGATTCGAGTAAGGGTGGTATATATGACAGGAGAGCCATGTGCAGACATTGGGGGAATGTGCCTGAGAACCAGAACCAGCAGAGAGAATTTCATAGTATAGTTGACCCTTGAACAACACAGGTTTGAACCGTGCCGGTCCACCTGTGTATGAGTAGACCTGTGCAGTTCAAACCCATGTTATTCAAGTTTCAGCTGTATTTTCAATCCTTTGTTAGGAATCATCCTATGCAGAGAGCTGACTGTAGTTATATGTGACTCTTCAAATGCACGTAACCCCTGTGTTGTTTAAGGGTTAACTGTAATTGTTAAGAGCCAGGGTTGCTTCAGCAGGTACTGAACTCTGGAGGTGTCCTGTAGAGACTGAACAATTCCTTGTCAAAGGGATACAAGCATTGGAATAGCATCTACAACCTTTAAGATGCCTGTTAATCTTGTTATGCTTATTCCTTCATTTTCCTTGTTAGAAAACAAAACAAGAACCAGAGCCCCATTCATATATGAGCATGACACTTAACTAGGTTGACCCCTGAGTGAGAAAGAATGGTGACTAAAGGAAGCAATTCGGTGAAAGAAAAGAGCATAGTACTTAGTACTAGAACTTGTTTTTGAGTTCTAGCTCTTGGCTTAGTGCTGGTTAGTTCACCTCCCTGAGCTTTAGTTTTTTTTGTCAGTAGAGTGCAGTTAGTAATCACACTAACATCATAGCGTTGTTGTGAGGACTAAATGAGATGATAGACGTGAAAGTACTTTGTACAGCAATATACAAATGTTAGTTGTTATTAGACATAGCATCTGTCTGTTGGGAACTTCTGTGGTAAACTATAAATAGTGAATCATGATACATGGCAGAACGAAACAAGTGCTGTCATAGAAGTGAAACTTGTGTGCTATGAAAATGCAAAGGAACATTTAATTTAATTTCATTTCTTGCCTCATTCAAAAAAAGATTTTCAGGCATTTTACCGGAGTAGGTAAAATTTACCAAGATCATAAATTTAGAAGAGGTAAGAATGAAAAGGAGAAAATAAGGTGAGGATATAAGACACATCCAGGAATTGGGCTGATAGGAAAATGTAGACCATAAAATCATCTGTATTATGGATGGGGCACAAATTTGCTTAGCAACCAACACAAATAGGGAAACATGTTTTAACACTTACACAGCTCAGCATCTATAACAGTGCTGTGCACCAGAAATACACTGCAGGCCACTTACATTACTTTAAATGTCCTTGTAGCCACTTTTTTTTTTTTTAAGTAAGAAAAAAGTAGGAATAGGTGAAGTTAACTTTAATAAGTTTGAAGTTTAAAATAAATATAAAGATATTTACATTTCTTTTGTTGTTTTTTGTACTGATCTTTCAAAATCTAGTGGGGTTTTTTTGTTTGTTTTTTTTTTCCCATTAAAAATAGAACTACCTTATGACCCAGCAATTTCACTCTTGGGTTTTTATCCAAAGAAATCCAAAACACATTAAAAAAAACATATGCACCCCTATGTTTATTGCAGCACTATTCACAATAGCCTGGAAACAATATATGGAAACAACCAAAATGCCCATCAATAGATGATTGGGTAAAGAAATTTTGGTACATTTATACAATGGAGTGTTTACTCTGCTGTAAAAAAGAATGAAATCTTACCATTTGCAACAACATGGATGGACATAGAGCATATTATGCTAAGTGAAATAAGTCAGACTGAGAAAGACAAATTTCGTATGATCTCACTTACTTGTGGAATCTAAGGAACAGAATAAACGAGCAAACAAAACAGAAATACTCACAGATACAGAGAACAAACTGATGGTTGCTAGATGGGAGGGAGGTTGGGGGATGAAGGAGAAGGTGAAGGGATTAGAAAGTACAAATTGGTTGTCACAGAGTAGTCATGGGGATGTGAAATACAGTATGGGGAATATAATCAGTAATGTTGTAAAGATCATATAGGGTGCCAGGTGGGTACTGGACTTATCGGGGGGATCATTTCATAGATTATATAAATGCCTAACCACTGCGCTGTACACCTGAAGCTGAAGTAGAATAATATTGATTGTCGACTATAATTAAATACATATGTATGTATATATAATGTAGTCAAGGTATGTAAAGTACAGCATAGGGAATACAGTCAGTGGTATTGTAACAGCAATATACGATGTCAGAGGGATAGACTTGGTGGGGTTATCACTTTGTGAGGGGTGTAAATGTCTAATCATTATGTTGTTTTTGTATACCTGAAACTAATATAAAAAAAATAAAATTAAAGAAAAAAAGAAGGATAATATATCCAACTTTAAAATAATTAACACAATTTAAAAATCTAGTTTGTGTGTGTGTGTTTTTTTACACGCTCAGAGCATATCTTAATTTAAACTAGTCACATTTCAAGTGCTTAATAGCCACATATAGTTAGTGACACAAATAGGCACAGACAGATCAATAAGATAAAAATAATCTAATTGTTCAGGAAATGCGCAATTATTTTTGCAGCTAAGACCAGTAAGAAATTGTCCTTATAAAAAAAACCCCAAAAAACACTATATGATATAATTGACTCCATCGTGTATGGCTTTTAGAGTTGCAAATACCAGTACCTCTAGGGATTGGGCAGAAAACGGGAAATGTTTGAAGTTGCCTGTTTTGTGCAAATTGTGACTAACCTGGAGTAAGCGTGTCCTGCCTTAAAGACATTTAAATTCAAAATTTTGTAAGTACTTCTGGGCCTCCTATATGCTAGTTTGTAGCTCCTGATTTAGATATAGGCAGATACTAGGCCTAGAAACGATGATGTTTATCATGAAAATCTCCTCCCCAGAAAAATGCATTTGCACACAATGTTTTGTATATAGTTTTAGGGATTTAAGGCCTCAGACAAAAATTCCTGATGTAACGGGGGATTGTGTTTCCAGTGTCTGGAAGGGATATCTTGCTCTTGATAATTTTATTTTGTATTTATAACCTATTCTGCCTTTTCTCTTCCCTTGTGATAGACGGAAGGAGTTACAAAGCGTTTGGCAGAAAAGAATGACTTTGTGATCTTCCTGTTTACACTGATGACGAGTAAGAAGACATTCTTACAAACAGCAACCCTCATTGAAGATATTTTGGGTGTTAAAAAGGTGAGCTATGTGCTCTGGCAGGTAGGTAACCAGATGGGGGAGGGTGCTCAGACGATTAGATTCTGAAACGTGAATTAATGTACTTTTAAAAACAAAAATCCTTCCGTACTCCTAATGTTCAGTTTTTTGTGTGTGTTACTTAAATATAGTCAGGTATAAACTAGGCTATACTCATTATACTAATGGGTCTTAGATGGCTAAAAAAGCTAAACAAATATACAAATTGAAATCAAACTAATTACAAAACTCAAGTTCAGATTGACTTCATGAATTTAATGTGATGGCCAATGTTATTTTGCTGAAATCAAATTGCCCCTCACTCACTAATTATCATAATGCAGGATCTTTTTAGCATACCTGTATTGCTCTTTGCTGTGTAATGACTTCATTCTCCTACTACTTTTCTATATTTGAACTGCTGTGAAAGCTTCATTCATTAGGATATATTTCCCTTGGTGGTGATGTTTGACTTTCACTTATTAAGTTCACCTCAATTTTTTCCCATTAGTCAACAGTTAAAGTTAATTGACACCAACACAGGAGACAGAAATATGAGCACTGAAGTCTTGCCACTTGGTTGATAAGATGGACATTCAAATATTCCAGAATATGTTTTAAAAAAAAAAACAAAAAAGAAAAAAAAAACTATGATTGAAATGGAAACACTAAATTAAAAATTTATCATTGAGAACTCACCCCAAAAAACCCATCTGTAGACCTCTGTTAGAGAATCCCTATATTAGATTTTTGATGTAATGCTTGTTGGGAGCTAGAGCTTCCCCATTCCTTGTACCACACCTCCATGTCGGTTGCAGGTTTGGCAGATTTCTTTCTCTTACCTACTGGGAAGGCAGGAGCAGCCTCCTAGAGCTGCTCTTGGTGGGAGAAGGGGACCCACGTGCATTGTGGTGACCCAGCTTTAATTCCTGTCCTGCTGCTGCACTTCCCCAGGCCCTGTTTGTATCGTCCAGGCAGAAGATGTATAAGCGGCCCATTGTTGGAACACGTTGGAAATGTGTGCAGGTCCCAGACAGACCCTTTGTGCCCTTTGATAAAAAGGCTTTGTTAGTTTCCCAGTGCTTATGTGCTCCAGCCAGTGTGTGAGAGAGAGCGTCCATGGCGGAAACTCCAGACTCCCTGGCAGTGTCAACATAGGAGCTCAGATTTGCTGCTGTGTTACCAAAAATGGTGATGAGTTTTGCTAGGCACGATGGGTACCTTGGTGCAGTTTGGGACGGGGTAGGAACCCACATAAAGAAGGCCACAAACCGCGAAAAGGTATTTGTAACCCATGCAACTAAAGGGTTGGTATTCAGAATTTATCAAGAATTCTTACAAATTGGCAAGAAAAAAACAAATAAATAGCCCGGTACAAAAATGGGAAATGATTTGAACAAGTATTTCGCAGAAGAGAAACAAATGGTCCCTGAATATAAGAGAGGACGCTTAACTTTATTGATAATCGGGGAAATGCCCATCAAGATCACAATGAGAGAGACAGCAAATTTGGTGAGAGGGTATATCATTGGCAACACTTCTGTACCGATGACACTTTTTTACATCAGCAGAGTGTGTTTCCCTTTCTTTCGTTGTCTGGTTGAACATACACATACTCTGTGACCCATCACCTAGCTGTGCACTGCCCTGAGAGCCATAGCATCAGTTATTGTGGCTCAGGTCGCGTGTAACCTGTGCCCTGGCGCACTCTGGGGGAAGCTGTATCCCACAACAGTCATTTTTACAAATTAAAACACGAAATTGAAGCCATGACATTGTGGAATCAGTTCAGTGGATCTGCCAGCTAAATAGAAAAGATTGAAGTGAATCATGTAAGAGTATTGTTTTAAGAAGTTTTTGTTTTATATTTATACACATTTATACACTCACAGATGTATGTTTATGGGTTGTTAAGGAAATTTTATTTCTTTTCTTGGGTATTGTCAGAATGGCTTGGAAGCCACCACCCCAGAAAAACTGCACATGTGCATCAAGAAACACTGAGGAAAAAACTGAAACCAAGGCTACAATCCATCAACAGGAGAATGGATAAATGTTTTCACACGGTGGAATACAGGCATACCTCGGAGACATTGCAGTTCTCTTCCAGACCAGCACAGTAAAGCCGAGTTGTCATCTTTTTGCTGGTCTTGCCTTCAGTTTGTTTAAAATTGGTATCTGTGCAGTGCAGTAAAATGAAGTATGCCTGTATTATAAAGTGGTGGAAATGAACGAACTGTTGCTGTAGGGTACACCATAGCTGAATCAGAAATTACTGCTTGAAGTCAGTTACAGAAGACTGCATATAGTATTATACACTATATATAGACTGTATATATGGTCATTTTTATAAAGCTCAAAAATAAGCAAACTCAAATACATAAGATAAAACATTTCTTGAAGGCAATGTAGTAATAAAATTGAGGGTAGTAGTTACCTCTGGCAGAGAGGCACAGAATGTGATAGTAAAAGCACACACAGCTCTTCACTTTGTTGTGCTTCATAACATATATTGTATGTATCATAATTAAATAAAAATTAAAATACAGCTGACCCTTGAACAATGAGGGTTTGAACTGTGCAGGTCTACTTATATGCAGATTTTTAATTAAAAAAGAAAACAATTTTTTTTCTTCCTTAAAATCTGCAAATGTGTGTTACATGAACTTTTCTCATTTTGAAATATCCTTATATTCCTCAGATAATATTTGCTACCTTTCCTCCCACTAATTTACTTATATTGGATTGGGTATTTCTCTGTCACAGAGAATATTATAACCAAATAACAAAAAGCATTTCATAAAATTCAGTACTCATAATAAAAGCTAGGAAAAGAAGGAAAATCCCTTAACTTCATATAGGATATCTATTAAAACATAGCAAACATTAAACTTAATGTTAAACTTTGGAAATATTTCAGTTAAAGTCAATAAAAAGGCAAGAATGCTTATCACTTACTCTAGATAATTGGTTACATGTGCATATGCAGAAGGAGACACAAGAATTTTCATTGCCACATTGTTTAATCGTGAAAAATTATAGTTCACCTGAACATATATGTATATATAAATGAGAATTGTGAAGTAAAACAATGAAAAATGAATGAACTACTTATATTAGTGTAGTTAAGCCTCACTGTTGACTGAAAAGTAAGGTGGTATATGATACCATTCACACTGTGCACACAGAACAATACCATGTATTTTTATGAAAATATAAGTATAAAAATGTGCGGGAATAATAAACACAAAGTTCAAAATAATGATTACCTCTGAGAGAGAAAAGTGAGTGCAATCGAGTGGGAAAAAACAGGGGCCTTTAGCTGTATTTGAAATACTTTATTTCTTAAAAAGAAAACATCTGTAGCAGGAATGGCAGTTTATGATTGATAAGACTTGAGTGTTAGGTATTTTTTTTTAAATAGGCAAAAGGAGCCACATGTGCAAAGGTAGGGTTTAATCCTCAGACCAGTCCCATGAGGTAGGTTAGTCCCATTTGACACATGAGCAAACAGAAACTCAGAGAGGTTCTACAATAATTTACCTAAGGTTGCACAGCTGCAAATTGTGGAGCTGGGATTTGAACCTAAGTGGTCTAGCTACCAATCCCCATTCTTAGGGCAGTGCAAAAGAGGAGCACATCCAATCTCGAATGAACTGAGCACGGGGATTGTTTTGTCTTCTGTAGGAAATGATCCGACTAGATGAAGTCCCCAACCTGAGTTCCTTAGTATCCAATTTCGATCAGCAGCAGCTTGCTAATTTCTGCCGGATTCTAGCTGTCACCATTTCAGAGATGGATACAGGGAATGATGACAAGCACACACTTCTTGCCAAAAATGCTCAGCAGAAGAAGAGCTTGAGCTTGGGGCCTTCTGCAGCTGAAATCAACCAAGGTAAAGTCTCTAAACTCTCAGAATTTTAAGATTGTAGATCTTAGACCTCTTCCTAACACATCTAGCTCTTTCAGTATCTCTAAAGATTAATCCATGTGAGGGTTCCTAGGGTCCACCTAAAGTATATAAAATTTGTGTGTATTTGTTCATTATTTTGGGGGGCCAAGTCCATAGACTTCATCAAGTTTTTGAATGGATCCAGAATCTCTAAAAAGTTAATCATTGTTTATCAGAGTTATAAATACCTATACCTTTTGATCCACTAACTTCTCTGGGCCTTTATATATATATATATATATATATATATAAGAGCAGTGCGTCTCAACCGTCCTAATGCCGCGACCCTTTAATACAGTTGCTCATGTTGTGGTGACCCCTAACCATAAAATTATTTTCGTTGCTACTCTATAACTGTAATTTTGCTACTGTTATGAATTGTAAATATCTGATATGCAGGATGTATTTTCATTGTTACAAATTGAACATAATTAAAGCATAGCAATTAATCACAAAAACAATATGTAATCATATATTGTGAAATATTTATTTCTAATTACAAAGAAATGAAATTTTGTCTTGAAGCATGGAGACGGATAGAGGAGCAGTGTCTCAGTTCCTAAGGCCATCAAAAATATGTGTTTTCGATGGTCTTAGGCGACCCCTGTGAAAGGGTCATTCTACCCCCAAAGGGGTCGCGACCCACAGGTTGAGAACAGCTGTATTAGAGAGAGAGAGAGGGAGAGAAAACACAAACACAAGGTTATTCATTGCAACATTGTAATTAAAGACTAGAAGAAACTAGCGAACTGTTCAACAGACTGCTTAATTTATAGAATTTTTTTTTAGAAATTTTATTGGGGAACAGTGTGTTTTTCCAGGACCCATCAGCTCCAAGTCAAGTAGTTATTTCAATCTAGTTGTGGAGGGCGCAGCTCCTTGGCCCATGTGGGAATCGAACTGGCAACCTTGGTGTTATGAGCCTGCGCTCTAACCAACTGAGCTGACTGGTTGCCCTATAGAATATTTTTATAATGGAAAATTTTATAGCTTTTAAGAAAAAAGAATGAGCAAAATCTCTATGTACTGATAGATACAGAAAAATCTCCAAAGTGTATTAATGGTAAAAAGGAAAATGCAGAACTGTGTGTATAATATAACTTTTTATATTAAGGCAGGGATGGGGGAATAAGACCAAATGTATTTACTCATATACAGTACGCATAAAGAAACAAAGTATACAGAAGAAACGTAAAGTGGCCACCTGTTATGTATGGATGGCTGGTAACTGGATGGATGACAGCAGCAGCAGAAGTGGGACTTCTTGGTATATTATTTTATATATTGTTTGATTTTAGAACCACGTGGGTATATTATTTAAATTTTAAAAATACTATTATAACCCATCTACCCCACCTATTGCTTTTTGGTAGCAAAAGAACTGTTCAATAGATAAAATATCCTAGTCTGAGCAGATTTTAGGGAAATGGGGCATATGTCTGTTTTTGTCACAAGAGTATAGATAATTCATATTTGAACTAAAGCATTTATGTGTCTTACAAGCTAGTTCTTGAACATTAACAGGCTAGAAATACTGTCGATGCAAAAACAAAACATACCACTGTGTACCTAGGGTTAACCAGATAACCAAGATGAAATAATAAACATTTATCATTAAAAAACAGCAGTAGGAGGGCCGGCTGAATGGCTCAGTTGGTTAAGAGCTCACTCAAGAGTGCGAGCTCTGAGCAACAGTGGTTCGATTCCTGGCCCGAGTTGAGCTGCTGCTGAGCTGCCAGCAGATAGCAGGATGGCTCAGCTAAAAAAAAAACAACAAAAAAACAGCAGTAGGAAAAGTATGATCATCCTACGGCAGTTCTGATAATGTTCTGAAAACAGTGCTGTTTCTAAAGTCCAGTTGACTGAGTATGTGTTTTCTCAGGCTGAGCTCTGCAGAACTGCTAAGAGCTACCCAGCGGCCTGCCTTCTAAATACTGAATACGAGTGCCCCATTAACTCTGCTAATGTTCTAGTTTAGTTATGAACACCAGATGGTCATAACTGTACTTGTAGGTTACTAGAATATAATTTTACACATTTTAGTCACACGTAAAAACAAGTATGTGGACTTGACGAACCCCAGGTTAGTGGTTCTCCCTTCAGGCTGTTTTTCTCTCCTTAGTCCATAGATCCAAGGCCTTCCTTGGTCTGTGTAGGCTTTCCACCCCACCCCACCCCCACCCCTTCCTCTTTTCTTATGACTTTTGAGGAGTACTCAGGTTAGTAAATCACAAAATATACATTCTTAACGTGAATTTTATCATAACTAGATGATACCTCAAAGCTGATTTAAATCTACACATACATATACACTCACATTTGTTAATCTCCTGCTATGTGCAAACATGGAGCTAACTGCTTCACCTAGAAGTGATTTTATGTAATCCTCCAAAGCAGCCCTGTCAAACAGAGAGGAGTATCCCATTGCACAGCTTAGGAAACTGAGGGTCATAAAGATTAGTGCCTCTGTGTGCTGAGGCACTAAGTAACTGTCATCTTTAGTTGCCCATAAGGAATCTGTTCTGGCAGATTATTTTTATCCTGTTAGTATCGATTACCTTCATATATCTATTTGTAAGCTGACTTATAAAACCAGCATTACCCATCATCCTTGGGGAATGAAGCATTCTTAGTCAGTTGGTCTCTTAATTAATTGAGTTTTAACCCCAAGCCCAGTTTTCTTTGATTTGGGGGATTAAAAAAGGAAAGTCTTAATGAAATACCTATGTTCGCTTTCGTACCTGTGTGGCTAACCCATGTGATAATCTACATGTGCTATCTGGTTGCAGCTTTTGGGATAAAGCTTTATGAAATATTGTATTTTAGCACATGATGTTGTACAGTGTGTAGCCCTTCCCGATTCTGACCATAATTCCTATCTCTCTGCTGCTCCATTCACACACTTTTTTTTTTCCAGTCAGATACCCTGGGAAGGTGAACATAATTAAATCATGAGTAGATGAGAAAGATCATAGTCTTCATTGTTGTCATTCTTTAATTGAATTCCAGTAACAAATACTTTTAAATAGAGGTGTGTGTAATAGTCAGCTCTGGCTGCCATAACAAGATGCCACAAACTGGGTGGCTTAAATAACAGAAATTTTCTCAGTTCTGGAGGCTAGAGGTCCAAGATCAAGGTGCCATGAGTGTTGGTTTTGGTGAGGTCTCTCTTCCTGGCTTCTAGACAGCCACCTTCTCGCTGTGTCTTCATGTGGCCTTTCTTCTGTGCATGTACGAAAAGAGAAACCTCTGGTGTCGCTTCCTCTTATGTAATGACACTGGTCCTGTTGGATTAGGGCCCCGCTCTTAGGACCTTCCTAAAGGCCCTGTCTGCAAAGACAGTCATATTGTAGATTAGGGCTTTCAACATGTGAGTGCAGAGTGGGGGGTGGAGTGGAGACAAGCGGACACAATTCAGTCCATAACAGTTTGGAAAATGGAAGTGTGTAAGATGTTGCCAAAATGTGTTTGTTTTGTTGTAAATATATTGTAACTGTGAGCTAGTTTTCTTGCCCAGCGAAATAATGATTTATCTTATCTTCCTGTAGCTCGGATAATAAAAATGTTAGAGCCCTAACATTTTGGGATTCTCAGACTACTAGTCCCTTTTATTGATTCAAACTTGAAAAAATGACTCCACCTGGGATGGGAAATCATTCAAGATTTTAGAGATGAAGCCACAGGCCAGATAAATTACCAGTTTATAGGTGACACTGAGCTGAGTGGGGCTGATTTACGTAATACATGAGCTAGGATGGAATTCTGATCATCTCAGAGAGCTGGAAAGCAGGGCCTAAACTGCGAGAGGAAAATTTATAGGAATATTTGAGAAAAAGTGATGTTTTAATAAATAAGAGGCGAGAAGAGGTCTGGTTTTGCAGAAATTCTTAGAAGTAGCGGGTGCTTTAGTTGTCAGCCAGTTTAACATTAACCAACAGTGTGTGAGAGCTACTAATAAGGCTGGGAGAATTACAAAGACTCTACGATGCTGGGGTGCCAGTCCCCTGAGACTGTGTATAAGTTGGTGAGTATAATTGAGCCAGTGTTTTGTTTTGTTTTTGGTGGGGGGAGAGTCCATCCCTTTCATCAGCTTTTCGAGAGATGAGTGATGCACAAAAGCTGAGGAATTTCTGGGGTGGGAGTCAGAGTCTCAGAACCCTGAATCCTGGCAGGTCACATGTGAAGGGCTGTGTTAAGTGTGCAGGGTGTGAAGACTGGGTCTTAGGAACGGTCTTGTGAGGAACGGTTAGAGAAACTGGAGCTCTTTACCCTGGAGGAAAAGAGGTATGAGAGTAAAAATCCAGCTTTGTGAAGTTTTTCATGTAGAAGCCAATCTCTTTTATTTATGTTTTTTGGAAAAGATAATATGTATCTAAGATTTTAAAAATAATTCATAAGTTATAAAAGGAATAGCAGGTGTACAGTAGAAAGTTTGTTCCCCTCCCCACGGTAACCTGTTAACCATTTTCTCAGGTGTCCGTCCAGAGAGACTCTTGTACATGCCCCATCATGGGGGTGGAGGAGGGGAAGAGAGATTGGCTCCTCCCTATTTGTAAAATAGCTCCATTCTGCCCCTGGCTTTGAACTTCACTTTACAAAGCATTCCATTCCAGTACATATGGAATTATCTGATTCCTTTTTATAACTATATAGTATTCCCATATATGGGCATATCACAGTTTATCTAGTGATGGAAATTTGGTTTGTTTCAAGTCTTTGTTCCTGCAAATAACCTTGTGTATAGAGTATGATGTGTGGGATATTTGCCTTTTAAACTTTGATAGATGTTGACAAATTATACTTCCTAAGAAATTACTGGTTCATCTTCCCACTCTGTATATCCTTCCCAGTACAGGGCTTTTTTTAACTTCTTGGTATTTGTCAAATTGATAGGTAAAAATTGTTATCTCAAAAAAGACTAAAACCAAAAAAGCTATCTCAATGTATTTTTTTTTATTGAGGTGAAAGTCACTTAACAAAATTAACCATTTAAAGTGAACATTTTCAGTGGCATTTATATTTACAATGTGTACAACCACCACCTCTGTCTAGTCCCAAAACAGCTTCATCACTCCAAAAAGAAACCCCATATGCATTAGGCAGTTATTCCCCATTTTCCCCAACTCCTGACAATCACCTGCTTTCTGTCTGTGGATTACCTATTCTGGATATTTCATATAAATGGAACCATACAATATGTGACCCTTGTGTATCATGTATCATGCTTCTTTCACTTAGCATGTTTTTTAGGTTTATGCTATAGCATGTCAGTATTTTATTCCTTTTTATGGCTGAATAATATTCATTGTATGTATATACCACATTTGTTCATCCGTTCATTTATTGGTAGACATTTCGGTTGTTTCCACCGTTTGGCTATTGTGAATAGTGGTGTTGTGAACATGTGTGTACATGTATTTGAACACTTGTTTTCATTTCTTTTGGGTATATACTTAGGAGTGGAATTGCTGGGTCATATAATTCTGTGTTTAACTTTTCAAGGAAAAGTTAATTTGTAGTTTTAATTCACTTTTTTTTAATGAGGTCAAACATAGTCACTCACTAATGTATAGAGGATGGAAAGAGGGCTAAGATTATTTGCCTAGCTCTGTGCTGGTACTGAATTTATATGACTTTATGTAATCCTCCTAACTAATTATTTTATTTTCCTTTATTTTATTTTTAAAGAGTTTTCTTTAATGTAGTATTCTTTTGTATTTTACGTTACAAGTTTTCATTATGGGAAACATATAAAAGTAGAGATATATGGGTATATGTAACACATACAACTGTATAACAATCCTCATTTACCCATCACCTAGCTTCAACAATTGTCAGCTGATGGCCTGTCTTTGGCTCTACCCCCATTCTCTTCCCTCCTACCTTACTTTGGATTATTTTGAAGCAAATCCCAGACATCATAAAATTTCACCTGTATATATTTCAGTGTTTTTACAAGATAATGACTCTTTTTAAACATAACTCCATGGGAGGGGAGTTGAGGGGCTGGGTGGAAAAGGTAAAGGGATTAAGAAATACAAATCGGTAGTTACGCAGTAGTCACGGCAATGTAAAGTACAGCACAGGGAATATATGCAATAATACTGTAATAACTGTGGATAGTGCCAGGTGGGTACTAGGCTAATCGGAGTGGGGATCACTTTGTAAATTATATAAATGTCTAGCCACTATGCTGAAATGAATATAAAATAATATTGAATGTCAACTGTAATTGAAAATAAATAGTAGAAAAGATAACAAAATAAAACAGATCGAATACCATATTATTCCCTCCCAAATTTATAGTGATATCTTTATATTATGAAATATTTAGGCATTTATTTTTGATTAGATAATATATTTACATGATTAAAAATAAAATCTACGAATTCAAAAAGGTGTTCATTGAAGTTTCCCTCTGTTCCCATTGGCCTAATTCTCTTTATCTTTAGCAACCACTGCTGTTTTCTATTCCCCCAGGAAGATTTAATGTACACACATGTAAATATGTACATTATTTTAAAGGTTAAATGATGGAGTCAAGATTTGAACCCGGATTTCTCTGCCTTCAAAGTTTATTGTGTTCTCTTGTGCTGATCAGAGTTTCCATCTTACTCATTATTGTGAGTAAAATGGGATTAGTAGAAACAGGAGTTGGGTTATAGGAGTTGGCAATTATTCAGTTTCTAAATTTACACCCCTCCCAAAAAACAGGCTTGTCTTTTTTCTTCCTGCTAATACTTGTTTGTTACAGGAAAATCAAACTATAGATTAGTAGTTTTAAAAGAAGCATTTATATCGTCTCCTACAAAGAAACAGCCACAGGAAATACCTGGGTACATATCTTTCCATTCTGTATGTATATTATGTGCATATTTTAAAGAAGCAAAGTTTTAAATTTTTAAAGAAAATAGGCTTAAGCCAATAATACTGTTTAATAATTTATGTTTTTCTCTAACAAGTAAATTTAAACATCTTTTGGAGTCACTGCGTAAACATGTATGTGTCATCGTTTTTAGTGTCTGTTGTGTTTCATTATATGGATGCATCATATTTTATTAATATGCTATTTATGAACATGTAGTTATCGCCACCTTTTTATTATAGAAACCACACCAATGAACATCTTTTTACAGCTGTTTTTGTATATATAATTGGTTATTTTCTTATGGTAAATTCCCAGAAATGGACCGCTTGGCTTAAAGACACACAGGTTTAAGGCATAAATGTTATTCCAATTTATATTTGCACCAGTAGACATAAGAAAGCCTGTTACCCTACACCTGCTAAAATTGATCTTGGTTCTATAGCTTTATTACTAATTTACCTTTGCATGGCATTTCATTTGAAAGGGAAGCTGTAACTGAATAGCTGCTGTCAGGTTAAAAATCATTCTTGTCACGCAGGTGAGGAGCAGGGTATTTGTTGAGGGCTTTAGAGCTGGTCTCTTGAAAATTCCCTTTTTTCTCTCCTCGGCAGCGGCCCTTCTCAGCATCCCTGGCTTTGTCGAGCGGCTTTGCAAGCTGGCAACTCGAAAGGTGTCAGAATCCACGGGCACAGCCAGCTTCCTTCAGGAGTTGGAGGAGTGGTACACATGGCTAGACAACGCTTTGGTGCTAGATGCCCTGATGCGAGTGGCTAATGAGGAATCAGAACACAGTCAAGGTACTTGGGGTGCATCTTCTGAGAGGTGGGGCTTTCCCGTGGGTTCCTGGAGCCATTCTTGACCTCTTTTCCAAGAAGGATAAATGGAAACTTTCTCAAAGTAGAATTTTCCTCAGGGCAGTCCTAGATGATAATTGTTAAGGTTCTTTTGAATAGCTAGTGATAACCTCTTTGAGCTCCTTTAAAGTGAACTTGATTGCAGGGAGAATAGCTTTGTTGCACTAGCGGAGGGACTTGTCTGAAGCTAATAACCACAGCATTCTTAGGAACCCAGAGTGTTCTTGCTCGGTCTCTTCATTCTTTAATCTCCTTTACTCTTTTCTGACGAGGAGGCTGCCTAGTAAAAGTGTAGGTTCCTGGACTCAGCTCCAGCTACCTGGTGAGGGACTATGGCCCATCTTGGGTCACTCACTCAACCCTGAAGCATTTGACTCTGTCCAGATGGTACAAACCCAGGAATTCTCTCTATAATCATGCAGGTAAAAGTGAAGGGAGGAATTCTGTTTTGGGGATGGCAGTGTGCCTGCTTCCCCAGTGAAACTATAAACAAAACTTGTAAAAACCACAATAACCTTCCATGTAACGTCTGGAAATTGTTCTGAGAGTACACAGTAAATGAAATATTTCTTTAAGAAAATCTACTAAAGGGGCGGCTGGTTAGCTCAGTTGGTTAGAGCACAGTGTTCATAGCACCAAGGTTGCTGGTTCAATCCCTACATGGGCCATTGAGTTGCGTCCTCCACAACTAGATTGAAACAACCACTTGACTTGGAGCTGATGGGTCCTGGAAAAATACACTCTTCCCGAATAAAAAAAATTTTTTTTTAAATCTAAAACTCAGAACAGTGAGAGTTTATGACAGTAGAAATAATGATTCATGGAAGTTCCATTCTGGGCAGGTGTGGCCAAAAAGACAGGACTGCCTTGGCTCCCAAAAAAGTATTTGGTGTTTAACTGGGAGGAGCAGGCTGCCAGCTTTATAATCCCCTCCAGCTCCAAGTTGAAGAGGCTAAATACTTGATTCAGTATGGCTACGAGGTCAAGGGCTCCTTTTTTCCTCCTCCTCCTCCCCCAACTTTTTTGAGATATAATTGACATATAACATTGTAAGTTTAATATGTACAGTGTGTTGATTTGATACATTTATATATTGCAAAATAATTCCCACCACAGCATTAGCCAATACCTCTGTCTCATCACATAATTACCATTTTTTGTAGTGAGAACATTTAAGGTTTACTCTCTTAGGAGTATTCACTAAGTATATGATACATCATTAGCTATAATCACCATAATGTACATTGGATCCCCAGAACTTGTTAATCTTATAACTAGAAGATTGTACCTTTTGACCAATAATCTTCTCACTTCCCCAATCCCTGGTAACCACCAGTCTACTGTCTGTTTCTCTGGGTTTGGGTTTTTTATATTTTACATACAAATGATATCATATAGTATATATCTTTGTCTGACTTATTTCTAGCATAATGTCAGGGATTCCTTTCCTCTACCACCTACATTATACACTTATAATATGGAAGCTCCACCCCAGTCCCAGCCCAGGACAGACAGGTCAAGAATTCTGTGGTCCTTTTCACCCTTGACCCAGCTCAGTAGGACAGAGGTTCCACACAGGGAGAGGCAAGCTGAGAAGACTAGAAGCTACCAGCTCCCATATGGTAGCACCAAGATTTGGGAGGGGTGGCGGAGAGTTAATAGGTAAGAACAGAATGTGGGGAAGTTTGAGCCTAAGGGCATTTTAAAAAACAATGTAGAGGTTGGTAGTAAGCAAATAAAAGAAGGCGCCTAGCTCTTTTTAATTGAGAACAAAAAGCCAAACTATATGCTAGCTAGTTCACCAGAGAGAACCAGGGAAAGAGACAGATAAGAAGAGAGCTCTTCTGAGGTTAAAAAAAACACCCACAGTCTCAAAAACTACCCCTGCTTGATTTAATTGAATCAGACTTTGGAGCAATGAATGCTTCAAGGCATTGTCAAAAGCAGTAGAGCATTCAGCCAGCAACTGGGGGAGCCTGACAGCTGAGTTTCATACCACATGAGGCAGAAAGCTTAACAGAAAGATCAGAAAAAGAACCAGTCAGAGAGAGTCCTGCTAAAACACTCATCAGGGATTTGGGGCACATGCCCAAGGCTGCTCTCTCTGAGGCACAACACCAAGGCCTCACCAGTCCTTGGAGAAATAGACTTGACTGAAATAGGCTAGCCAGGTCACTAAACAAATGACCAAGAAAACAGCAGCAAGCCCGGAAGGGAAGAAGGGGACTCAGTATCCAGAGTTGCTACAGTATTTACCTAAAATGTCTAGTTTTTTTTAATTAAAATGTATTGGGGTGACAATGGATAGTAAAATTACATAGGTTTCAAGTGTACAAAATGTCTAGTTTTTAATAAAAATTGTGAGATATGCAACGAAACAGGAAATTATTACCCATACAGAGGAGAAAGCAGGCAACAGAAATGACATGAGAGAGCCCAGATATCACTTAATGCAGAAGAAAGCATTAAAGTATAGATAAAGGAATAAAAAAACACATGAGCTATATAGGGAATAAAAGTAAAAAAGGCAGAAGTAAATCCAGCTTTGTCAATAATAACATTAAATGTGAACGGGTTAAACAATTCATTCAAAAGACAGACTGTCGGGCCGGCCGAGTGGCACGATGGTTAGGAGCTGGCTTGGGACGCCAGAGGGCCCCGGTTCGGATCCCACATATGAGGGCCAGTGACACTGCCCTC